>NC_053395.1:89215370-89559935 GCF_905171765.1 Bufo bufo
CTCATGATTCATGTCCATTTCTTGCCCCCCCATCATTTCACATTTCTGCCCCTCATGATTCATATCCATTTCTTGACCCCCCCCATCATTTCACATTTCTGCCCCTCATGATTCATATCCATTTCTTGCCCCCCCCCATCATTTCACATTTCTGCCCCTCATGATTCATGTCCATTTCTGCCCCTCATGCTTCATATCCATTTCTTGTCCCCCAACCCATCATTTCACATTTCTGCCCCTCATGCTTCATATCCATTTCTTGCCCCCCCATCATTTCACATTTCCGCCCCTCATGATTCATGTCCATTTCTAGCCCCCCCATCATTTCACATTTCTGACCCTCATGATTCATGTCCATTTCTTGCCCCCCCCCCATCATTTCACATTTCTGCCCCTCATGATTCATGTCCATTTCTTGCCCCCCCATGTCCTCTCCCCCTGCCCCCTAATGGGCCAGTATCAAGTGCCTCTCTCCTCCCCCCTCCCCCCTCCATGTGCCAGTATCAATAATAAGTTAACTACAGTAGAAGTGTTATATATATATATATATATATATATATATACATACATATATAACACTTCAACTGTAGTATATAGTATATACATATATATATATATATATATATATATATATATATATATATATATATATATATATATATATATATATATATATATATATATATATATATATATATATATATATATATATATATATATATATATATATATTTTTTTTTTTTAACTAGCTATACAGCTCTCATAGCTGTGTGGGTAAATGCCTTGCCTCTGATGTGAAAGGTTGCGAGTTCGAATCCCAGGAGAAGCTTTTCTGAAAGACATGCTAAATGAGATTTAAATACACCAGGGTCTCATAGCTCAGAGTGTGTGTTGCTGCCTCAGCCTGGCAGCTGTGTGCCGCTCTGTGAGTGAGGCCGGGGGGCGGCCGGGCTGCTCGGCACACAGGCTCAGTGGGGTAAATGCAAGTTAATTGTTTGCCGGCGCCCTCAAGCAGCCGCTTGGGCTGCCTTATGATAGGGCCGGCCCTGCTTTTATGCACCTACCATGGTGATCATGGGTAACGGGAAATCAGGGTTCCATGCCGGAGAGGGAGCTTTAGAAAGGGATACCACATCCAAACGGAAATGTGGGACAAATTCAAGTGGATATCTTCTCTATCAACTTTTGATGTTCTTTTCTGGGCCTAACATGGTGATCACGGGTAGCGGGGAATCAGGGTTCCACGCCAGAGAGGTAGCTTGAGAAAGGGATACCACATCCAAGGGAGGTCAATGGCTGAAATGTGATCGAGCGGAAATGTGGGATAAGTTATCAAAGCGGAAGGATAGAATAAAAGGAGGGGGCATGCTTCAATTAAAGACGAATTTTAGAAATGTAAGTCACTGTCACCTATGCAGAGCAGGGGTTTTTCATCAGCAAAAATGTGTTAATGTCACCCACCAATGGAACAGACAATTATAAAAAATTTCTGTCCCTGTCAACTATGCAGAGCAGGGGTTTATTCACGGCAAAAATGGTAAAATGTCACCCAAGAATGTAACAGACGCTTTTGCACCCTGCTCCCTCTTTTGCTCTGCTGGTGCCTCTGTGCGACCACCGCCTCTTCCTCCAAACTAGACAGGTCACTTGCATGACCTTGATTCCATGTGGGGTCGAGAACCTCATCGTCCTCCACATCATCTTCCACCCAGTCTTCATCCCTGCCCTCCTTGTTGGTTTGCATACTGCAGAAAGCCACAGCAGTTGTCACTTGTGTTTCGTCATCATCCGAGACGTGCTGTGGTAGTCCTCCCATGTACTCATCCTGAAACATAAGTGGTTGGGCATCGGTGCACTCAATCCCTTCCACTTCTGGGGCAGGGCTAGGTGGATGGCCCTGGGAAACCCTGCTAGCAGAGTCATCAAAAAACAGAAGAGACTTCTGCATGACTTGGGGCTCAGACTGCTTGGCTGATTTGCAAGGGGGTGAGGTGAAAGACTGATGGCCATGGGCTGCAGGTGCCAACTCTAATCTTTCAGCAGGAGACTGGGTGGGAGACAATGTGAAGGAACTGGAGGCACTGTCAGCCACCCAATCTACTATCGCCTGTACTTGTTCTGGCCTCACCATTCGTAGAGCCGCATTCGGCCATACCAAATAACGCTGTAGGTTCTGTCGCCTACTCGCACCTGAAGAAGGTGTTTCACTTGTGTGTGTAGCTGGCACAGATCGACCACGTCCTCTCCCTGCAACTGGAGCTCCACCAGCAGCACCATGAGCGGGGCCACATCCCTTATTGGACGCTCTCCTCATTATTTGCGTTCACCAACCAAACTAACAGATGGTTCATGTCAGGCAACAATGTAACCGCCAATAGACAACAATTAAGTTCACTGACAGTAAGGCAGTGCCAGTGTCATAAAGAGGAAAATTTACTTGAGGTCACACAACAGTGTGACTGTCACGAGGGTGTCGAGGACCACGCCTGACTCCGTTATACCCGGGGTCAGGAAGTCGCAGCGGTTGGCTGCACGCTCTATTTAAGATAGGGCTGTTTTCCTTATGGTAGCTTTCTGGGTTTGCTTAGCAAACCCTTTTGGCTCACTCAGGGATCCGTAGCTCCTTCTCCTCAGCTGTTCCTTGTCCAGCACTCCCAGACCTCCTTATATTTCTCTCTCACACTTCTCTGGTTGCCAGAGATAGAGCTTCCTGCCTGGACATCTATTCTGACCTTCTGGAGCTGTGTTGCTGCGTTCGCTGGTAGTTGGTCCAGAACGCTACCCTCCGGATCCCTGTTGGACCTTTTTGGTCTATTGTGGTCACCCACCTTAGTGTATGTGTTTGTCTGTTTTGTCTGTCCTCTCCCTGGTGTTTCCCTCTTAGTGATAGTGGTGTGGACTAGCGATCCCACCGGCCTGTTCACTATCCAGGGCTCATATTAGGGAAAGCCAGGGTTTAGGCACGCGATCGCCGCACGGGTGAGGAACCCGTCTAGGGACGTCAGGGCAGTCAGGTGCCAGCCGCAAGGTGAGTTAGGGGTCACCACCTTTCCCTCTCCCTTGGGCAGGGCTTTCCCTGTTTTCCTCCCTGTGCGTGTCGTCGGTCGTTACAGTGACAGGCAAATTTTATGCAATTACTTCACGGCCACAAAACATGTTAATTTGTCAACCAACAATGTAACATGCAATTAGAACCCCAAAAATAATAAAATAAAATAAAAAACAAAACTAAACACCAGTGTTGGCTACCTCCTCCTCCTCCACCGCCGCTTCCACCTACACCGCCACATCCACCGCCTTCTTAACCTCCTACTCCATATGGACCTCCTTCTCCTAGATCAAGATTATTATTTTTTATTTTTACATATTTTAGGTTATTTGAAATCATTTCCCTATCCACATTTGTTTGCAGAGCACTTGCCATGCTCTTAACCACATTTTGCAGCCCTCTAGCCCTTTCGATGACTTTTTTAGAGGTATTTTAGTGCTCCAAAGTTTGGGTCCCCATTGACTTCAATGGGGTTCGGGTTCGAGGTCAAGTTCGGGTCCCGAACTCAAACTTTTTTGTAAAAGTTCGTCCGAACCCGTCGAACCCGAACATCCAGGTGTCCGCTTAACTCTAGTTATCGCCACTTACCATCTGTGTTGATTCCTCAAAGTTGCGTAAAACTTCACAGAGGTCAGACATTCATGCCCACTCCTCGCTTGTGAATGGCGTAAGCTGACTGGAAAGGCGACGACCATGTTGCAGCTGTTATTCCACAACTGCCCTCTGCTACGCACAATGATGCAGCAAAGGCAGTAAATCTAGTACTTTGCACAAAAAATTTTAATACCAGAATATAACAGCGGTATTTAACGCTTGTATTGCAGTATTTAACGCTTGTATTGAACTGTCACAAATTCATCAAAGGCCCCAAATGTAGTGTCTTGCACAAAATGGGTGTTTTTTTAATACCAGAATATAACAGCGGTATTTAACGCTTGTATTGGACTGTCACAAATGCAGCAAAGGTCGCAAAGGTACTTTATGGAAAAAATATATAATTTTTTTTAACCACAATTAACTGCCTCCGGACCGCCTAACGCAGGATCGCGTTCCGGAGGCGGCAGCCCTGCGCACAGTCACGCATATATGCGTCATCTCGCGAGACTCGAGATTTCCTGTGAACGCGCGCACACAGGCGCGCGCGTTCACAGTTTTGGAAGGTAAGCGAGTGGATCTCCAGCCTGCCAGCAGCGATCGTTCGCTGGCAGGCTGGAGATGCGATTTCTTTAACCCCTAACAGGTATATTAGACGCTGTTTTGATAACAGCGTCTAATATACCTGCTACCTGGTCCTCTGGTGGTCCCCTTTGCTTGAATTGACCACCAGAGGACACAGGCAGCTCAGTAATAAGTAGCACCAAACACCACTACACTACACCCCCCCTGTCACTTATTAACCCCTTATTAACCCCTGATCACCCCATATAGACTCCCTGATCACCCCCCTGTCATTGATCACCCACCTGTCATTGATCACCCCCTTGTAAGGCTCCATTCAGACGTCCGTATGTTTTTTACGGATCCACGGATACATGGGACGGATCCGCAAAACACATACGGACGTCTGAATGGAGCTTTACAGGGGGGTGATCAATGACAGGGGGGTGATCACTCCATATAGACTCCCTGATCACCCCCTGTCATTGATCACCCCCCTGTAAGGCTCCATTCAGACGTCCGTATGTTTTTCACGGATCCACGGATACATGGATCGGATCCGCAAAACACATACGGACATCTGAATGGAGCCTTACAGGGGGGTGATCAATGACAGGGGGGTGATCACCCCATATAGACTCCCTGATCACCCCCCTGTCATTGATCACCCCCCTGTAAGACATTTATATTCCAGACTTCTTCTCACGCTTTAGGGCCCCTAAAATGCCAGGGCAGTATAAATACCCCACATGTGACCCCATTTCGGAAAGTAGACACCCCAAGGTATTCGCTGAGGGGCATATTGAGTCCATGAAAGATTGAAATTTCCGCCAACTTGTGCCAAAAAAAAAATAATTCTATGAACTCGCCATGCCCCTCATTGAATACCTTGGGGTGTCTTCTTTCCAAAATGGGGTCACATGTGGGGTATTTATACTGCCCTGGCCTTTTAGGGGCCCTAAAGCGTGAGAAGAAGTCTTGAATCCAAATGTCTAAAAATGCCCTCATAAAAGGAATTTGGGCCCCTTTGCGCATCTAGGCTGCAAAAAAGTGTCACACATGTGGTATCGCCGTACTCAGGAGAAGTTGGGCAATGTGTTTTGGGGTGTCATTTTACATATACCCATGCTGGGTGAGATAAATATCTTGGTCAAATGCCAACTTTGTCAAAAAAAATGGGAAAAGTCGTCTTTTGCCGAGATATTTCTCTCACCCAGCATGGGTATATGTAAAATGACACCCCAAAACACATTTCCCAACTTCTCCTGAGTACGGCGATACCACATGTGTGACACTTTTTTGCAGCCTAGGTGGGCAAAGGGGCCCACATTCCAAAGAGCACCTTTAGGATTTCACAGGTCATTTTTTACACATTTTGATTTCAAAATACTTCCCACACATTAGGGCCCCTAAATTGCCAGGGCAGTATACCTACCCCACAAGTGACCCCATTTTGGAAAGAAGACACCCCAAGGTATTCTGTGAGGGGCATGGCGAGTTCCTAGAATTTTTTATTTTTTGTCAAGTTAGTGGAATATGAGACTTTGTAAGGGGAAAAAAAAAAATCATCATTTTCCGCTAACTTGTGACAAAAAATAAAAAGTTCTATGAACTCACTATGCCCATCAGCGAATACCTTAGGGTGTCTACTTTCCAAAATGGGGTCATTTGTGGGGTGTTTGTACTGTCTGGGCATTGTAGAACCTCAGGAAACATGACAGGTGTTTAGAAAGTCAGAGCTGCTTCAAAAAGCGGAAATTCACAGTTTTGTACCATAGTTTGTAAACGCTATAACTTTTACCCAAACCATTTTTTTTTTACCCAAACATTTTTTTTTATCAAGGACATGTAGAACAAGAAATTTAGAGAAAAATTATATATGGATGTCGTTTTTTTTGCAAAATTTTACAACTGAAAGTGAAAACTGTCGTTTTTTTTGCAAAAAAATCGTTAAATTTTGATTAATAACAAAAAAAGTAAAAATGTCAGCAGCAATGAAATACCACCAAATGAAAGCTCTATTAGTGAGAAGAAAAGGAGGTAAAATTCATTTGGGTGGTAAGTTGCATGACCGAGAAATAAACGGTGAAAGTAGTGTAGTGCAGAAGTGTAATAAGTGGCCTGGTCATTAAGGGGGTTTAAGCTAAGGGGGCTGAAGTGGTTAAACAGATGGATTTAACAGATTTTCTTTTACTATAACAAATGCAGTGCAGGGTGAAAATTTACTTTTTAGCAAAAAAAAAAAAAATATTATTTGTCCCCACAGAATCTAACAGATGGATTTACTTGGATTGTACTTTACAGAAAAAAAGGGAATATGTCACCCCCTGGGTCCCTGAACTCACAGCAGCAGCATCCTATTCCTACACTAGTAAGAGCAGAGTGACATGCAGCGCTACGTGACTCCAGCTTATATAGAGCGAATCACAGCCATGCCATTAGTAGGCATGGCTGTGATGGCTTCTAAGGGCGCAATAGTTAAATGCTTGTTGATTGCCTGCCCTGCAGCCTTTCAAAAAGCGCCATTAAATCACTGAACACCGAACCCAAACTTTTACTGAAAAGTTTGGTTTCGGGTCTGGGGTCCAAAAATCCTAAAGTTCGGTACGAACTCGAACTTTACAGTTCCGGTTCTCTCAACCCTAGTGATAACACTATTATCAGCGTCACAATCCCACTTCTTCGTCTTCTCAAACGCTCGCTGCTCACAATTAAGGATGACGCTGTGCATGTGGAAGAGGTGCAAATGGGGGAAGACATTACACAGGTTGATGATAGCCAGACCACTGTCAGTTCGTCTTCTCAGCGCGAATTGGAGGCTGAAGAAGAGGAGGAGGACAGGAGACGGTTGCCTCAGCTACAGAGGGTAGTACCCATGAAAGTTTCATTCCATCTGTTCTATGTGGGTGGGCAGAAGAGGAGGAAGAGGATGAGGAGATTGGGAGTGATCCTCCTGATGATGACAGCGAAGTCTCGCCTGTTGGTACTCTGGCACACATGTCTGACTTCATGTTAGCCTATCTTTCCCACGACCCGCACGTTATAATCAACATTTTAAACAACATGGATTACTTGTTGGTCACCCTTCTCGACCCCCGCTACAAAGAGAACTTCTCATCTCTCATTCCTCTGGTGGAGAGGACGAGCAAAATGGTGTAATAAAAGAAGATCCTTGTTGGAAAATTGCTCCAAAATTTTCCATCTGACAACGCTGGCGGCAGAGTCCGTACTTCCTTGGCCAACCGAGGAGGGGAGACAAGGGGAACACACAGCAGTTCCAACAGAGGCAGGGCAACACTCTCCAAAGCCTGGGACAGTTTCATGACACCCTACCAGCACCCTCACCCTGATGTGCTGCATACTACCACAAGGAGAGAGAAATTTTGGAAGATGGTAAAGGAGTACATAGCAGACCGTGTCGGCATCATCAATTATACCTCAGTGCCTTACAACTACTGGGTGTCCAAGTTAGATACGTGGGACGATCTGGCCCTCCACGCTGTGGAGGTGCTTGCCTGCACTGCCGCCATCGTTTTGTCTGAACGTGTATTTAGTGCTGCTGGTGGCATTATAACAGATAAGCATATCCGCCTGTCAACTGAAAATGCTGACAGGTTGACTCATATAAAAATGAACGAGGCCTGGATTGACCATGACTTCTTGACTCCACCAGAGGAAGCTGATGAACATAAAGGCACTTTACATGTGTTGTTTTTAATGTAGGTAATAGACTGTATTCCCATGCACCCCTTCCACCACAAACAAGGGTATATGGTTGAATCTTCCTTTTCTCATCCTCCTCTTCCATCATATCAACATACATTGCTTATTCATTACATATAATGCCCTCGCATATATGGCCTTCGAATATAATTTTTTAGAGGGTCCGCTCACCAGCAGGCCCTCACATCTAATTTTTTACATGGTCCGCTCACCAACAGGCCCTCACATATTTTTTAGATGGTCCGCTCACCAGCAGGCCCTCACATATAATTTTTTAGAGGGTCCGCTCACCAGCAGGCCCTCACATATAATTGTTAGACAGGGTCCGCTCACCAGCACGCCCTCACATATAATTTTTTAGAGGGTCCGCTCACCTGCAGGCCCACAACTCAAATCTTTTACAGGGTCATCTCATCTGTAGGCCCAAACCTAAAATCTTTTACAGGGTCAGCTCACCTGCATGCCCGCAAATCAAATCTTTTACAGGGTCAGCTCACCTGCAGGCCTGCAACTCAATGTGAATGAGGCCCTTCTTTATGTGATATACAGGTTGTATCAGAGTGCCTCTTCCTTGTAATTTTTGGCAGCACTTGCACTTTATATACAAGTAAATATACAGGAAAGAATGTTTTCAATATATTTTTCCTATAAAATTTATTTTTTACTTTGGTTTTGTGCGTTAAACCTTATTTAGATTGTGGGCCTGTTGATCAGTTTAGGGCCTTTTAAGCAGCATCAGCAGCAGCATGGTGATAAAAATGAGTGGCAAGGTGACATGGTGTGGAGATGGCAGTATGAGGAGGCCACATAGTGGCACAATGACTGAGTCTGGATAATTGACTAAGGCCACAGATTGTTTAGAAAGATGCAGATGGAAAGAAATCTGTGGAGCTGTATGACGGTCACCTGCAGATTAATGCAGACCAGGGGCGTAGCTATAGGGGAAGCTGGGGAAGCTAAAGCTTTGGGGCCCTGACCCAAAAGGAGCCCTCCTCCTGGATGGGCTCCTTCTGGGCCCATCCAGGAGGAGGAGGACTAAGGATTTGGTCAGGCCCCCTCAACAGTATTACACAATTAAATTATATACAGTGACAGCATAGACAGTGTATAAAACGGATGGAACAGCTGCCAGCCCTGGTTTGAGAGAGCGGTCTTTACCAGCCACAGGAATTGGTTTCGGCATGAAAGGAAGGGGTCGCTAAAAAATTACTGTGGAATATAGCCCCATTCAAAAATTTGCTGTGGGGCCCAGTCATTTCTAGCTACGCCACTGATGCAGCCCACAAAAGCAAGTTGGGTTTATCGATTTCAAAACCTTAATTAAATTGTTGGCCTGGTGATCAGTTTAAGGCCTTTTAAGCAGCATCAGCAGCAGGATGATAATAAAAATGAGTGGCAAGGTGACATGGTGTGGAGATGGCAGCATGAGGAGGCCACATAGTGGCACAATGAAAGAGTCTGGATAAAAGACTAAGGCCACAGATTGTTGAGAAAGATGCAGGTGGAAGCAAATCAGTAGAGCTGTATGACGGTCACCTGCAGATTAATGCAGCCATCAAAATCAAGTTGGGTTTGTCGGTTCCAGCTCAGCTCACCAGCAGGCCCGCACCTAAAATCTTTTACTGGATCAGCTCACCTGCAGGCCCGCAACTGAAATCTTTTACAGGGTCAGCTCAGCTGCAGGCCCGCAACTCAAATTTACCTCTCCGGAATCAAACACTGATTCCCCGTTACCCGTAGAGTACAATGGTTTTGAGCTGACAATTACATCGAAAGTTGATAGGCCAGACATCCGAATGGATCGTTGCCGTCACGGGGACGTGCCATTGGCCCCAGGTTAACTAGAGTCACTAAAGCGGCAGCAGGCCACCGCCCATAATGTTTTAGTTGGTCAAATCAGCAGACCCTTGCTCCTACTGTTTTTGAGGGTCACGAGCAGGCAATCAATCATAATTTTTAAAGGGTGTGTATGATGCCCTCCTTTATGTGTAACTAAGGGTATATCGGAGTACCTCTCCCTTCTAATTTTTGGCAGCACTTGCACTTTATATACAAGTAAATATTCAGGAAAGAATGTTTTCTATCAATTTTTCCTCTAAAATAATTTTTTCCCCCTTGGTTTTGTGCGTATTATTGTCATTATGTAAAAGTGGCGTACTATTCGGACAACATAGTTCCAAGCAGCGACCAACAAGTCCAAGATGCATCCATACATCCTCCCCATGCTGTTACAGAACCATTTCGGTGGTGTTACCAACAATTTCTGAAATTTTTTTATGAACCAGGCACCCTCCCCTCTTCAGAGCAGGGGGTACCTGGTTTATTGCTCCCTCACCCTCCCTTTCTCCATCGCTTGTGTTTAGAATTCATTAGGGATGATTATGAGAAATAAGATTCACCCTCCTTATCATTTCCTTTAAGTTATTGATTTATTTAAAAAATACAATCACTAGGGTATTTACATATTCCATTCATTTTGAATGTTTGCTAAAACATCACTTGTGTCAAGACAGTAAAATGAATTGCCTCACATAACCATGTATCATTTTCATGTCCTCGTTTATGCAAATTCAAAGGAAACACAGTGTGCTTCAACAGAGAGACAAATTCAGGAATATCAATGAGGTAAACTGGATACCTGGCTGACAGTGACAAATGCTGCATTATATAACTATATGAGAATAATTCTGATACTCCATATAACAGATAATCATATATGTACACCCCAAAATTGTTACCATCTGTTACTGTGATGACATTTTCTCTAAGATATTCGCACTGTTACAATACCGTACTTGATTCTTGTGTGTCACATCCTGTTCCCCTGGGAGACTGGGCCAGGGGGAACAACCATAGGACCCTTCTCTCCATGACTTTGTAACAATTAGCCCTTTAATATTTGCTTTATACAGTAACTACTACTTCATTTTTACAGGATGGGGAATATAGCCAAATAACACAATAAACTGGATTTGGTGCATTTAACAACTAGTTGGGCCAGAAACTCTCTGGCTGACAAGGTGATTAACATTTTAAAGAGAAACTGTCATCACTGCAGAGCAATCTTCCTGCCTCTTAAAGGACCAGCACACATGAACTATTCTTCCCAATGTGTATACCCTGTAGGCAGATGGCAGGAATTGTATTGGATGGAGTGTATATCTCGCTCGGAAAGTTAAGCTGGGTGAGATATTAAAAGCCAGATAGTGTTATTTTGTTCAGGAGCTTAGTTTCTGAAATGTTGGTAAATGATAAAATCTGGGCCGGCTTTTTTGGAGTGGTGAAGAGGCGGTGGTGGGACTCACCACTCCCACTCCACTACAGAGAGTGTGGGAAACTCAGCATGTTCAGCTGAGGAAGAAAGGGTTTCTCAGTAGAGGTGTTTAAAAGCCTGAGTAAACCAGTAGGGCTTGCTGGGAGAAGAGCCTAGCTTACAGACACAGGCAGTCTGCAGGCTGGTAACAGGTCTGAGTCTTACCGACGTCCCTGGGAGCGGGAGGCAGGAGTGCTCAGTTACTACAGGAGCCAAACCAGGTGAACGCTGTTTGGTGTTGTTTCTGTTTTTTTTTTGTTACGCTCGTCTGGAGCTAAAATAAAGCTTTACGTTACTTTACTCGGACTGGTGCGCCTGTATCACCGCCAAGCGGCTCTATCATGCTTCCAAACCTTACAAGTGGTGGAGGATGTGGGCAGTGGAGCTGTGACTAAGAGCTATGGCGTGACACATATAGACGCTAAAAGATTCTCCTCACAGCTGCAAGGACAATGTCTGTGGATCGGCGGGTCCATGAAAAACTCTGCGGTTACTCTGGGGAGCTTTGCCTGTGGATCGGCGGGTTCACGAAGATTCTGGTAGGAACTATATAGTGTACTGTTGATGTCCTGGGTGAAGTACCTATCTACCATGCAGTCACAAACCCACCCTATGGAAGAAGTAGTAAAAACTCTGGTGCAGGACCAAGAACATGCCTTGGGGCAGCAGCGCCAGTCTCAGGAACAAACCACACGTCTAATGCTGGAACAGATGGCATTGCTAAAAGAGGTGGTGTTGGCACGTTCTGAGTCCCACCTAGGGAGGGGTTCTGCGAGCTGGGGTGCCAGGGAAGTTGTGCAACGCTCCCTTCAGAAAATGACTCCCGAGGACGATGTGGAGACTTACCTTACTATTTTTGAGAGGGCAGCCCAAAGGGAGAAACTTCCCCCAGAAGAGTGAGTAGCGGTACTTGCACCCTACATGATAGGTGAACCCTAGAAAGCCTATCATGACCTCAGTGAGCAAGACGTTCGAGACTATGCAAAACTGAGAGCCGAAATTCTTGCTCGTTTGGGGGTCACCGCAACGGTATGGGTCAGAAGAGTCAGGGCTTGGGTATATCAGTCAGACTGACCTCCTCGTTTACAAATGTTTGATTTGTTTCATCTGGTATAAAAATGGCTGGAACCAGATGTCTGCACCCCAACCCAGATTATTGAGAGGGTGGTCATCAGCCTTTTTTCCCAGGCTCTCCCCAGTAAGCTGCAGCAGTGGGTTGGCCAGGGGGATCCCCAGGAGGCAGACTAGCTAGTGGACCTAGTGGAGAGGTTTGTTGCCACAGAGGGAAATCTCCAAGAGGGGCTCACCAACCCTGGGACCTCTTGGAACGGTAGGGCCACAATGGGCAAACATCGTCCTGTGGCAAAAGGGGATGACAAAGAAACCCCAGGTCCCAGGAGAGACTCCATGCTCCGGAAGCTGGGGTAGGTCCAGAGGTGCCGGGAGTTTGGTCAAGTCATGGCTCAGTGTCTACTGACCACAGAAGCTATGGAATGTAACTACAGCTGACGTCAGTCGCTGTTTGCATCCCCGTCATGTCTGACTACCGTGGGCCTAGAGACTGAGTCACAAGTATGAATGGCTGCCCAGTCACGTCGTTGCTAGACTCGGGTAGTTGATGCCATTGTGTCAGTAATCGAACCAGGAAACTCCTGTATCCCAGATGGTAGCCTTGCTCACTGAGGTACCACCAGCTACCTAGGACAGCTCTGCTCCTAAACCTAGTGAATAGTTTCCTAGTCTTGGACAATCTCTGCTTGTTTAGTCTAATCAGTCACACCTTGGAACTTAATATATAAACCAGACCTTGTCACTTACCAGACTATTGTGCTTCCTGCCTCTATCTAGCTTCAGTGCCTTATCCTAAACTGCTGTATTTACTCGTGTACCGAATTTGGATTGTTACCTGACCACGCTTCTGCCTTATCCTAAACTGCTGTGTTTACTCGTGTACCGAATTTGGATTGTTACCTGACCACGCTTCTGCCTTATCCTAAACTGCTGTGTTTACTCGTGTACCAAATTTGGATTGTTAACTGACCCCGCTTCTGCCTCATCCTAACTGCTGTGTTTACCTGTTACCAACCCGGACTGTTTTTCTACACTGCTTGCCTCTGCTACTCCAGGGATCCAGATTGTCTCAGCCATTGACTCCTTACCTACCTTCCAGGCCTAGATAAATCCTCATTTCAAGGTGAGCAATTGTGACAACACTCTTACACATTGGTACATGCCAGTCTTGTACCTGGAACATATACAGTACAGACCAAAAGTTTGGACACACCTTCTCATTCAAAGAGTTTTCTTTATTTTCATGACTATGAAGGCATCAAAACTATGAATTAACACATGTGGATAACAAACAAGTGTGAAACAACTGAAAATATGTAATATTCTAGGTTCTTCAAAGTACCTGAACCCAATCGAGATGGTTTGGGGTGAGCTGGACCGCAGAGTGAAGAAAAAAGGGCCAACAAGTGCTAAGCATCTCTGGGAACTCCTTCAAGACTGTTGGAAGACCATTTCAGGGGACTACCTCTTGAAGCTCATCAAGAGAATGCCAAGAGTGTGCAAAGCAGTAATCAAAGCAAAAGGTGGCTACTTTGAAGAACCTAGAATATGACATATTTTCAGTTGTATCACACTTGTTTGTTATGTATATAATTCCACATGTGTTAATTCATAGTTTTGATGCCTTCAGTGTGAATCTACAATTTTCATAGTCATGAAAATAAAGAAAACTCTTTGAATGAGAAGGTGTGTCCAAACTTTTGGTCTGTACTGTATATCCGATCGATTTGTGAATGTAATATGTATTCATAGTGACACCAAAAGGTATCCTGTGGCCCTTGCAAAAATAGAGACTCCACAGGAAATAGTGGAATATGGAGTGAAGGTGGTGAAAACCCTAATGCATAGTGTAATTGTGGGGCAGGATTTCCCTCTGTTTGGGGAACTGTGGAAAAATGGGCCTGTAGCAAAAGAAAGAACAGGAGCCTCCTCCGGACAATAGTGTTAAGGTCGACCTCAGAGGGGAGGAGGAGACGTCTCCGCTAAAGGTCTTCGCGGGGGAAGATGAAGTTGACCCCAACCCCCGAGAAATGCACGAGTTAGAAGTAAACCGAGATAACTTTGGCACAGCCCAGCTAAAGAATGATACCCTTAGACATGACGGGGAAAATGTAGGGGTTGTTAATGGCATTCCCCAAAGTCCAGGGGCTAATCAGCAATTTCCTCATTTCGCTATGAATAATAATCTCCTATATAGAGTGGTCCAGAAAGATCTGGAAATTGTTGAGCAGTTGCTGGTTCCCCAGTCCTATCGATGCATGTTTTAGGGGGACACCTGAGAACTTAGAAGACCCAAGAAAGGGTTCTCCGGAGGTTTTATTGGATGGGGATCTATCGGGAAGCTAAGGAGTACTGTAAGTCCTGCCCGATATGCCCGATAACGGCACCAGTAAAGCATTTTCACAGTCCCCCGATACCCCTCCCCATAATCAAGGTACCCTTCGAGAGGTTAGGGATGGATTTAATAGGGCCTATTGTAAAGTCGGCCCGGGGACTCCAGTACATCCTCGTGGTTGTAGACTATGTGTAACGATCGCATACACACCACACACAGGGGGAGGGAAGTGACCACTGCGCTCCACCCTCACCCCTGGCCCTGCCTATTTGCCTCGCAAGTCCCAATGACAGGGAACAACTGGACGGCAGTCTCTAGCTTGGAATAAGTGCAGGGAGGACAGACCAGACAAACAACAGAACGTGAACACACCGAGTCAATACCAGGAGAGCAACAAAGTACAATGGAGCAAGCAGAGAATAGTCAGGAGAAGCCGGGGTCATAAATACCAGGAGAGTCGTGAAGTACCAAAGGAGTCATCAGAGGATCGTCAGTAGGAAGCCGGGGTCAGAATACCAGGAGAGCAGCAAAAGTACACAAGGAGCAGGCAGAGGATCGTCAGGAATTCAGCAGAAGGTAAGTATGCCAGGTAAGACAAAATCGCAGGTGGAACCTAAATAACAGGCAACATGTGGCCAGCAGGCTGCCTGTTTAAATAGTGACTAGCAGGGGTCATGTGACGTGCTCAGCGTCACATGACTCACCCTGCTGCATAGGGCTGAGCACCGAGTGCCCAGCTCGGTGCTCAGGCTTATTCTGGTTGCTGGGGGAACCAAGGACGCCGGCCATGCTGAAGAGACGTGCACGGCCGGGTCTGTCCCGCCCCGTATCACCTAGGAGACGAAGATTCTGCACGCGTCTTCACTCCTGCACAGAGGAGGGTCGCCATCCGTGCTGCGGAGAGTGAGCGCATCGCCGGCGCCCTGTGACACTATGGTTCACGATATCAGGAAGCGGTTCCCTTGAGAAATATGGATTCTAAAAATATTGCACGTGAGTTGTTCTTTATGTTCTCTAGGACGGGGATCCCACAAGAAATCCTAACGGACCAAGGCTCCCCATTCATGTCCAGGGTAATGAAGGAGCTGTGCCAGTTGTTGAAGGTGGCTCACATACGTACCTCTGTGTATCATTCCCAGACAGATGGGTTGGTCGAGCGATTTAATAAAACCCTGAAACATATGCTAAAAAAGGTAGTGGAAAAAGACGGTCGAGACTGGGACTGTCTCCTTCCATACCTGATGTTCCCCATTAGGGAGGTGCCGCAGGCGTCTACAGGTTTCTCACCTGTAGATGTGCTAAAGTAAACCTGGGAAGCCGAGGCCACCCCATATAAAAGCGTTATTGAACAAATGGTGCAAATGCTGGAGCGAAACGAAAAGGTTTTGCCCATTGTTAAAGAACACCTGCAAAAGGCGCAGGAGGCCCAATGTAGAGTATATAACCGGGCAGCGAAAATTATGCACTTCAGCCCGGGCGACCGGATACTAGTGTTGGTGCCAACAGTCGAAAGTAAGTTCCTAGCAAAATGGCAAGACCCTTATGAAGTAGTAGAAAAGGTCGGAGAAGTAAATTATAAGGTGCATAAACCAGGAAGACGGAGGTGTATCATATGAACTTAATAAAAAGTTGGAATGATAGGAAGGCCTTGGTCGCTGCTAGTCCCAAGAGTAGTAGGTCACCACATCCAGCCCCCATAATTAAAGTAGGAGGAACAAAAGAAAGTTCTCGGATCTGCCCGGGACGACCCACCTGATAAAACATGATATTGTTACAGAGCCAGGAAAAAAGTAAGCCTGAAACCCTATAGAATACCGGTAGCCCATCGGGGAGCAGTCTCGGCCGAAGTGAAGTGTATGCTGGAATTGGGAGTAATTGAAGTGTCGCAAAGTGAGTGGTCCAGCCCAATAGTGTTGATTCCCAAACCAAATGGGACATGGCGATTTTGCAATGACTTTAGAAAGCTAAATGAAATCTCCAAATTTGATGCATATCCCATGCCCAGGGTTGATGAACTGATTGATAAACTAGGTGGGTCCAGGTACATGACATATTAGCAAATTCCTTTAACGGATAGAGCCAAGGAAAAAACCTGCGTTTTCCACCCCAGAAGGTTTGTTCCAGTACAAAAACATGCATTTTGGGTTACATGGGGCGCCAGCAACATTCCAGAGGTTGATGGATTACATTTTTAGAGCCCATAGTAGTTACGCAGCAGCTTACCTAGACGATGTGATTCTGCAGACTAGGGAAGTCACCTCCATAAAGAACAGGTGGCACTAGATGCTATAGGTGACGCAAGCCTAACAAAAAATGCTGAAAAGTGTGCTTTAGGACTGGAAGAGACCAAATACCTGGGATATGTTATTGTCAGGGGTATATTTAAGCCTCAGGTCGAGAAAGTGGAGGCTATACAAAATTGGCTGAGGCCAGCAGCGAATAAACAAATGGCAGCCTTTATAGGGATCACTGGATACTACCAAATTTGGATGTACCAAATTTTTCGGCAATAGCGCATTGACGGACTTGACAAAAGGAACAAAGTCCGTAATGGTGTCATGGTCCCCAGAAGCCGAGAAAGCATTTCTCAGTCTAAAATCGGCGCTGTGTGAACAACCGGTATTACTGCCACTGGACTTCAGTAAGGAATTCTTGGTCCAGACAGACACCTCTGACACAGGTCTGGGGCCAGTCCTATCGTAAACGGTAAACGGTGAAGAACACCCAGTTTTGTATTTAAGCAGGAAGTTGACGCCGGTGGAAAAGAACTACACAATTGTATAACGTGAATGCTTAGCAATGAAGTGGGCATTGGAATCCTTGAAGTACTACCTGCTAGGTAGAAAATTTAAACTGATGTCAGACCATGCCCCACTAGTTTGGATGTAGCATAATAAGGAAAAGAATGGCAGCGTTACCAGGTAGTTTCTCGCTCTACAGAATTTTTATTTTTCCCTGGATCATAGATCAGGGAAATCACAAGGCAATGCAGGCATGTGGTCAAGAGTCCTTTGCATGATGGCTCAAAGTGCCCAGACCTCCAGTCTAGAGAAAAGGGGGGGGGAGATGTGTAGGCAGATGGCAGGAATTGTATTGGACAGAGTGTATATCTCTGAGCTGAAATAAAGCTTTATGTTACTTTACTCAGACTGGTGCGTCTGTGTCACCGCCACGCGGCTCTATCATGCTTCCAAACCTTACAACCCTTCCACATGCACAACTGGAAAATATCTCTTTAAACACACACACACTGCTAAGACCTTTACTATGAACAACTAAGTTTATAGCAGTGATTGAAATGTATAATATGTACATTACAACATGCTCTGTAACATGCTTCCTGCAAGTTGCACTGCATTTCATGGTCACATGTTTGGTTTTAATATTTACAATTAAAGCAAATATTTAGGGCTATGGGAAATATTCAGTAATAGATTTACCAAATTTACCAGGTAACATTTAACAAGGCCGATCTAATTGCAAATTTTATAGTAAATTTACGCTCTTTAAACCCTTATAAATGTAAGAGAGAAGGAAATACTAGCTGCACCAGATTGAGAAGACAAGAACTGGTCCATCTAGTGTGCTCTTATATTATCACTTATATTAGGTAGACGTGTTTATCCCAGACATGTTTAAATTCACTTACTATAGATTTCCAAACCACATCTGATGAGAGTTTGTTTCAAGCTTCAACCACTCTTTCAGTGAAATAATATTTTCTCAGATTGCTCCTAATTTCAGATAGTACCTCCTCGTTCTTGTGTTTAGCTTCTTATTGAGAACACTGCTGCCCAGGCCAATAAGATAAAAGGTTGCATTAAAAGGGGCATAGATGCCCGTGATGAGAACATAGTCCTGCCACTTTATAAATCACTGTTCAGAGGATGGCAACTAAATTAATAACTGGAATGTGGGGAATACAGTACCCTGAAAGATTATCAAAATTAGGGTTATTCACTTTAGGAAAAAGATGACTGAGGGGAGATCTAATAACGGTGTATAAATATATCAGGGGTGAGTACAGAGATCTCTCCCATCATCTATTTATCCCCAGTACTGAGACTGTGATAAGGGGACATCCTCTGCATCTGGAGGAAAGAAGGTTTGTACACAAACATAGAAGAGGATTCTTTACGGTAAGAGAAGTGAGACTATGGAACTCTCTGCATGAGGAGGTGGTGATGGTAAATTCACTAAAAGAGTTCAAGAGGGACCTGGATGTATTTCTGAAGTGTAATAATATTAAAGGCTATAGCTACTAGAGAGGGGTCGTTGATTAGAGATGTCGCGAACATAAAATTTTCCGTTCGCGGACGGCGAACGCGAATTTTTGCAAATGTTCGCGAACGGGCGAACTGGGCGAACCACCATTGACTTCAATAGGCAGGCGAATTTTAAAACTTACAGGGACTCTTTCTAGCCACAGTAGTGATGGAAAAGTTGTTTCAAGGGGACTAACACCTGGACTGTGGCATGCCGGAGGGGGATCCATGGCAAAACTCCCATGGAAAATTACATAGTTGACGCAGAGTTGGGTTTTAATCCATAAAGGGCATAAATCACCTAACAATCCTAAATGTTTTTGAACAACGTGGTTTAAAACATCCAGTGTGTGTATACGATCAGGTATGATGTTGTATCGATCAGGTAGTGTAAGGGTTACGCCCGCATCGCAGACATTGACAGACCAAACTCCCCTTTTAATGCACCGCAAACAACCGCAAACAGTCCATTTGCACAAGGTTGGATACCAAGCTAGCCATGTCCCATTGATGTCATTGAAGGTTTCTTCCTCCACCAAGCCACTTACAACACCAAGGGTCCCCGAAAGGTGAATTGAATTGATTTTTCTAACGGGGAGATGGTTAAAAAAACGCTGGCTCCTTCCCCTTTGTTTGAATCCACGGTCACTGCGTCTGCGCCGTGCAATTTACTCTCACACCCGATATGAGTGTTATTTTCTGTAGTTCTCTTCTCATCAGTTTAATCCCTGTAACGTCCCCAATCTGGGGTCCATTAATTGAATTGATTTTTCGAACGGGGAGGTGGTTAAAAAAAACGCTGGCTCCCTCCCCTTTGTTTTAATCCACGGTCACTGCGTCTGCGCCGTGCAATTTACTGTCACACCCGATATGAGTGGTATTTTCTGTAGTACTATTCTCATCAGTCCCATATCAGGGATTGCCTTTTGTGAAAAAAAATTTAGGCCGGGTACCTTCGACTGCCTTCACAGTGACAGACCAAACTCTGATACACCAAACTGAATTGATTTTAGGAACCGGGAGATGGAAAAAGCAGCTTGGTTGGTCCTCTTACTCCCAAGTTGGGGCACTGCGCGTGGACAGAGCAATGTGCTGTGACACCCTATATGAGTGGTGTCTTAACTAGTACTATTCCTATCAGTTTAATCCCTGTTACGTCCCCTATCCGGGGACATGTGTCGAATTGATTAACTATTGTCGAATTAACGAACCATTACGACATCCTGAAATAATTTAGTTCTGAGCTCTGTACTTGCTTTGTATTGGAATTGATGGGGATTTTTTAAATTGTCTGCATTATTTCTAATAAACTATTAAGAGACTTTATTATGATTTTTTTATTTTATGTATTAAAAACCCATACAACTTTAAAAAAAAAAAAAAAAATGAATGTTTTTTATATGAAAAATTATCCAGCCGATCGCTTTTGGTCTGATCATAATGAAGCAACGGCCTTATCATCTGGGGTGTGGCAACATTGCCAACACACTTATAGAGGTGATGATCGCTTCATTGTGATATGCAAGCCCCTTCACAACGACAAGGTAACGATCATGAAGGGGAATTGACACATGTATGTGCCTTTTTTTGTTTTGTTTTTGCAGCCACAGTGCAGCACCAGAGGCCAGAAAAATTAGGCATGTACACATGCCTGAAAAATAATGGAATTGTTGCAGCCGCTGTTGTAGCAGCGACCGGAAAAATTTATGTTTTCCAGGCAGAAAGGTGACTAAAACATTGCGGCTTGAACCCTAGATGGTGGCGGAGAATTCACGAAAGTCATCCGGTATGCAGACATTAAATACAGCAGCGTGGGGACCATTTTGAGGCCTAGGCATGTCATTAGGCCTTTTGTTAGTCAAACGTATCCCCCACTGTCAGTCCCTTCAGGATCCATGCCTCATTCATCTTAATGAAGGTGAGGTAATCAACACTTTTTTGACCGAGGCGACTTCTCTTGTCAGTGACAATGCCTCCTGCTGCACTGAAGGTCCTTTCTGACAGGACACTTGAAGCGGGGCAGGTCAGAAGTTCTATCGCAAACTGGGATAGCTCAGGCCACAGGTCAAGGGGTTCATCGCTCCTCAGAGTGTCGATATCTGCAGTTAAGGCGAGGTAGTCTGCTACCTGTCGGTCGAGTCGTTCTCTAAGGCTGGATAACAAAGGGCTGTGGCGATGTGTAGGACTGAGAAAGCTCCGCATGTCCTCCATCAACAACACATCTGTAAAGCGTCCTGTCCTTGCCGCCGTGGTCGTGGTTAGAGGAGGATTACTTTCACCTCTTCCCCAGTTAGATTCACGTTGTGCTGTGACATCTCCCTTATAAGCTGTGTAAAGCATATTTTTTAGTTTGGTTTTGAACTGCTGCATCCTTTCCGACTTTCGGTAATTTGGTAACATTTCCGCCACTTTCTGCTTATACCGGGGGTCTAGTAGCGTGGCCACCCAGTACAGGTCGTTCTCCTTTTTATACGAGGGTCCCTCAACAGACATGCCAGCATGAAAGACCCCATTTGCACAAGGTTGGATGCCAAGCTACTCATTTCCCGTTCCTCGTCCTCACTGATGTCATTGACGGTCTGTTCTTCCCCCCAGCCACGTACAACACCACGGGTCCGAGATAGGTGACAACAACGAGCACCCTGGGATGCCTGCTGTGGTTGGTCTTCCTCCTCCTCAAAGCCACATTCCTCCTCTGACTCCTCTTCCTCATACTCCTCTTCCAGCGTTGCCGCAGGTCCGGCAAGCGATGATGACAAGGCTGTTTCTGGTGGTGATGGTGACCACAACTCTTCCTCTTCACGCTCATCTACAGCCTGATCCAGCACTCTTTGCAGGGCACGCTCCAAGAAGAAAACAAATGGGACGAGGTCGCTGATGGTGCCTTCGGTGCGACTGACTAGGTTTGTCACCTCCTCAAAAGGACGCATGAGCCTACAGGCATTGCGCATGAGCGTCCAGTAACGTGGCAAAAAAATTCCCAGCTCCGCAGAGGCTGTCCTAGCACCCCGGTCATACAAATACTTGTTGACGGCTTTTTCTTGTTGAAGCAGGCGGTCGAACATTAGGAGTGTTGAATTTCAACGTGTCGGGCTGTCGCAAATCAAGCGCCTCACTGGCATGTTGTTTCGCCACTGGATATCTGAAAAGTGCGCCATGGCCGTGTAGGAACGCCTGAAATGGCCACACACGTTCCTGGCCTGCTTGAGGACGTCCTGTAAGCCTGGGTACTTTGACACAAAGCATTGTACGATCAGATTCGGCACATGTGACAACAAATTGCTTCCATTGTCACACACCACTTTGCCAATCTCCAGTTGGCGCGGGGTCAGCCACTGATCCACCTGTGCGTTCAGGGCGGACCGGAGTGCTGGTCCGATGTGGCTCTCTGCTTTCAGGCACGTCAACCCCAAGACAGCGTGACACTGTCGTATCCGGGATGTGGAATAGCCCCTGGGGAGCTGGGGGGATTCAGTTTATGTGCAGCCAGATGCCGCAGCAGAAGAGGACTCAGCCGAGTAGGTTATCGAAGAGGATGGAGTAGGAGGAGTAGAGGAGGTGGAAGTAGGCCTGCCTGCAAGTCGTGGTGGTGTCACCAACTCCGCTGCAGAGCCACGCATTCCATGCTTGTCAGCCATCAGCAGGTTGACCTAATGCGCAGTGTAGGTGATATACCTGCCCTGACCGTGCTTTTCAGACCAGATATCAGTGGTCAGATGGACCCTTGCCCCAACACTGTATGACAGAGATGCCATGACTTTCTTTTCAATAACTGAGTAGGGGTTTGGGATTGACTTTTTTGAAAAAAAAAATGTCCGGGTATCTTCCACTGTGGATGTTCCAATAGCGAATTTTTTTTTGAAGGCCTCAGACACCACCAGCTGGTATGGTAAAAGCTGGCGGGCTAAGAGTTCCGTCAAGCCAGCTGTCAGACGCCGGGCAAGGGGGTGACTTTGTGACATTGGCTTCTTACGCTCAAACATGTCCTTGACAGACACCTGACTGTGGGCAGATGAGCAGGAACTGCTCAAGGCGAGAGACGGAGAGGCGGATGGTTGAGAGGGGGCAAGGAGGACTGCAGTGGTTGACGTGGCTGAAGATGCTGGACCAGGAGGAGGATGGCGGCTTTGAGTTTGTGTGCTGCTTGTACTCATGTGTTGATCCCATAGGCATTTGTGATGTGTGATCATGTGCCTTTGCAAAGCAGTTGTACCGAGGTGGATGTTGGACTTCCCACGACTCAGTTTCTTTTGGCACAGGTTGCAAATGGCATTGCTGTTATCAGAGGCAGACACACAAAAAAAATGCCACACTGCTGAGCTTTGCAATGACAGCATTCTGGTGGTGGCAACAGCATGCGTTTATTGGCGTGCTGTCTGGCTGACCCCGGGTGCCGATACATGCTGTCTGACTGTGCCACTAGCTCCTTGCGACGACCTCCCCCTGCTTCCAACTTGTCTCCTCCTTCTCTCTGTCTGCCCTTCTGAACTTTCCCCCTCTTCTTCTTCTCTTTGAGCAGGCACCCACGTGACATCCACGGACACATCATCATCATCAACCACTTCACTTGTATCTGACTCCTCAGCAAAGGAAGCAGCAGCGGGTACAACATCATCATCATCATCACACTGTACGTCCATGTGTGTAATCCTGCCTGACTGAGACATATCCCTGTTATCTACATCCTCTGGCAATAATGGTTGCGCATCACTAATTTCATCCAACTGATGTGTAAATAACGCCTCTGAGGGATCAAGTGAAGCGGCTGTGGTGGCTGTGGTGGTAGTGGTGGTGGTGGTGGCGGGCGGGAAAGTGGTAACTTGAGAGCAGGTGACCGAAGCTGAGCTGGAGGAGGATGGTGCGTCAAGGTTCTTAGCGGAAGCTGTTGAAGATTGGGTGTCCTGTGTAAGCCAGTCAACTTTTTTCTCTGAATTTTTCGAGTTCAGGGTACGTGTCCTCTGAAACTGGGCATTATTCCAGGGCCAGTGGAAATCACAGCACCACGACAGCCCCTGCGGGGTGGCCTGCCTCTGCCTGTCATTTTTTTTTAGATAAGTGGTACTATGCGTGCAAGGTACTGTGCCACCCTATATAAGTGGTGGGCAGTGGGCACAGTACAGTCTGTGTGGGCCTGACACACACTGGCTTGCAACTGCAATTATATTTATTACAGAGAAATAATAAATTGACTTTAGTTTTATCTGCAAGATATTGTGACACCCTGTAACGGTATGAGTGGTGGCCCGGCCAGTGGACACAGTACAATCTGTGAGCCTGCAGCCTCTCACTGTCTGGCAACTGCGATTATATCACAGAGAAAAAATAAATTGGCTTTTTTTTATCTGCAAGGTATTGTGAGTGTGACACCCTGTAATAGTATGAGTGGTGGCCTGGCCAGTGGACACAGTATAGTCTGTGAGCCTGCAGCCTCTCACTGTCTGGCAACTGCGATTATATCACAGAGAAAAAATAAATTGGCTTTTTTTTATCTGCAAGGTATTGTGAGTGTGACACCCTGTAACGGTATGAGTGGTGGCCTGGCCAGTGGACACGGTACAGTCTGTGAGCCTGCAGCCTCTCACACACGGGCAGGCAACTGCAATATATATATATATATATATATATATATAAAAAATAAAATAAAGCAGACTGATGTACCAGCCCTAAAAAGGGCTTTTTGGGGTGCTGTCAGGGCGCTGTCCTTACAGCAGATGAGTCTGTGGACACAGAACACTGCCCTAGCTAACGCTTTCCCTATTTAATCAGCAGCAGCACTGTCCCTCCTCTCACTAAGAATGCAGCTTCCGAATGAATCTAAAATGGATGCTGTCCAGGAGGTTGGAGGGTCTGGGAGGGAGGGACTGCTGCTGATTGGCTGGAATGTGTCTGCTAACTATGAGGTACAGGGTCAAAGTTTACACAATGATGACGAATAGGGGGTGGACCGAACATCGCATATGTTCGCCCGCCGCGGCGAACGTGAACAAGCTATGTTCGCCGGGAACTATTCGCCGGCGAACTATTCGGGACATCACTATCGTTGATCCAGTTATTCTGATTGTCTGATTGTAGTCGTGAAGACATTTTTCTCCCCTAAAGTGGTGAAAATTCGCTTCTACCTCAAAGTTTTTTTTTTTGCCTTTCTCTGGATCAACTAGCAGGATAATAGGCTGAACTGGGTGGAAAGATGTCTTTTTTTTCAGCCGTATAAACTACCGTATGTTACTATGTTACTTCCACCCTGAACCTTATTTAAACCTTTAACCTATTTAAAGGCTTTAATCATGTAACCTCCTTTGTTTTCTTTCCCCAAGGCTATACAGATTAATGTAGTCATTTTTCAAACTGGTGAAAAGTAGAGCTGTTGAGAGCACAAGTTGAGAGAAGCACCAACGTACCATGCAGACTTCCACAGGAATGCATCAGCCCATTTGTGACCTCAGATCCACAGTGATCATTATATAAGTCTTCCAATCAAAGTTGACGGCAACATATCCATTGAAAGTTCTTTATTCATAATGGGCCCATAGAAAAATGTACAAAAAAAGCCAAAAAAAGTGCAATGTTTCGACTACATAGTAGTCTTTGTCAAGCATAATATAGAGTGAACATTGAAAGTTTATAAAGTATAGCACCTCCCCTAATATTCCTGTACCAATGAAGAGTGCAAATTCATCTTTAAAACACCCCCATTATTAAAAATCACCAATCCAACGCATTCACAAGGTGATTGTCATTACTACTGACCAACCTTAAGCGATGCATAGAGTGTGACACTATGGAGGATGGCAACAAATGGATCAATCGCATTGTATACATGGGTCTGGCGTCTTTTCCAAGGAACTGTGCATGTCAATTAACAATCTCCACCTCCTATATCCTGTTCATCCTTAGCAAGTGACATATTAACGTCACGTGACTTACTCCCAGTCATGTGGCCAAACAGCTAGCGTCCACCTAACCTTACCATGCACACTGAGCACGGGTAGTGTCTCCATTACCATGGAGACTATCCCAGCTGCACGGCGCAACAGAGGAACAAATCACCAAATGTAATACGGTCCGCAGTGTGATCTGGTATCACGGCCATCACAAGACAGCTAATGGCCGCTAGAGAAGAGCAAATTTCTCAAAAATTTGATTCGGCCGGTTCGCCGAATTTTCCCAAAACAATTCTAAATGATCTGAATATATTTGCGGCGAATCGCAATAAAAAATGGCTATTTCCGGGATGCATAGAGCCTTTATATGTATGTAGAACACTGTGCCTTGCAGTAACACGCATAGGGAGTGTTCTGGGGTAGTGAAATAATACTGTCAGTCAGTATGACATGCAGATGACAGGCATTGCTATTAGAATCACACTGCACATTTCACTTATTTGGGCAGTCATGGGGCCAATTTGGGCAGTCACAACCAAAATGTTGCTAAGCTGTGACAAAGCCTTCTCATTGGCCCACAAGCTAGAAGAAGGGAGGGATGATCACCTGATGTGTACTGTGTTGAAAAAAACAAAAAATGAATATTCGTTATGAATATATAGCACTATATTCTAAATATTTGCAAATTCGCGAAGTGCCGATATTTACAATAAAAATTTGCTTTTCGAATATCCGCGCTCAACACTAATGAGGAAACCAGAGAGTGGAGAGTTGACATAGTGTGTAGATGGCAGCAGCAGCATGTGGAGACCACAGAGTGGCAAGTTGACAAAGTGTGGAGATGGCAGCAGCATCAGGATGATACCACAGAGTGGCAAGGTGACATAGTGTGGAGATGGCAGCAGCAGGAGGTGACCACAGAGTGGCAAGGTGACATAGTTTGGAGTTGGCAGCAGCAGCTGCATCAGGAGACCTAAAAGTGACCCGGTAACAAAGTGGGGCGGTGGGTGGCAATACCAGTACCCGCTGACAATGGTGGGTGGGTGGGTGAAAGAAGGAGCTCTTGGCATCAGATGTGTGGCATCAGGCGGGTTGCAGCATCAAAGTAGTAGCTGAGTCAGATAGTCAGAAGAAACCAGTTTCTTTTATCAAAGTGTTGGTGTGGCACCATGGATAATCAAGTCTGATGTATCAGGAATTGGTGGTTGTAAATCCTGGCTGATCCACGCCTGATTCATCTTGAAAAAGGTCAGTCTCTCCACATTTTAGGTGGACAGACGAGTTCCTCCTTGGGGTAATTATGGCCCCCACAGCACTAAACACCCGCTCTGATGCCACACTACTGGCCAGGCAGGACAGCTTTTCCAGGGCAAACTCTGCTAGTTGCGGCCACAAATGCAGTTTGGCTACCCAGTAGTCCAGCGGATCTTCAATGTGGGGTGGCAGGGTGCTGTCCAAGTATGTCACCACCTGCTGGTTCAGGTCCTGCTCCAGTTCTAGCTCCTGCTGCTGCTGGTGAGTAGTTTCTTCACTATGCGGGTGAATAAAGCTACTCATCAGCGACTCTACACTCAGGCTGCTGCTGAGGGAGCTAGTACTGCTCCTGCCATCCCTCCCCTCCCCAGCAGCCATGGCATTGGAATGTGAGTGCAGAGGCCCCCCCGGTCAGACCTGCAAGAGGATGGACGATGGGGCCGATAGGCAGTGGCCAACTGACTACAAAGGATGTCTCTGTAGTAGTTTAATTTGTCCTCCCTCTTGGTGGGTGTAAAAAAGGCCCCCATTCTGGACCGGTAGCGAGGGTCCAACAAGGTGGAGAGCCAACAGTCATCCCTCTGCCGAATGGTGACAATTCGTCTGTCACTACTCAAGCAAGTGAGCATGCAGTAGGCCATTTGTGCAAGTGACTCGGAGAGACTCCCTGTCTCCATCTCCACTGCATACTGCCACAGTGTGTCCGGGTCCTCTTTCTCGTCTTCCTCATAGTCCTGTAGCTACTCTGGCTGCTCCTGCTCCTCCTGTCCTGTCAGCTGAGTAGAAAAACCACCCATTTGGCTACACATTGCCTGTGCTCCAATGTCCTCCCCCCCCTCCTCTTCCAGTTCAGCCCCCACAGGGCTCATGTGGCCATGAGATCGAGGCGGCACGTTTTTTGTCCCCTGACCAGCCATTGTTACCACCATCTGTTCCAGGACATGAAGCAGTGGAATGACAACGATCATCCTGTAGTCCTGGCGACTGACAAATAACGTGGCGTCCTCAAAGGGCCTGAGCAATCGGCAGGTGTCACGCATGGGCTGCCACTGGCTGACATCGAAGTTATACAGTGGAAACGTCACAGATCAGCCTATGTTGGGGGATGCCATTCTGCCGCTGCAACTCAAGGAGGGTGTGCTTTGCAGTATACGAGTGGCTGAAGTGCATGCAAAGTTTCCTGGCCATTTTTAATATGTCTTGCAGATGGGTGGAAGACTTCAGGAACCGCTGGACAACCAGATTCAACACATGTGCCATGCAGGGTGCATGGCTCAGCCTTACTTGACGCAGCGCCGTTACAATGTTCTTCCCGTTGTCGGTCACCATAGTACAGATTTTGAGTTGTCGGGGAGAAAGCCAGGATTCGATTTCTTGATGCATCACACAGAGCAGTTCCACCCCTGTTTGACTCCGTTTGGCAAGGCAAGCCAGGTGCAGAACAGCGTGACACCATCGAGCTCTGCACATGTGGTATGCTGGAGGGTCACTGTGACTTGTCCCTGCAGTGGAGGCTGAGGACATGGTGGAGGATAAGGAGGCAGAGGCGGACATTGTCGCAGGACCAACGGCGTGACAACATGGAGGAGGAAGCGGCGTGACCTGTCCAAGTTGCTGGTGTGGCTGTGCAGGAACCACATTCACCCAGTGGGCTGTAAAGGACATGTATTGTCCCTGACTGTAGTTCCACACATCGGCACTGCCGTGCACTTTGGCAGACACCGACAGGCTCAAGGACTGGCCCACCTTCTGTTCTACATGTGTGTGTTCAGGGATGGTACTGCCTTTTTTGCTAAGAAATAACGGCTTGGGACTCTCCACTTCAGCTCGGCACAAGCCATAAGTTCTCTGAAAATTGCCACTTGGAAAGGGAAGGACTGAAGCACCAGCAACTTGGACAGGAGCACGTTCAGCTTCTGCGCCATTGGTGTGTGCACGCATACTGTTGTTTCTTGGCAATCGCTTCGGTGACGAGGAGTAGGAGCAGGAGCATCTGGACCAGCAGAAGATGGGATTGACAGACAGCTCTCTTCGGCTGAGGTGGTGGTGGTGAAGCCTTGACTGTCTGAAACTGAGTGAGTCCCACTGGGTGATGTAACGGTTGCTGCGGCAGGCTGAACCACCACATATACTGCATATGTTGACGCAGGGCCGTAGTGCCAACATTGGCACCCTGGCCACGCATCACCTTCTGCCCACAGATGGGACATACAGTATGGCCATGTTCACCTCCTCTGGCGGATTGAAAAAAAAACTGCCACAATGCCAAGTAGGTGATTTTCCCCCCAACAGTCCGCACTGACTGAGCGCTACTAGGGTTGAGCGAACCCGAACTGTAAAGTTCGGGTTCGTACTGAACTTTAGGATTTTTGGACCCCGGACCCGAACCCGAACATTTCCGTAAAAGTTTGGGTTTGGTGTTTGCCGCTTTCTTGCCGCTTTTTGAAAGGCTGCACAGCAGCCAATCAACAAGCTTCATACTACTTGCTCCAAGAGGCCATCACAGCTATGCCTACTAATGGCATGGCTGTGATTGGCCAGAGCAGCATGTGACCCAGGCACTATATAAGCTTGAGTCACATAGCGATGAACGTCACTCTGCTGTTACAAGTGTAGGGAGAGGATGCTGCTGGACTTGTGATTTCAGGGAGAGAATAGGAGAGAATCTAACTCAGCGATCTACAGACAAATAGTTGTGTGGGTGCAGGGCACTATCGTTTTACCCTGCCCTGAGCTCATTGACCAAAATATACTAACTTTTAGAATTCTGTTAGTTAGGTGGGTGGCGTCGATGGCCATTTTATGCATGCTCAGTGCACCAGCACTGCATCTGAGCTTTTGGGACATTGCAAATCACAATTTTTAGGAAGTAAACTACAACATATGGATTAGTCAGTGTGCAATTTAAGGTAGAAATACACCCATCATTTACTGGTTTAGGTAGAAACATAGGGGTATGTTTAAGAATAATTCGGTCTTCTAGGACTGTAAGATAAGGTGCTTTACAGGAGAATGCCTGGATCTCACCTACTCTCTTGGCTGATGTTATGGCCAACAGAAAGGCAGTCTTTAAGGACAGAAGTTTAAGTGAGATCTCTTCCAACGGCTCAAAGGGGGCCTCCATTAGGACTTCTAGCACCAGGTTCAAATCCCATGGGGGAATGGTTGAATGAATGAATGGGCATTTTCTGAATGCTCCTTTTATGAACCTCTTTATTAATGGAAGGTCTGCCAATTTTACATCAAGGAAGCTACTTAATGCTGAGACTTGTACTTTTATGGTGTTGGGTCTGAGGCCCTTATCCAGGCCTGCTTGTAAAAAGTCCAGTATGAGTGGAATATTTGTCTCCTGATTGTAGTATATTCTATCTCCTGCAAACTTTAGGAAGGTTTCCCAAGTTCTCTTATAGATTTGAGAGGTAGAGGCCTTTTTACTGCATAGTAAGGTAGATATTACAGAATCTGATAGACCCCTTTGCTGTAAGTGGACCCGTTCACTTTCCATGCTGTTAAGTGAAGGTTTGCTACCTCTGGATGAAGTACCGGCCCCTGCCGTAGTAGCCCCAGATATGATGGGAGAGACCAGTATTGACCTGCCGACAGATTGTAGAGGAGGGGAAACCAGGACCTTTTGGGCCAAAAGGGAGCGATAAATATTAGTTGTGCTTTCTCTTCTATTATTTTCATTAGCACTTTTGAAATTAAGTTGTACGGGGGAAAAGCGTACAGGAGATCTTTTGGCCATGGACAAGACAGGGCGTCCACCATCAGTGGGTGGTCCCTGTTGGAGAGGGAACCGAATAACTTGAGTTGTCTGTTTCTCTGGTTTGCGAAGAGATCTACTTTTGGTTGTCCCCATTTGAGTGTTATTTGCCTGAACATGTTGGGATCTAGAGACCACTCTCCCCCTTTTAGAACTTCTCTGCTGAGATAGTCTGCTATTTCGTTTTCCTCTCCTTTTAGATGGACTGCTACCAGAGAATTTATATTCTTCTCTGCCCAGCTGAAAATTTCTCCTGTCAATTCCTGTAGCTTTTTGCTTCTGGTACCCCCTTGTCGGTTCAGGTAGGCTACGGTAGTAGCATTGTCGGACAGTATCTTTACATGATGGGTTTTTACGCCTGGAAGATGTGTTAGCGCCTCCCATACTGCCGACAGTTCTCTTACGTTTGAAGAGGCTGCTGACATCTCTGGACTCCAGGAGCCCTGGATTAGATGATTCCCTGCATGGGCACCCCAGCCTCGGCTGCTGGCGTCGGTAGTTATAATGATTTGGTTTATCGGTCGCCAAAAGACTCCTTTTTGGAGGTTTCTTTTTATTTTCCACCATAGGAGAGATATTTTTACTTTTAGTGGAATTTCTACCTTCCTGTTTAGAGAGCCTTGTTCTCCGTCCCAGGTTTCTAGGAGGAACTTTTGCAAGATTCTCGTGTGATGTTGTGCCCATTGTACTGCGGGAATAGTGGATGTTAGATGACCTAACAGACTCATGATGTCTCTTATGGTTACTTTTTTTGCTTCGCAAATATTGGAGACTTTTTGACCTATATTTATCTGTTTTTCTGTAGGTAGGAAGGACATGAGATTGTGGGAATCTAACAGTATCCCTAGAAATTTTTTTAGTTGACTGGGAACTAAGTCGGATTTTTGAATATTTATTAGCCAGCCTAGCTCGGTCAGTTTCTCCTGTACCAGCTGTAAATGATCCCGGAGAACCTGAAGAGATGAGCCCGCTATTAGGAGGTCGTCTAGGTATGGGACTACCAGGATACCTTGAAGGTGTAGGAACCCTGTCACTTCGGCCATGATTTTTGAGAAAATTCTTGGGGCGGATGATATCCCAAAGAGCAGGGCCTGAAACTGGAAGTGAAACTCCCGATCTCCTAGAAGGAGGGCTATTCTGAGATATTTTTGGTAGGCTCTGTGTATGGGCACATGGTAGTATGCGTCCGCAAGGTCTATAGTTACCATGTAACAATCTTTGGGTAGGAGATTTACTGTGGATCTGATCGACTTCATTCTGAATTTTTTGTAGGTCATATGTTTGTTCAGTTTTTTTAAATTGATTATCAACCTGAAGGACTTGTTGGGCTTTTGAATAAGGAATATGGGGGAATAAAACCCCTGCCTCTCCTGACCTTCTGGGACTGGTACAATGACTTCTTTTTGTAAGAGAGATGATATCTCCGACTCTAAGGCTTGTTGGCTTTCTGTTTTTTTTACTGGCTTGTTGATGAAGAAATGCTCTGGGGGGTATTGAATTCTAGCTTGTACCCCATGGATATGGTGTTTATAATCCAAGGGGCGGACGAGATCTTCTCCCAAGCTGAGGTAAACTTCCTTAACCTGCCCCCTACTTGATGCCTGGTGTCATTGACTGGCCTTAGAGGTGGACTCGGGGTTAAAAAGAAACCCTCTACCTCTCCCCCTGGAGGATTGCCATCTATTAGAGTTTCCTCTTCTCTTTTGGTCTGTTTTATTGCTCCTTTGGCTACGAAAGGACCGACGTTGTTGGTAGAATTTTGATTCTGCTGGAAACCCTTTCTTTTTGTCAGACGCTTTCTCTAAAATGTCCTCCAGAACAGAACCAAAAAGCTTATCCCCCTCACACGGAATGGCGCATAGCCTACTTTTAGAGCTAGCGTCCCCCGTCCAAGATCTAAGCCATACAGCTCTTATTGTGGAATTGGAGAGGGCCGCGGATCTAGCTGATAGTTTCACCAGATCCGCTGACGCGTCTGACAGAAAATTACATGCCTGCTTAAGGGTAGGAATTGAGGCTAGGATTTCTTCCCTAGAAGTTCCCACAGCCAGGTGTTCTTCCAATTGGTCTAGCCATATTGACAGGGATCTTGATGTGCAGGTAGCTGCTATACTGGGCCTGAGCATGGCTGTGTTTGTCTCCCAGGTACGTTTTAAAAGCCCCTCACACTTTTTATCCATGGGGTCCTTGAGCAGGCCCATGTCCTCAAAGGGGAGACACGTCTTCTTGGAAATTCTGGCGACCGGCGCATCTATTCTAGGTGTTTTATCCCATAGAGCTGAATCCTCTTCTAGGAATGGGTATTTCCTCTTAAAGGAGACCGGTATTAAATTCTTTTTCTCCGGATCTTTCCATTCCTTTTTAATTAATGTTTTGATATTATTATGGATGGGAAAAAACTTTCCTCTTTTTTTCCCCCAGTCCCTGGAACATCTTGTCCTGCACGGACTGAGGCTCCTTGGTCTCTTCAATTTTCATTGTGGCCCTGATGGTCCTTAATAACCTCTTCTGGGCTACAGAGGGGTTTCCCTGATTCCTCCTCAGAGGATCCGGATTCCTCAAGAGACGCTACCTCTCCCTCTTCGGAGTCAGGCTCAGGCTGATGCGACACCTGGGATTTTTGCGAGGTGGAGGGCTGAGGAGAGCATGGAGGGAGTCTGGCAGCAATTGCTGAATTCACCTCCTCTTTTATCATACCCCGGATGGATTCCAGAAGAGAGGGCGATTCATCCGACACTATCTTGTCCGTACACTTAGGACATAGTGATTTTTTAGTTTTGGAGGGTAGGGATTTTTTACACACAGCACATCTCTTTTTAGACAAAGAGTCCCCAGATCTTCTGGTGCTGGTATTTTGGCCCTGAAAGGTAATTGAATCTACAGGGTGGGCCATTTATATGGATACACCTTAATAAAATGGGAATGGTTGGTGATATTAACTTCCTGTTTGTGGCACATTAGTATATGTGAGGGGGGAAACTTTTCAAGATGGGTGGTGACCATGGCGGCCATTTTGAAGTCGGACATTTTGAATCCAACTTTTGCTTTTTCAATAGGAAGAGGGTCATGTGACACATCAAACTTATTGGGAATTTCACAAGAAAAACAATGGTGTGCTTGGTTTCAACGTAACTTTATTCTTTCATGAGTTATTTACAAGTTTCTGACCACTTATAAAATGTGTTTAATGTGCTGCCCATTGTGTTGGATTGTCAATGCAACCCTCTTCTCCCACTCTTCACACACTGATAGCAACACCGCAGGAGAAATGCTAGCACAGGCTTTCAGTATCCGTAGTTTCAGGTGCTGCACATCTCGTATCTTCACAGCATAGACAATTGCCTTCAGATGACCCCAAAGATAAAAGTCTAAGGGGGTCACTGGATATGCGAAATTGCTACATGATGATGTGCTTCCCTCTTTATGCACTGAAGCTGGCACGTTCCCTGAGTTTTTCCAGCAAGATGGTGCACCACCACATTATGGGTGTCAGGTCCGAGCATTCCTAGATGAACAGTTTCCTGGAAAGTGGATTGGTCGTCGTGGGCCAGTTGAATGGCCCCCAAGGTCTCCCGATCTGACCCCCTTAGACTTTTATCTTTGGGGTCATCTGAAGGCAATTGTCTATGCTGTGAAGATACGAGATGTGCAGCACCTGAAACTACGGATACTGGAAGCCTGTGCTAGCATTTCTCCTGCGGTGTTGCTATCAGTGTGTGAAGAGTGGGAGAAGAGGGTTGCATTGACAATCCAACACAATGGGCAGCACATTAAACACATTTTATAAGTGGTCAGAAACTTGTAAATAACTCATGAAAGAATAAAGTTACGTTAAAACCAAGCACACCATTGTTTTTCTTGTGAAATTCCCAATAAGTTTGATGTGTCACATGACCCTCTTCCTATTGAAAAAACAAAAGTTGGATTCAAAATGTCCGACTTCAAAATGGCCGCCATGGTCACCACCCATCTTGAAAAGTTTCCCCCCTCACATATACTAATGTGCCACAAACAGGAAGTTAATATCACCAACCATTCCCATTTTATTAAGGTGTATCCATATAAATGGCCCACCCTGTATTTTAGGGCATGTCCATAATAGCTACACTACCACCAGCACCACTAGTGAGGGAACGTGGGAAAACGTGTGTAATATTCCACCCCCCCCCTCCGGATAAAAACATAAGGGAAGGAGGCTTACCGGGCTCTGGGCGGCAGGATCCACAGGTTTGCGAGTCTCAGGAGCTTCCACGGGAGTCGACATGACAGCAAGTGAAGCAGGACGCCGACTCCTCGCTTCCTCGCTCTATATCCGCCAGTCCTCTGACGTCACACGCCACCGGAAGTGACGCCGAGGACTGGCGAGCTCACTTCCGCCTGTGCGTGCGCATGCGCACTTGATCCCTCGTTCCTTAACGAACAGAAGAAACGGAGGCCCGTGGCTGCCTTCATAGATGGACTTATGCCTAAGGTGCAGGGCAGTCCGATACCCCCACCTCTGCACGGCCCTCCCAGACAGGGGAATCCTCCAGGCCGTGCGCTTTACCCTCCGCCGTAGCAGGAGCGGCTTCCACGCGATCCCGAGGACAGGAAACAACAAACTGAAGCAGGTAAGGGGAGGGGGCCTTTTAAACTTAAGCTTCTACGTTGTTTCCTGTCCTGGGGAGGCGGGGACACCCTTCTGGAGTGCCGTTGTGGAGGCGCCGGGGAAAAAAATACTTTTTTGTCAATCTACAACATCTGGATTAGTCGGTGTGCAATTTTAGGTAGAAATACACCCATCGTTTTCTGGGGTTTGAAAAACACACTTTATTTTTTTACAAAAAACAGTATTTTCCAGATCTGCAAGTGTTATATTCAAGTTTAATATATACAGCTTTCATATTCTGTTAGCAAAAAAAGACTTTTTTGGCAATCTACAAAATCTGTATTAGTCAGTGTGCAATCATTTTCTGGGGTTTGAAAAACACACTCTTTTGACAAAAAACATTATTTTCAGGCCTTGCAGCATCAGCACGTGTGAAATTACAGGCATATATACTGCTGTCAAATTCAGTTTTAAAACAAACACTCATTTGGGCACAAAAAATTTAGTTGGCAGCCTTTGATGCAGATGTCATTGTGAGATACACCCTTAATACATTTGGGTTACATTCAGAGACTTTAAATACCGCCATTTGGTGCACCAATATTGAATTCAGGCCTACAGAGGTTCAGGCCCTCTGAGATACTACCTCTACATACAGGGGTTTGAATTAGGCATTTGAAATACAGCCATTTGAAATACAGCCATTTTGTGCAAAGATATATTTACTTCAGGCCTACAGAGGTTCAGGCCCTGTGAGATACCACCTCTACAAACAGGGGTTTGAATCAGGCATTTGAAATACAGCCATTTGAAATACAGCCATTTTTTGCAAAGATAAATTTACTTCAGGCCTACAGAGGTTCAGGCCCTGTGAGATACCACCTCTACATACAGGGGTTTGAATCTGGCATTTGAAATACAGCCATTTGAAATACAGCCATTTGAAATACAGCCATTTTGTGCAAAGATATATTTACTTCAGGCCTACACTGGTTCAGACCGTGTGAGATACCCCCCTACATACAGGAGTTTAAATCAGGCATTTGAAATACAGCCATTTGAAATACAGCCATTTTGTGCAAATATATATTTACTTCAGGCCTACACTGGTTCAGGCCCTGTGAGATACCACCTCTACATACAGGGGTTTGAATTAGGCATTTGAAATACAGCCATTTTGTGCAAAGAAATATTTACTTCAGGCCTACACTGGTTCAGACCGTCTGAGATACCCCCTTACATACAGGGGTTTGAATCAGGCATTTGAAATACGGCCATTTGAAATACTGCCATTTTGTGAAAAGATATATTTACTGCAGGCCTACAGAGGTTCAGGCCCTGCGAGATACCACCTCTACAAACAGGGGTTTGAATCAGGCATTTGAAATACAGCCATTTGAGATACAGCCATTTTGTGCAAAGATATATTTACTTCAGGCCTACACTGGTTCAGACCGTGTGAGATACCACCTCTACAAACAGGGGTTTGAATCAGGCATTTGAAATACAGCCATTTGAGATACAGCCATTTTGTGCAAAGATATATTTACTTCAGGCCTACACTGGTTCAGACCGTGTGAGATACCCCCCTACATATAGGGGTTTGAATCAGGCATTTGAAATACAGCCATTTGAAATACAGCCATTTTGTGCAAATATATATTTACTTCAGGCCTACAAAGGTTCAGGCCCTGTGAGATACCACCTCTACATACAGGGGTTTGAATTAGGCATTTGAAATACAGCCATTTTGTGCAAAGAAATATTTACTTCAGGCCTACACTGGTTCAGACCGTGTGAGATACCCCCCTACATACAGGGGTTTGAATCAGGCATTTGAAATACGGCCATTTGAAATACTGCCATTTTGTGCAAAGATATATTTACTGCAGGCCTACAGAGGTTCAGGCCCTGTGAGATAACACCTCTACATATATGGGTTTGAATTAGGCATTTGAAATACAGCCATTTGAAATACAGCCATTTTGTGAAAAGAAATATTTACTTCAGGCCTACACTGGTTCAGACCGTGTAAGATACCACCTCTACAAACAGGGGTTTGAATTAGGCATTTGAAATACAGCCATTTGAAATACAGCCATTTTGTGCAAAGATATATATACTTCAGGCCTACAGAGGTTCAGGCCCTGTGAGATCCCACCTCTACAAACAGGGGTTTGAATTAGGCATTTGAAATACAGCCATTTTGTGCAAAGATATATTTACTTCAGGCCTACACTGGTTCAGACCGTGTGAGATACCCCCCTACTTACAGGTGTTTGAATCAGGCATTTGAAATACAGCCATTTTGTGCAAAGATATATTTACTTCAGGCCTACAGAGGTTCAGGCCCTGTGAGATACCACCTCTACAAACAGGGGTTTGAATCAGGCATTTGAAATACAGCCATTTGAGATACAGCCAATTTGTGCAAAGATATATTTACTTCAGGCCTACACTGGTTCAGACCGTGTGAGATACCACCTCTACAAACAGGGGTTTGAATTAGGCATTTGAAATACAGCCATTTGAAATATAGCCATTTTGTGCAAAGATATATTTACTGCAGGCCTACACTGGTTCAGACCGTGTGAGATACCCCCCCCCTACATACAGGGGTATGAATTAGGCATTTGAAATACAGCCATTTTAAATACAGCCATTTTGTGCAAAGATATATTTACTTCAGGCCTACAGAGGTTAAGGCCCTCTGAGATACCACCTCTACATATAGGGGTTTGAATTAGGCATTTGAAATACAGCCATTTTTGACAAATAATTATTTTATTGAGGCCTAGCCTGGTTCAGGCCGTGTGAGATACACCCTTTACATACTGTCGTTCTATTCTACTATTAATTAAACACCCATTTAGGGCAAGAGCCTAAATTAAAAAAATATGAGGAGAGCGGCAAATAAGGGACGTGCCGCAGGTCGTGGTGCTGCTGGTGGAGCTCCTGTTGCAGGGAGAGGACGTGGTCGATCTGTGCCGGCTACACGCACAAGTGAAACCACTTCCTCAGGTGCGAGTAGGCGACAAAACCTACAGCGGTATTTGGTCGGGCCTAATGCTGCTCTACGAATGGTGAGGCCTGACCATGTACAGGCGATAGTATATTGGGTTGCTGACAGTTGATCTAGTTCCTTCACATTGTCTCCCACCCAGTCTCCTGCTGAAAGACCACAGTTGGCACCTGCAGCCGATGTCCATCAGTCATTCACCTCACCCCCTTGCAAATCAGCCAAGCAGTCTGAGCCCCAAGTCATGCAGCAGTCTCTTCTGCTTTTTGATGACTCTGTTATCAGGGTTTCCCAGGGACATCCACCTAGCCCTGCCCCAGAAATGGAAGAGATTGAGTGCACCGATGCCCAACCACTTATCTATCAAAATGAGTACATGGGAGAACCATCGCAGTACGTCTCGGATGATGACGAAACACAGGTGCCAACTGCAGACCGACAAGGAAGGCAGGGGTGAAGACTGGGTGGAAGATGATGTGGAGGACGATGAGGTCCCCGACCATACATGGAATCAAGGTCATGTGACCTATGTAGTTTGCAGGAAGAGGCGGTGGTCGCACAGAGCCACCAGCACAGCAGAAGAAGGAGCAGGCTCCACCTCTGGAGTGACAGTGCCACCTGGCACCCCACAAACAGAGGATCTGCCAGCAACACCAACACCTGGGTCACCAAGCATCTCCACAATGTCCCATGCAAGCGTTACGCTCTCCATTTCCCAAACGCTGGAGAGGAAGAGGAAGTACCCCCTACCCACCCACGATCCCTAGCCCTGATTTTAAGCATTTCTAAATTACTGGCATTTGAAATGCTGACATTCCGTCTAGTGGAGACGGATAGTTTTAAAGGCTGTCCCACAGTACCTCGTGCCCAGCCGCCACAACTTTTCAAGGCGAGCCATCCCTTCCCTGCACAACTGTTGAGGAAAGGTTGAGACGCTTGCATGCATATATATATATATATATATATACATACATGCATGCAAACACGTGTGTGCATGTATGATATACACTCACCTAAAGAATTATTAGGAACACCTGTTCTATTTCTCATTAATGCAATTATCTAGTCAACCAATCACAAGGCAGTTGCTTCAATGAATTTAGGGGTGTGGTCCTGGTCAAGACAATCTCCTGAACTCCAAACTGAATGTCAGAATGGGAAAGAAAGGTGATTTAAGCAATTTTGAGCGTGGCATGGTTGTTGGTGCCAGACGGGCCGGTTTGAGTATTTCACAATCTGATCAGTTACTGGGATTTTCACGCACAACCATTTCTAGGGTTTACAAAGAATGGTGTGAAAAACATCCAGTATGCGGCAGTCCTGTGGGCAAAAATGCCTTGTGGATGCTAGAGGTCAGAGGAGAATGGGCCGACTGATTCAAGCTGATAGAAGAGCAACGTTGACTGAAATAACCACTCGTTACAACCGAGGTATGCAGCAAAGCATTTGTGAAGCCACAACACGCACAACCTTGAGGCGGATGGGCTACAACAGCAGAAGACCCCACCGGGTACCACTCATCTCCACTACAAAAAGAAAAAAGAGGCTACAATTTGCACGAGCTCACCAAAATTGGACTGTTGAAGACTGGAAAAATGTTGCCTGGTCTGATGAGTCTCGATTTCTGTTGAGACATTCAAATGGTAGAGTCCGAATTTGGCGTAAACAGAATGAGAACATGTATCCATCCTCTGATGGCTACTTCCAGCAGGATAATGCACCATGTCACAAAGCTCGAATCATTTCAAATTGGTTTCTTGAACATGACAATGAGTTCACTGTACTAAAATGGCCCCCACAGTCACCAGATCTCAACCCAATAGAGCATCTTTGGGATGTGGTGGAACGGGAGCTTCGTGCCCTGGATGTGCATCCCTCAAATCTCCATCAACTGCAAGATGCTATCCTATCAATATGGGCCAACATTTCTAAAGAATGTTATCAGCACCTTGTTGAATCAATGCCACGTAGAATTAAGGCAGTTCTGAAGGCAAAAGGGGGTCCAACACCGTATTAGTATGGTGTTCCTAATAATTCTTTAGGTGAGTGTATATGCATGCACTAATGGTCACTTTATGGGAGGATATGTGCAGATGTGCCCAGCATCTGCACACGTCTGCCCATGGTGACCCACAGGGGCTCATGGTGGCCCCTGTGGGAAATATGTGCCCCCTTAGTATATATATATGACTGTGGCCCCTTGTTCTATGTATATGTCCATAATTCCCCTTTATAATATATATATAAGGCTGTGGCCCCTTGTATACATGTGTATGGATGTGCCCCATGCATCCATACACATATATCTTATACAATATTCCCCCCCCCTCCATCTGAAACCAGATGCATCGGTGTGAATGTCCCCCAAGCATTCACACTGATAACTACAAAGGACTCGGATTCCACAGAATCTGATCCCTTTGATATAATTGTCGCCAGCGCCGCTGGAGACAATTATACATGATAGAAGAAGGGGAGAAGTCTCCCCTCCTTCTATTATGCGCATTGCGGCAGCGAAATTAACATCTCGCTGGCCGGAATGCTGAGTGCCACAGGCGGGAGATCAAAGGCTTCCCCCGCCTGTTGGCATGAAGCGCGGCCCCGATGCGCTCATTCAGGAGACGCACGGGCCGACGCAGTGACATCATCTCACTGCGCCGGCCCACGTGTGTCCAATGGTGGTGCGCGCGCACGCGCCACCCTGTGGGCGGTGCGGCAGTGCGGGCCGCTGGATATAAATATCCGGCGGACCCAGCACTAGGGAGAAGAGCCGTGCCGCCCCCCCCCCCCCACTGAAGGAGACCCCCCTGGACGAACGAGCAACCCCTGGACGAACGAGCAACTAAGTATCAATATATATATATATATATATCCTCTGACCCCCTACTGCTATCCCACCAACGATTTCTCCCCTTATCTATATCCCCTGACTCCCTACCTATATCAACCCTATATCCCCTGAGAGATCTACACCCCTTGTTAGCCCTATTAACCCTATACACCCCTTGTTAACCCTATACACCCCTTGTTAACCCTATACACCCCTTGTTACATCCCTGGTAACCCTATACTACACTCCTTGTTAACCCTATTACCCCTGGACACCCCTGGTAACCCTATACACCCGTGGTACACTCCTTGTTAACCCTATTACCCCTGGCACTACACCCTAGTCCCTGATCCCTGATTTACCCTATTCACCTCCCGCGGTCCTATCACTGTATTTGTGCTTTGTGGTCTACTTACACCCCTGTAAGACCACCGTTAACCTTCGTCCACTCCATAGGGATAGTATATAGAACCAGGTGGGTGGGCTGTTAATATTGAGTGTGTGTATTGTATTAATAGATTGTGGGTGGAATTTGGGAACGTGTAGGGTAGTTTAGTACTGTATATTTAGTGCTGTATTGTTAGTGCATTGCGTGCTTAATGTATTAGGTAATAATAAATACTGTGTTTTATGTACAACTATTCGTGTAACGTGTGGTTATTAGCGATAGTTAGTGTAGTAAGGCGCATGCAGCTAGCATAGTGATTAGTGTAAGGTAAAGGCAAAGTATTGTAATATTATTATTGTTATATAAAGGTATAACTAGGCGGAGTCATCAGTAGACGGCTCCTCCTATTTATGAATATTAATTATTGATATTTGCATAAATATTAGTGATTAATATTCTCCCTTTACAACAACCAAGTAGGGGACAAAATCAGGTGTGCACTGCGCAACGCCATCTGTGGCAAGGTGCACCTGACTACGGATACGTGGACCAGTAAGCACGGTCAGGGCCATAATATCTCCATAACAGCACACTGGGTAAATGCAGTGGCGGCTGGGCCTGAGGCGGATAGCAGTTTGGCGCATGTCCTTCCACCACCGAGGATTGCAGGGCGCTTCAGTTTGCCTCCTGTTGCTTCCTACTCCTACTCTGCTTCCTCATCCTCTACCAGCTCCTTATACGGTCAGCGCAACACCTTCACCACCAACTTCAGCACAGCCAGGGGTAAACGACAGCAGGCAGTTTTAAACCACGCACCGCGCAGGAGCTGTGGACGGGCCTTGAACAACAGACTGATGAGTGGTTTGTGCCAGTCAGCCTCAAGCCCGGCCTGGTAGTGTGCGATAATGGGCAAAATCTCGTAGCAGCTCTGGGACTAGCTGGTTTCACGCACATCCCTTGCCTGGCGCATGTGCTGAATTTGGTGGTGCAGAGATTCCTTAAAAATTCCCTCGACATATGAGAGCTGCTGCATAAAGTGCGGGCCGTCTGTGTGCGTTTTAGGCGTTCTCACCCTGCTGCTGCTCGCCTGTCAGCACTGCAGCGTAACTTCGGCCTTCCCGCTCACCGCCTCTTATGCGACGTGCCCACAAGGTGGAACTCCACCTTGCACATGCTGGCCAGACTGTGCGAGCAGCAGCAGGCGATAGTCGAGTTTCAGCTGCAGCACGCACGGGTATTTTGGATATTTCACACTCTTTTGGAGTGTACCTTAATTTCACAAAATTAAATTAAAACCAAAAACCTGTGTTGGCTATATTGTCCTCCTCCACCGCCGCTTCCACCTACTCCGCTACGTCCATCGCCTCCTCAAACTACTACTCCATATGGAACTCCACCTCATAAATCCTTTTTTTTTTTGTACGTGTTTTATTTTATATAATTTCACTACTTTGTCATTTACATTTTCTGGTGAAATTTACACATTTTTGGGTGTATAGTACCACTGCTATACCTAGTAGGCCGGTTAAAAAAAAAATAAAAAATTGTCATTAACATTTTCTGGTGAAATTAACCAATTTTTGGGTTTATAGTACCACTGCTATACCTAGTAGGCCGGTTAAAATAAATAAATATATTGTCATTAACATTTTCTGGTGAAATTCACCAATTTTTGGGTGTATAGTCCCAATGCTATACCTAGTAGGCCGCTTAACAAAAAAAATATATTTGTCAGTTACATTTGCAGTTGAAATTCAAAAATTTTTGGGTGTGAAGTACCACTGCTATACCTAGTAGACAGGTTAAACAATAAAAAAAATTGGTCTCTTGCATTTTATGGTGAAATTCACTAATTTTTGGGTGTATAGTACCACTGCTATACCTAGTATGACGGTTAAAAATAAAAAATATAAAATTGTCATTAACATTTTCTGGTGAAATTCACCAATTTTTTGGTGTATAGTACCACTGTTATACTTAGTATGACGGTTAAGAAAAAAAAAATTGTCATTAACATTTTATGGTGAAATTCACCAATTTTTGGGTGTATAGTACTACTGCTATACCTAGTAGGCCGGTTAAAAAACATAAATAAATTGTCATTAACATTTTCTTGTGAAATTAACCTTTTTTTGGTGTGAAGTACCACTGCTATACCTAGTAGACCGGTAAAAAATAAAATAAAATGGCAGTTACATTTTATAGTGAAATTCAGCAATTTTTTGGTGTGATTTACCACTGCTATACCTATTAGACCGGTAAAAAAAAACAAAAAAAAAAACATGGCAGTTACATTTTAGGGTCAAATTCACCAATTTTTGGCTGTAATATACCCCTTCTCTACCTAGTTGACAGCTTAATAAATTTCAATAATTTTAATTTTACATTTTCCGGTGACAATAAACAATTGTTTTCTGTCATAGACCGCAGTACAAGTTCCCGTGCCACTCTCCTCATCACCTGTGATGAGCGGAAGGGGTAATATTTGAATGTGATATTTCATGAATATTTGGGCGAATATTCATTATATATTCGCGAACTCGAGATCTAGTCATTATTTTCTTGATTGCAAAAATCGACAATCGGAAAATTTGCAATAAAAATTTGCAATATGAAAATTTTTGATCAACACTACTCCTAACGTCAAATATATTGCAGCCTTCTCATTGGCCCACAAGCAAGAAGCAGTAAGGGATCAATGGTACTCTAGAATATTCTCGATTATGAAGATATAGCACTATATTCTAGATATTCACAAATTCTCGAAGTGCCAATATTCGCAATAAAAATTTGCAATTAGAATATTTGCGATCAACACTTCTCATCATGTCTCCTCCAGATCTTGGCTGGGCAGTAGCTGCTGACTGTCCTCTAGTAGCTGTTCCTCACTGAAAAGTGGAGCAGAGCCTACAGCATATACTACTGTACTTCTCACGGTGAGGGAACAGAAAAGAACTGCTCCCGGGCTATGACAACTAAGGGTTGTGTCTGATGAACCCACTGACTTTTGGCTGGGGGTGTCTGATGTCACTTGGGATGACGTGGATGACCAAGTTAACCAATCAAGAACCGCTGAGTTGCTGCTCAAGACACGACCGGTAGATGACACTGGGAGCTAAGGCCTCTCACTGCGACTACTGCTGCCACGACCCCTTACTCTGCTGCGACCTCTGCTTGCTCCAGAAACATTCATGCCTCTGCCACTCCTCTGTGCATGGCCTGTCACTTCTTTGCCTGACATACTTGTAACTGAACTAAAGAAATGAAACGGAAATTAAAACACCCCTAAAAGCAACTAATATATTTTTCTTTTTGTACTAAAATAGTACTATAAATTAGTCTATTTTTCTTTTTTTCTCTAGAAATATGGCAATAAACACTTTTAGCGCAAATAACAACAAAAGTGACCTAAGTAAATATTTCTCGTATTGTATTGAAATAGGCCACTAAATGATATCAGCGCAGTTTACAGCAAAAAGTGACCTGCGTATATGTTTATGTTTTTCCACAGATAAAAGCCACTAAAGGCTTTTCAACATAGCATTTGCACCCCAATAAATAATTGATGGAATGACAGAGCTGTATTATGAGACTATGTAAATCGCTTTTGTTTCACAATGAGGATTTTCCTATGACTCTCCCTAGCATCTGCACTCGTCTCTCCCTGCATGTGAAATGATTCCTCTCACTATCCTTATCCGGCACTAGTAAATCGCTTCTTTCCTTTTTTTTTAACAATTCGTTTTTCTTTCACTCTCCCTAGCGCCTGCATATATGTCTGCCCTGAACAAAGTATGATAGTGAATAGCAGACTCTAAGATGGCTGCCGTATTTATAGGCTGTTAAATCACAGGGCTGGCTGGCTGCTGATTGGCTGCATGCATGGCATTATGGGTCATCTCGCCTTCCCAGAGTTCCTTACCCCATGTCCTCACACGTGTAGCCGCCATTGTAGCCGGCTAGCTGCCATGTTAGGAAAAATTGTGATTCATTACCACAAAGAGCATTCGTTCAGAATCAAACTTTTCCTGAAATTCGGAACAAATTCAACTTCGTTAACTTCGATTCGCTCATCTCCACTGGCCACCTATGGGGTGTAAAGTCATAAACAAACCGATATTGGATTAATCAGAGGTTACCCGATCTGCCACTCTACAGTTGCCATCTAACCAAATGTTTCCATGCACAATGGAGATCCAATATAGTCCATCCTCCACCTGTCAAGAAAATAAATAAAATTTAAAACAGTATATTAAAAACAACTCCATACATAAATCTATGGCCTTATACTGGTAAGACATATGTCTACATTATTTAATACCACTCACATCAATATTCAATATTCATCCCATGGGGCTACAGTGATCTTAAAGTAAAAATCCACCTTAGTTCGTTCTTAAGAATCATTTCTCTATCACCTCCTCTCCTTAGTACTCCAACTGAATCAATAACTCAAAACCTTAATTGATTGATTGAGTGTCCACTCTCTATAAAAGGTTTAGTTACTGCTTTGTCTAACATCTTCTTTCTGATAGTATTTTAGTGCTTATTCATCCTTTCCCTGACCGCCACAGTCATTTCACCAATATAAATTAGGCTACATGGACATTAAATCACGTAGATCATTCCTCTTGATCTACATGTATAATAGCCCTTAAAGGGGTATTCCCATCACAATAATCACAGTTTAATCTGTTAATAGGGTGCCAGTTATCATTTTTGTAAATATATTGTATAAGCAAATTCCCACTCTTCTTGATCAAATTCTTTCCCTCTTACCTCATTGTTGTCCTTTGGTCTCCCATAGTTACGGCCACAGCTGCCTGGTGATTCCATGGGCCGGGCCTGCGCAGATGAACCACATCCATCCAGTGGCCGGCCTCCCATTTCATTCATGAACGAGCACGCCGTGTGAAACAGAGCCACGCATACTCTGTTTGCAGTGTAGCGGTCAGAAGCGGAAGAGACCGCAAGGCAGGATTCAAATACAGTACAGCAGACAAGGAGGCTGAAACATACACTGGCTTTATTAAAGCACAAAAAGGAACTGCCGGAAAATCGGTACAATGGGTTAATGACAGAAATGGTATAAACAGGTGTACATAAATCAGCAACAATGGTAATGAAATTTTGCATAGAAAACAGAATGAGCTAAACAGCAAACAGAAAGCTTACAAGCTACTCTCACTAATAACTTCCTATCTAGCCCTGCTACTCAGGGGATGCTTCTACAGTGCACTGACTAAATTGTCTTACTCTATAACCTATCGCAAATTAGCACCGGTGCCACTCACAGTTCTGGAGTTATCTGAGTTGAGGTCCGTGATGTAGTCTTTTCTTACGAGGTGGATGCTTGTCTTGTCCAGAACATGGTGGCACGTGTCCTCTGGCTCCTGAATTGATCGCTTGCTTGTCCCAGCGCGTGGCCTGCTTCTCTCTCTCTTGATTACAGCTGCAGCACTTCAGAGCTTATCTTGATCTGTACTTTACATAGCCAGTTTCTCAGGACTCCATCAGTAAGGGCCCATGTCCCATCATTAGTCTCTCAGCTTGGCCCCTGACATGGCAGCAAGCCTCACAGCTTCCAGGGCCCACACACCCCCTTCAGCCAGGACTCAAACCCTGGGAACTTCCGGCCCCTCCTACCTTCTGTGTATGCCAGAAAAACTTCAGCTCCGTCTTACTCAGAGCCTCTGCGGCCTCTAGTGGCTGAAATAAGTCATCACAGTCGATATAACACAATATTGCAGATATCTATGCAAAGAACAGTATTCTAGGGGCTGACCCATACAGCAGGGCACACTTCGGAGACTCTGTAAGGACCTTCTGATGTCACAATATCACGTGACATCCCTAGGTCACGTGGGTTGGCAGCCGGAGCACTCTGTTATTATAGGCACTGGATGAATCTTTACAGAGTAGGAAGATCTGCAGCAGAGAGGGGAGAGAGTCTGACAGTGCTGGAGAGGTGGATGTAACTACTGGGGGGGGGGGGGCTGAGAATTGTATGTAGGAAGGGGGGATTCTGTGTGGCACTGTATGCTGGAGGGAGGGGGCTGTGTGAGATTATATACTGGGGATCTGCTGGGTGAGATTATATACTGGGGGTGCTGTTTGAGATTATATACTGGGGGGCTGCTGTGTGAGATTATATACTGAGGGGGTGATTCTGTGTGGGATTGTATGCTGTGGGGGGGGGTGCTGTGTGAGAATATATACTGGGGGGCTGCTGTGTGAGATTATATACTGGGGATCTGCTGTGTGAGATTATATACTGGGGGGGCTGCTGTGTGAGATTATATACTGGGGGGCTGCTGTATGAGATTATATACTGGGGGCAGCTATGTGAGATTATATACTGAGGGGGGTGGATGTGTGGGATTGTATGCTGGGGGGGTTGCTGTGTGAATGTACCCTTACCCATAGTAAATTAACTACACAGATCGGAGGCACAGAAATCCAGCATTTTATTAATATGCAAATAAGTCTCAGCATACAATCCCACACACACCCCCCCCCCCCAGCATAATTCCACAAGACACCCCCCCCTTTATACAATCTCACACAGCAGCCCCCCCCCCCCCCTCCATACAATCCCAGACATTTTAGCAACCCATAAGCAGTTCAGGGAAGACAGATGTAGCAGAGCTGCATTTGAAGTGATTCAAACTCAGTGCTGGTAGTAGAGAGGAAGACAGATGTAGCAGGGTTGTATAAGAAGCGGTTCAGGGAAGACAGATGTAGCAGAGCTGTATTTGAAGTGATTCAAACACAGTGCTGGTAGTGGAGAGGTAGAGAGATGCAGCAGAGCTGTATAAGAAGCGGTTCAGGAAAGACAGATGTAGCAGAGCTGTATATGAAGCGGTTCAGGGAAGATAGATATAGCAGAGCTGTATAAGAAGCGGATTAGCCACAGTGCTGGTAGGGGACTGGGGAAGACAGATGTAGCAGAGCTGTATAAGAAGCGGTTCAGGAAAGCCAGATGTACCAGAGCTGTATATGAAGCGGTTCAGGGAAGACAGATGTAGCAGAGCAGTATATGAAGTGGTTCAAGGAAGACAGATTTAGCAGAGCTATATCTGAGGTGATTCAAACACAGTGCTGGTAGTGGAGAGGTAGACAGATGTAGCAGAGCTGTATAAGAACCGATTCAGAAAAGACAGATGTAGCAGGGCTGTATATGAAGTGGTACCGGGAAGACAGATGTAGCAAAGCTGTATATTAAGCGGTTCAGGGAAGACTGATGTAGCAGGGCTGTATATGAAGTGGTTCCGGGAAGATAGATGTAGAAGCGCTGTATTTGAAGTGATTGAAACTCAATGCTGGTAGTGGAGAGGAGGACAGATGTAGTAGTGCTGTATATGAAGCGGTCAGGGAAGACAGATGTAGTAAAGCTGTATTTGAAGTGATTGAAACTCAGTGCTGGTAGTGGAGAGAAAGATAGATGTAGCAGAGCTATATGTGAAGTGGTTCAGGGAAGACAGATGTAGCAGAGCTATATCAGAAGCGGTTTAGCCACAGTGCTGGTAGGGGACTGGGGAAGACATGTAGCAGAGCTGTATAAGAAGCGGTTCAGGAAAGACAGATGTAGCAGAGCTGTATAAGAAGAGGTTCAGGAAAGACAGATGTAGCAGAGCTGTATATGAAGCAGTTCAAAGAAGACAGATGTAGCAGAGCTGTATATGAAGCGGTTCAGCCACAGTGCTATTGGGGGAGGGGAAGACAGATGTAGCTAAGCTGTATATGAAGCGGTTCAGGGAAGACAGATGCTGCACTGTTGTATCAGAAGTGGTTCAGCCACAGTGCTGGTAGGGGACTGGGGAAGACAGATGCTTTTGGGCTAAAGTATATTAGTGAATTATTGTTTTGCTACACAGATTGGGTTTGTAAAAGATAAAACAGGTTCTGTGTGTAAAACTGTATTAGACTGCAGGACAGCGACATGTTACTGTTTACTGAGCTCACTTATCACTGCTCTCTTAGTGAGGATTCCCCAGCAGGGGGGGAGGGGCCTCACAGACACTGCAGGCAGGGCCTGTGCAAGGATTTTTGCCAACACAAGCGAAGCTACATTTTGGCGCCCCCATCCCCCACCAGAACTCAGTGGGGGTGATGTAAAAAGGAGGGGTGATGTAACATGGTGGGGGTGATGTAACATGGAGGGGGTGATGTAACATGGAGGGTGTGATGTGACATGCAGGGGGTGATGTGACATGGAGGGGGAGAAATGTGACATGGAGGGGGAGAAATGTGACATGGAGGGGGTGATGTGACATGGGTGGGATGAGAAATGTGGGGGGTGATGTGACATGGAGGGGGGAGAAATGTGGCATTGAGGGGGAGAAATGTGACATGGAGGGGAAGAAATGTGACATGGAGGGGGAGAAATGTGACATAGGAGGGTGATGTGACATGGAGGGGGAGAAATGTGACATAGGGGGGTGATGTGACATGGAGGGGGAGAAATGTGACATGGGGGATGATGTGCCATGGGGAGGGAGAAATGTGACACAAAAGGGGTGATGTAAAAAGGAGGGGGGTGACATGGGAGGAGGGAAATGTGCCATAGAGGAGGATAAATGTGACATGGGGGTTATGTGACATGGAGGAGGAGAAATGTGAAATGGAGGGGGAGAAATGTGACATGGGGGGTTTATGCGACATTGAGGGGGAGAAATATGACATGGAGGGGGAGAAATGTGACATTTCTCCCCCATGTCACATTTCTCCCCCTCCATGTCGCATAAACCCCCCATGTCACATTTCTCCCCCTCCAATTCACATTTCTCCCCCTCCATGTCACATAACCCCCCATGTGACATTTATCCTCCTCTATGGCACATTTCCCTCCTCCCATGTCACCCCCCCCTCTATTAATGTTGTGTAAAAAACATTATGCTCACCTGGCCCTGGTCCCATCTGCAGCAGCTCCTCTTTTCCTCTGTGTGGTCCTGGTATCTTCTCTCTGGTTTGAGGACCTCTCCCACTCAGCCAATCAGTGGCTGCAGCTGTGTCACCTTTCAGGCCAGTGATTGGTTCAGCGGGAAATCAGTGGCCTGACACGTGACACAGCTGCGGCCACTGATTGGCTGAGTGGAAAGGTTCTCAAACTTGTCGGGAGCCCAGAGAGAAGATACCAGGACCACACAGAGGAGAACAGGCACGGGCAGGTGGGCGGGTGGGCGTTAGGCGCGCAAGTGATTTATTTAAAAAAAAATAAAGTTTCATTTTTTCGCCCCCCCTTGCTCGGTGTCTCTGCGCCCTAAGGCAGCCGCTTGGATTGCCTTATTATAGCATCGGGCCTGACTGCAGGCTGCCAGATTGATGACTCATTATATCCACATGAACGAGCATGCAAAGACTGAGTTCTCAGTGTGATGTCATAAAGAGGCGTGGCCGGCCTTCACTCAAACTGCTTATGCCCGCCCAGCCTTAGAAGCAGCAAACCAGGAAGTGAACTCCAGCGCTTGGCTGAAGGTGAGGATGAAATAGCAAGATGGGAATACCCCTTTAATGTTGTATATATGGCCCGTAAATGGATGTATCCCCTTTGATCATATTCCCACATTTACAGTAACTCAAGCAGGGGAAATTACCCATCTTGCGAGGGGCATGATGTAGCTGTTTATTAGTGTTGATCAAGCACCAAAGTGCTCGGGTGCTCGGGCCGAACACCTCGGGTTGTTTCGAGCACCCGAGCATAATGGAAGTCAATAGGAGAACCCAAGGATTAAATTAGGAACCCCCTGCTCTGAAGAGTGAAGGGTGTCTGGTTCATAGAAAAAGGTCAGAAATTGATGGAAACACCACCAAAATGGTTCGGGAAGAGCATGGGGAGGATGTCTGGATGCATTTTGGACTCCCAGGTAGCTGCGGGGAACGATGTTGTCCGAGTAGTATGCCACTTTTACAGACTGACAATAATACGCACAAAACCGAATGTTAAAATCGATTTTAAAAGGAAAAATTGTTAGGAAACATTCTTTCCAATATATTTACTTGTATATAAAGTGCAAGTGCTGCCAAAAATTACAAGGAAGAGGCACTCGCATACAACCTATATATCACATAAAGTAGGGCGCAATTCACACTGTGGTACAATTGTTCAGGTAGTGGGACTTCTATACTCATAAAGCCTATGCACTAAGTGAAAGGGCTGCCAAAAATTACAAGGAAACAATGCTCCAATACACCCTTTATTACACAGAGGGCATCATACACCCATGAAAAATTATAATTGATGGCCTGCTGGTGAGCTGACCCTGTAAAAGATTTTAGGTGGGGGCCTACAGCTCAGCTGACCCTCTAAAAAATTATATGCGAGGGCCTGCAGGTGAGCTGACCATGTAAAAGATTTTAGGTGCAGGCCTGCTGGTGAGCTGACCCTGTAAAAGATTTTAGGTGCGCGCCTGCTGGTGAGCTGACCCTGTAAGACATTATATGCGAGGGCCTGTAGGTAGGCTGACCCTGTAAAAGATTGTAGGTGAGGGCATGTAGGTGAGCTGACCCTGTAAAAGATTTTAGGTGCGGGCCTGCTGATGAGCTGACCCTGTAAAAGATTTTAGGTGCACGCCTGCTAGTGAGCTGACCCTGTAAAACATTATATGCGAGGGCCTGCAGGTGAGCTGACTGTGTAAAAGATTGTAGGTGAGAGCCTGCTGGTGAGCTGACCCTCTAAAAAATTATATGCGAGGGCTTGCAGGTGAGCTAACCCTGTAAAAGATTGTAGGTGAGGGCATGCTGGTGAGCTGACCCTCTAAAAATGTATATGCGAGGGCCTGCAGGTGAGCTAACCCTATAAAAGATTATAGGTAAGGGCCTGCTGGTGAACTGATCCTGTAAAATATTTTAGGTGCGCTTCTGCTGTGAGCTGACCCTGTAAAACATTATATGCGAGGGCCTGTAGGTGAGTTGACCCTGTAAAAGATTGAAGGTGAGGGCCTGCTGGTGAGCTGACCCTCTAAAAAATTATATGCGAGTGCCTGCAGGTGAGCTGTGTAAAAGATAATAGGTGAGGACCTACTGGTGAGCTGACCATCTAGAAAATTATATGCGAGGGCTTGTAAAAAATTATATGCGAGGGCCTGCAGGTGAGCTGACCCTCTAAAAAATTATATGCTAGGGGCTGCTGGTGAGCTGACCCTCTAACAATTATATGTGAGGGCCTGCAGCTGAGCTGACCCTGTAAAAGATTTTAGGTGGGGGCCTACAGCTCAGCTGACCCTCTAAAAAATTATATGCGAGGGCCTGCAGGTGAGCTGACCATGTAAAATATTTTAGGTGCAGGCCTGCTGGTGAGCTGACCCTGTAAAAGATTTGATGTGCGCGCCTGCTGGTGAGCTGACCCTGTAAGACATTATATGCGAGGGCCTGTAGGTGAGCTGACCCTGTAAAAGATTTTAGGTGCGGGCCTGCTGGTGAGCTGACCCTGTAAAAGATTTTAGGTGCGGGCCTGCTGGTGAGTTGACCCTGTAAAACATTATATGCGAGGGCCTGCAGGTGAGTTGACCCTGTAAAAGATTGTAGGTGAGGGCCTGCTGGTGAGCTGACCCTCTAAAAATTTATATGCGAGGGCCTGCAGGTGAGCTAACCCTATAAAAGATTATAGGTGAGGGCCTGCTGGTGAACTGATCCTGTAAAATATTTTAGGTGCGCTTCTGCTGTGAGCTGACCCTGTAAAACATTATATGCGAGGGCCTGTAGGTGAGTTGACCCTGTAAAAGATTGAAGGTGAGGGCCTGCTGGTGAGCTGACCCTCTAAAAAATTATATGCGAGTGCCTGCAGGTGAGCTGTGTAAAAGATAATAGGTGAGGACCTACTGGTGAGCTGACCATCTAGAAAATTATATGCGAGGGCTTGTAAAAAATTATATGCGAGGGCCTGCAGGTGAGCTGACCCTCTAAAAAATTATATGCTAGGGCCTGCTGGTGAGCTGACCCTCTAACAATTATATGTGAGGGCCTGCAGCTGAGCTGACCCTGTAAAAGATTTTAGGTGGGGGCCTACAGCTCAGCTGACCCTCTAAAAAATTATATGCGAGGGCCTGCAGGTGAGCTGACCATGTAAAATATTTTAGGTGCAGGCCTGCTGGTGAGCTGACCCTGTAAAAGATTTGAGGTGCGCGCCTGCTGGTGAGCTGACCCTGTAAGACATTATATGCGAGGGCCTGTAGGTGAGCTGACCCTGTAAAAGATTGTAGGTGAGGGCATGTAGGTGAGCTGACCCTGTAAAAGATTTTAGGTGCGGGCCTGCTGGTGAGCTGACCCTGTAAAAGATTTTAAGTGCACGCCTACTGGTGAGCTGACCCTGTAAAACATTATATGCGAGGGCCTGTAGGTGAGTTGACCCTGTAAAAGATTGTAGGTGAGAGCCTGCTGGTGAGCTGACCCTCTAAAAAATTATATGCGAGGGCTTGCAGGTGAGCTAACCCTGTAAAAGATTGTAGGTGAGGGCATGCTGGTGAGCTGACCCTCTAAAAATTTATATGCCAGGGCCTGCAGGTGAGCTAACCCTATAAAAGATTATAGGTAAGGGCCTGCTGGTGAACTGATCCTGTAAAATATTTTAGGTGCGCTTCTGCTGTGAGCTGACCCTGTAAAACATTATATGCGAGGGCCTGTAGGTGAGTTGACCCTGTAAAAGATTGTAGGTGAGGGCCTGCTGGTGAGCTGACCCTCTAAAAAATTATATGCGAGTGCCTGCAGGTGAGCTGTGTAAAAGACAATAGGTGAGGACCTGCTGGTGAGCTGACCATCTAGAAAATTATATGCGAGAGCTTGTAAAAGATTGTAGGTGAGGGCCTGCTGGTGAGCTGATCCTCTAAAAAAATTATATGCGAGGGCCTGCAGGTGAGCTGACCCTCTAAAAAAATATATGCAAAGGCCTGCAGCTGAGCTGACCCTGTAAAGATTGTAGGTGGGGGCCTGCTGTTGAGCTGACCCTCTAAAAAATTTTTACGAGGCCCTGTAGGTGAGCTGACCCTGTAAAAGTTTGTAGGTGCGGGCCTGTTGGTGAACTGATCCTGTAAAATATTTTAGGTGCGCTTCTGCTGTGAGCTGACCCTGTAAAACATCATATGTGAGGGCCTGTAGGTGAGCTGACCCTGTAAAAGATTGTAGGTGAGGTTCTGCTGGTGAGCTGACCCTCTAAAAAATTATATGTGAGGGCTTGCAGCTGAGCTGACCCTCTAAAAACATTTTCAGACACATCAGTTGGATTGCCACAACTGCACCAGTGATGGGGGCGGAGCCGACTGAGCATGGTGGAGGACGCGTGTGACTGAGCTCCTCACCATAAGCCCGGTCTTTTAGCCTAATTCAAAGCTACCCGTCGAGAACATGGGGAAAACTGGTAGAGAAAGAAGGGGGGAAGTGGAGAGTACCCCGAAGCTAAAAAGTTTGCAGAGCGATATGAATAAATACCTCAGTAAGAAGGTTTCTTCTTTGCCGGAGTGGGGGAAGGCAACGCGGAACACGCCATCAGTGGAGACGCGGGAAGAGGACTCAGAGGGTGAAAGCTCTGATGCCGGCTCTGAGATTCTAAGTGAAAGAGACACCCTGCCGATCACTAGAGCCTTTCTGCAGCAGTCGCTAGCCCAGTCACTGGACAAAGCCCTGACACCAGTCCTAAAGGAGCTGTCGGACATTAAGACAAAAGTCCTACACATGGGACATAGAGTAGAGGCGCTGGAAGATTCGCATTCTCTCATGACGCAGCACAGCGCAGGCATGCAAACGCAACTTGCCTCGGTCTGTAAGCAGGTGAATAATGCCTTTTTATACCTGGAGGAACAGGAAAACAGAGGCCGTCGGAAGAACATTCGTCTGAGGGGTATACCTGAGTCAATCCCTGCGGAGGAAATAACACCCACAGTGCGCCATCTTTTTGAATTACTTATAGGCAAAGAACGTGCAGATGCAATCGTTATTGAAAGAGCACATAGGGCTTTGAGATCGAAACCGCCGGCCACGGAACCACCGAGAGATGTGGTATGTGCTCTCCTGAATTATTTAGACACGGCAGCTCTGCTTAAGGCTGCAAGGGAAGCGGGAGACCTTTTTCTGGAAGAACACAAGATTCTACTGTTCCAGGACTTAGCGGCTAGTACGCTAGCTAAAAGGAGAGCCTTCCGTCCACTGACGAATGCTTTGAGAGAGAAGAAGTTTCCGGTGAAATGGCTCTTCCCTTTTGGATTAACAACCAATATTAATGGTCGTCAACTTACGGTGCGAGCGCCAGAGGACTTACCTAAGATATGGGAGGCATTACAGATGGAGCCGCTGGAAATCCCATCATGGCTGCCGACAGCTTTCCCGCCAGATCTTCCTCAGCTCCCGCCGAATCTGAATTGGCAATCGTCTGGTAAAAGCCGCTCGCCAAAGAAGAGGATCACCTGAAGTGCAGGACTTTCACAATATAAGAGAAGTCTATTCCTCTATTAATCCTCTTTAGTTCTTATTATTGTATATGTTGATATATATAGTGAGCCACTTTACAGACCTGCGTTCACTGTTGTAGTTGTAGAGCTACCTTACTCAGTTAGGGGTTTAACACTAACATGATTATGTACGTTTTAACCCTTCTGTTCTTCTACAGTTTAATATTGTAATTAAGGGGTTTTATTCGTAAGCCTGAGAGGCCGAGAGGATGGTGATGAGTCATGTGGTTTACTCACACATTACCCCCCCCCCTCCCCGCTGGCCTTGATTTTTGTCCAGCGTGTGAGTTATAGCGTCTAAGGACGCCATTGGGCCCTTTAACCCACTTGTTATGTTCATAGTTATATATGATTGTTGTTATTCATGTCCTGACTTGCTTGACATACATAATGCAGACAACCTAGAGAAAAGTATGTTTGAATATGGCTGAAATGAAGGACTACTCCCTTAACGTTAATGGTGCTAATATACCTCAAAAGAGGAGTCAGTTATACCACATTTTAAGGAAGGAGCATGTTGACATTGCCTTTATACAGGAGACTCATTTTAGGCATGTGCATATTCCTAATATGATTAGCAGACTATTCCCCTTATGGCTTCATGCGTCCCACTCATCAGCCTCGAGAGGCGTTTCAATTGGTATAGGGAAAAATATCCCGTTTCAAATGTCAGCAAAAATTGCGGATCCAGAGGGCAGATACCTCTTGGTTAAAGGTAAAATCCTTAATTCAACCGTAACTATGGCGAACCTATACGCCTCTAACTGTAACCAGATTAGATGGATTCTGCGGACGCTTGAGATCCTGAAGCCCTTTGTGGAAGGATAGTTGATTATAGGAGGAGATCTGAACATGATTTTTGACCCTATGAAAGATACCACGACTAAGTCCAGGAACTTGTCAGCTAAGCAGCTCCGCAGGCTTCACCTTACATTATCAGATTTAGGGGTGTCAGATGTCTGGAGGATTTTGCATCCAGAAGATAGAGATTATACATTCCATTCCAGAGTACATGATTCGTACCAGAGATTGGACTATATATTCTTATCTAACCAAGCGCTTCCATTAGTCACAGAAGCTAAGATAGAGAGTGCGGTCATTTCTGATCATGCTCCAATTAATGTGGGGATGAAGCTTGCGGACTTGCCACATAGAACCTGGACTTGGCGATTAAACACCACACTAATAGAGGATGCACTACATGCACAGGTAATCTCGCAGAAGCTGAGCGACTACTTTTTGAATAATAGGTCAGGTGTCAAATTCCATCTTATGGGAGGCTCATAAAGAGGTAATTAGAGGTGAGCTTATTAGTTTGGGCACCAGGTTGAAGAGGAATAGGTTAAAAGAGCTGAACTCTCTGTTGCTGCAGATATCAACGCTTGAATGCTTGCATAAGAAGTAGCAGACTGAGGAGGTGTATAATTCCCTTGCTTTCCTACGTAATCAGGTGAAAGATATCCTCAATGTTAGAACTGCCAAAATACTCCAAAACCTAAGTTTTAAACATTACCTTCACGGTAATAAAAGCACTAAGTTGATGTCAGCTCTCCTTAAACAGCAAAGGGATAGGTCCTTTATACAAGCGATAAAAGCCTCAGAGGGGAATAAACTTACAAACACACCCGCTATTGCCAGAGAATTTTGTAAGTTCTATGAATCCTTATGTAACTTAAAAGATAAAAACTCAGGTCAAGATATGGCTTTACAAATTAAGGAATTTCTAAGCTCAATTAAGATCCCTTCTATCTCAGAAGCGAACAGTATGGAGTTACTTAGACCCTTTACAGCAGAGGAGGTGACGAAAGTTCTAGACACAATACCATCGGGGAAGAGTCCTGGCCCAGATGGGTTCCCTATCGCGTATTATAAAAAGTTTAGAGATATACTTATTCCCCAATTTGTCTGTTTATGCAATTCTCTATTAGGAGGTGGGACCCTACCCCCACAAGCTCAGGCAGCGCATATCACAGTGATCCATAAGGAGGGGAAGGATCAAGAGGTGGTAGTTATAGACCAATCTCCCTGCTTAACACTGATTTAAAGTGGTGGGCTAAATTGCTGAGTGTTAGAATCTCCAAGCTTCTGCCTGGGATTGTGGGGGAGGAGCAAGGGAGGCATAATGTTAGTAGGGCAGTCCATGCTGTATGTTATGCTAAAAAGAATAAGACCCCATTGGTACTACTAGGTACCGACGCGGAGAAGGCGTTCGACAGAGTCAGTTGGCTTTACATGCGTAGCGCTTTAGAAGCATTCGGTTTTCCTGAACAGTTTATTAGTGCTATATTTTCTCTGTACTCTTCACCATCAGCACGTATCATGGTAAATGGAACTCTGTCGGACGCCTTCCCAATACGTAATGGCACACGCCAGGGGTGCCCGCTTTCCCCCACTCTCTTTATACTTACCTTAGAGACCTTGCTATTAAAATTTAGACAAAACCCGGGGATTAAAGGATTGCATTTGGGTGCATTCACCCATAAAATGGCGGCGTTTGCCGATGATTTGCTTCTTATGCTAACTGACCCAGTTGAAGCCATGGCAGAGGTTATGGTTACCTTCCAAAAGTTTGGGGATTTAAACAACTTTAAGATCAATATGGACAAATCAGAAGCATTAGGGATCTCCCTTTCACAGGCACAGCAATCTAAACTTAGAGATATGACTCCCTTTAAATGGCCCTCAACTTCTATTAAGTACTTGGGTATAAATATACCTAGTGACCCTAAATTGTTGTTCAGTCTAAACTTCCCTCCTCTGCTGAAAAAGATTGAAAACTTCCTAACAAAAAGCTCTTTACCATTCCTTTCCTGGCTAGGGAGGAAAAATGTGATCACGGCCTATATCCTCCCTCAACTGTTGTATACCCTTCGATCTCTCCCATTATATTTGCCGGCTAATTACATATCTAAAATTAGATTGCTGATTGGGAGATATATTTGGGCAAACAAAAAAGCTAGACTCCCCTTTGGGCTGCTTACTAGAAGACGAAAACAAGGTGGGATCTCACTCCCTGATGTAGAACAGTATATACAAGCCATTCACTTAGAGAGATGGATTGCCCTGACTAAGCCTACACCCCCACCCATGCACGTAGAGATGGAACTTGCCTTATTGGGAAATACGGCAGACTATATGCTGTGGTTCCCTTTCAAAAAGACAGATAAAGACACTCTGCTTAGTATTATCACAAAGAGTACTGTCCTTGCTTGCAACAAGACAAGGGCGCTTAATATGGGAAGGGGGAAGCTGTCACCTTTGATGCCACTCAGAATGTTACCCCAAATACTAAACACAGCTCGCGTTGAAGCTAGTCCCATTTGGAAGTCCTTACCTGGAGTAATAGTAGGAGACCTTGCGAAATTGCCCAGCCAGTCAGAATTTTATGCCTCCCTTAGTAGCGGAAAGAATGCAGAATGGGATTTTCTGCAGGAAAGAGATTTTGAAATCACGTGTGCTAAGTTCAAAAAGTCCAGACTTGTTCCACTAGCAGACCCTACGTGGTTAGAAACATATATATTGCTCCCCAAAACACCCCCGAAATGCATATCACTCATATACACGCAATTGTTGAGAGACAAGAATAGTAGTCTACCATCATATGTTGGAGCCTGGGAGAAAGAACTGAATTGTGTGTTAGATGACAGTGACAGAAGATTTGTTCTAACTCATTCACACAGATTCTCAAAATGCATTTTGATCCAGGAAAATTCCCTGAAGATACTCACTAGATGGTACAGAACTCCTGAATGGCTATTCCAGAAGGGGTTAGGGTTAGATGACCTTTGCTGGAGGTGTGGAGAGGGTAGGGGATCTCTTTCTCATATTTGGTGGTTCTGTCCGAGTCTGAGGAGGTTCTGGGAGGATATTGAAAAGCTGATTAACCAGATTTGCTTAACAAATTTTAAGCTTACACCAGAGTTAGTTCTAATGTGGCTACCCTCGGGCGTCTTCAGACCGGGCAGAATGAACCTACCCACGCATATGATAGCGGCTGCTAAGCTATTGATTCCTATAAAATGGAAGGATAAAGACCCACTGTCAATTAAAATGTGGCATGATAAAATGGATGACATATGTAGGATGGAGGAGTTAGTGGGATGGTCATGTCATATCAGAGACAAATATCTGCAAGTCTGGGGACCATGGATTAAATATACCAAAGATAAGAGGCTTGAAGGGGACTAGATAATGTTAACACCAAAAGTAGGAACAGTACCTTAGAGAGTCTTAATGAGTTACTGTAGAGTGAGATGGGCCATTAGAACTGCACTAAATGTAACGCAATATAACTGAAAATTGGAGTGAACCCTCTAGCCTAGCCTTTGATCTAGGAGTTGATGGTGCTTTGTTTATACAGGAGAGAGTCAAGTATGCAGGATTTATTTATTTCTTTTAAGTAATTTTTTCCGTTTTTTTGTTGTATTATTTCTTTGTTCACTCAGCAAATGTATACATACATAGAGGAATGAATGGAACTGCTTGAGTTGACTGTACTTGTTCACCTACTTGTGTTGTCAGGGTTATGCCCTAAGAGTACAGATTTTTCAGATTATTATTGTGAATTGGTGCAGTTGGTTATATGCATTACTGTATATGTACTGATTGATGTTCCGCTCTTCCATTATGTACATTATGATTGTTATTTGTCAATAAAAACAGCTTTGACTAAAAAAAAATTCAAAAATTATATGCAAGGGTCTGTAGGTGAGCTGACCCTGTGAAATATTGTAGATGAGGGCCTGCTGGTCAGCTTCCCTCTAAAAAATTATATGCGAGGGCCTGCAGTTGAGCTGACCCTGAAAAACGTTATATGCGAGGGCCTGCAGGTGAGCTGACCCTGTAAAACATTATATGCTAGGGCATTTATGTGAGAGAATTATATGTGACAAATAAGCATGTTGATATGATGAAAGAGGATGAGGAAGATTCAACCATATAACCTTGTTTGTGGTGGAAGGGGTGCATGGGAATACAGTGTATTCAGTACATTATAAACAATATATTTAAAGTGCCTTTATGTTCATCAGTTTTCCTCCTTTGTGAAGTCAAGAAGTCATGGTCAATCCAGGCCTTGTTCATTTTTATAAGGGTCAACCTGTCAGCATTTTCAGTTGACAGGCGGATATGCTTATCTATTATAATGCCACCAGCAGCACTAAATACCCGCTCAGACAAAACGCTGGCGGCAGGGCAGGCCAGCACCTCCAAGGCGTAGAGCACCAGTTCGTGCCACGTGTCCAGCTTGGACACCCAGTAGTTGTAAGGCACTGAGGGATCATTGAGGACGCTGACATGGTCTGCTATGTACTCCTTCACCATCTTCCAAAATGTTTCCCTCCTTGTGACAGTAGGCTGCGTATCAGGGTGAGGGTGCAGGCGGGGTGTCATGAAACTGTCCCAGGCTTTGGAGAGCGTTGCCCTACCTCTGTTGCAACTGCTGTTTGTTGCCCTTGTCTCCCCTCATCGGTTGCCCAAGGAACTACAGACTCTATTGCCAACATTGTCAGATAGAAATTTTTGGAGCTATTTTTTAACATGGACCTTCTGGTATTGCACCATTTTGCTCATCCTCTCCACCAGAGGAATGAGAGATGTGAAGTTCTCTTTGTAGCGGGGGTCGAGAAGGGTGAGCAACCAGTAATCCATGTTGGACAAAATGCGTATAACGCGCGGGTCGCGGGATAGGCAGCCTAACATGAAGTCAGCCATGTGTGGCAGAGTACCAACAGGCAAGACGAAATAGAAAAAGGTTCTGGAGACAATGGAGGTCCTCTTACAGCTCTTCTTTATTGGTATTGTTCATAAAACCGACATAGTCACTGGGTCCACGGCATGGTCGCTGACGCGTTTCGGGTGAGTACCCTTAGTCGTAGCACCATGCTAAGTGTGACCCCACAATATAAAGGAATTGGAGTGCACCTCCTCAAAAATCCAGGGAGGAAACTCCGATCCCATAGGTTGCCACAACAAAGGCACACCTCTTCGTTTGGTTCATCAATTACACATACAATTGGAAACACACTGTGAGGGTATTCCTGGGACATGTTAACCCTGCAATCACCATAGTGTTTGCTCTTGCGAGAAAAAGCCGCACAGTGTGAATACTTTATCATTCAACCAATTAAAAAGTAATAATACAAGTAACCAAAATGGCCCTTCGTCCTGCAGTGTATTACAGTTGATTACAACCCGACAATTTACATAGAAGTTCCATAAAAAAATCTATATAATGAAAACAGAAACAGAAATAAAAATAAAAATGAAAATAAAAATAAAAATATAAATAACTGCGGAAATAGGTTAATGTTAAGGTGCTCTTTGCAGATTGACATATCCAGTGTTCTTGGGCTATATGGTCTATATGTAGAAAGCATGGAAAAATAGATAAATTCCTACTGACACCACGTTCATCAAATAAATTCATGCTATATATGACTCATATTGGAAAAGACCAAGCCGCACCGTGTAGCCAGTGACCTGAGCAGTGTTCAGCCGATATGCACGATCCTGTCAGACACTATAAGTCCCACATCAACTTATCTGCTGAAGAGGAGAATATATCCTAGTGCGCATAAGCTGAGCCTTCATGTTGAACCATTAGTGAGTATATATCTCCACTCGATTCATGTACTCCATACATCAATGATAAATATACATCAGTTCTTTTCTCAAATTGAGACCTACTGGAATCCTAGATCCAAGTCTAAAAATCCAGTAGGCCTCCCGGAGAAGAATTTTCTTCCGATGGTCGCCACCCCTTTTGGGTGCCAAGACTCTTTCAATAGCAAATGCTTGGAAAAACGACACTCGGCGGGCATGTTTTTGAATAAAGTGCCTCGCTATATTTGAGATATTGAGGATGTTTGGGTTGCCAATGTAGTTCAAATGTTCAAGGATGCGACTCTTAAATTTACGGGCCGTGCTGCCTATGTACATCAGATCACAATGGGTACATCTGATGACATAGACAACACCCTCCGTATTGCAATTGATATAGCTGCGGATGGGAAATTTGACTGTGTGTGTTGAATTGTCAAATGTTTTAGTAGGTAAAACATAGTTGCAAGTCTTGCAGGGATTACCTCCACATTTAGTGAAGCCTTGGTAACCCAGCCAACTAGATTTAACGTCTTTTCTGGTACTGCTGGCAGTATAAAGAGACGGAGACAGCGAGCAGGACAGAGTAGCAGCTCTTCTGGAGACAATTCTGCAACCAGATTTGAGTGCTTGGTATAGAATATTATCATCAAATAATATTGGCAAACATTTTTTTATAGACGTACTGATTGCATTAAATTCACTGCTATATGTCAGAGATCAGGTAGGAATACTATCCTGCTCACTATCTCCGCAAGCTCCTACACCGCCAGCAGAGGCCCCTTTATTTCTCCTATACTTTGGCTTGCCAAACAACATCTCCTCTCTGTCTTTAAGTGATGCAATTGTTCTCCCCCTTTTAATCATCCAAGTTAGATAGTTCCTTTCTGTTAATCTTTGAGCTACCTTGTCAAACTCGTCATCTAATTTCTCTTTGTCACTACAATTTCTTGCTGTACGCATAAATTCACCCACGGGGATTGCTCTAATGGTATGCATTGGATGATGACTTTTTGCATTGAGGATTGAATTGCCAGACACCTCTTTTCTGTATGTGAGGGTGTGCACCGTTTCCCCCGGACACCCGCGGAGTGTCAAATCCAAAAACTGGTATGGGATTCATGTACTGAACAGATGAATTGTAAGTTATAGTCATTATTATTTAAGTAGGCCTGGAGGTCTGGGACGGCAGACACACCACCCGCCCACACCATAAGTATGTCGTCGATGTATCTGCTGTACCAGACCAAACCAGGCCCAAACGGATTATCCAGGCTATAAATGTACTTTTCTTCCCAATAGGACATAGTCAGATTGGCCAAAGACGGTGAGAACTTGGCCCCCATTGACACTCCGCGGGTCTGCAGGTAGTGCACACCATCAAACACAAAATAATTGTGGGTCAATAGATATTTAGTGACTTCACAAATAAAATCTATAAAACCGGAACTGAGTCCAGTATATCGATGAAGATGATATTCCAACGCCAGTAGAGCAACCCCGTGGGGAATAGAGGGATAGAGAGAAACCACATCCGCTGTGATCCACCTGTAGTTCTCAGTCCACACAAATCTGTACATAGCCCGTAGTACATCTGAAGTATCTTTCAAGAACCCTGGAGTGCGCCTGACCAGTGGCTGGAGAATATTGTCCAGCCAACTGCCCAGGCGCTCAGTCAGGGAACCCATACCAGAGACTATAGGACGAAGGGGGGGGGGGGGGTGGACGCCCTTATGGATTTTAGGTAAAGCGTGCATAATGGGGGTAACAGGGACCTCCACGTTTAGGTATCTATATTCACTGTCACCGAAAGCACCACACTCCTTTCCTTTCGATAGCAGTGACATATAGCTAACCATATATTCTTGCAGCGGATCTCGCAATAATTTCTTATATGTGGATGTGTCCGCTAACATCTCCCGTAGTTGTTTACCATAAATTGCCTTATCCATAACGACCACCGCCCCCCCTTTGTCTGCCATTTTAATAACTAAAGTGTCACATTGTTGTAATTGCTGAAGAGCAAGGGCTTGGGATGCATTAAGGTTGTTATAATTATTAGTTTTGTTACTATCTAATTCAATTCTCCTTAATTCTTTCTCCAGGACCTCCTGGAAGACATCCATACTGCGCGTACGTGACATAACGGGATAAAACTTGGCATTGCGTGTACGAAATTTGCTGGCCGGTTTGGGCAAATCTCTAATTCCCTGTTCATCCTGGAGACCCTCAAGACAACACAGTGCTACCTGTTCATTGAACAGGAGATCTTTAAATGAATTTACTTCATAGGATTGTATGTTGTCCTGTGGGGGATCAGGAGAAGATGGAATGTCATAAAAGTGTCGGGATACAGTGATATTGCGTACAAATTTATTTATGTCAAGTAAGGTAGAAAACATGTCAAAATGACCAGTTGGTGCAAAATTAAGACCAAGTGAAAGTACATTCCTCTGTTCACTGCTCAGGACAACACTGGATAAATTTACAACACTCAGCTGTTCACAATTTATTTTTGTTTGGTCTGCAAGCGAGTCGATCTTTGATGCCGCTGACCGGTGTCTCCGTCCGCCCCTGGCTCTGCGTTTTTTGAGGCATTTACCATATCTCCCTTATCTTTTACTATTCTTGACCTTTTATAGTAGGAAGCAAAATTACTAGCCTCATCAGATACAGGGAGGAGGGCGGAGACATCGGATCCCGGCTCCAACTCGCTGGCCACATGTGAAGTTTCAGACCCCTCCGCATCAGAGGAGAAACTAACTCTGGACACCCTTCTAGGTAATCTCTTTTGCTTGCGGTTTTTTTGGGGTTTTAGGATGGATTTAGGTGTAGAATACACATTATCCCTCCTCCCCCATTCATAAACCTGATTATGGGTGTAGTCATATAAATCACGTTGGTATTTGGAATGTTTATAGTCCATGATAGTATCTTCTAGTTTGGTGATGGATAACTTCATATCTTCGTCCATTACGGTATATTCCTTGCTGCTGCTGTATTTAGCTAGAGACTCTCTAGCAGATTGAATCTCCTGCTGCAAAGTTATCAGCTTTTCATTTTCAAAGTCTATAATAAATTTCATCAGTTCAATCGAACAGTCCGACAAAATATTGTTCCATCTGTGTACAAAATCATTTGAAAAGACCGTAGTGGGTACTTTTTTAATTCTTAAACCCCGTGGGATCATGTTTTTTTCTTTATATTTCGTAAGGGTAGTACAGTCCCACCAAACACGGGTTTCTTGATTCAATAACCGTTCCAAATTAAGCATTGTACTTTTAAAGTCCAGATCACCGGAACCAGTCCGGTCTTCAACAGAAAAAACTAAATCCGCCTTCGATTGTCGGTCAGGCAGGATGCAAAAGGCCATTGTAAGAAGTATGCACGTGTATAATCAGTGACAGTCCGTAATAGAGAAATAGATTATAGAGCCAGAGGTAATATCATCTCTTCGGGTGACCACAGGCGTAGCACGGAAATCGACACTTGAGAAAATAGGAAAAACTTTTAATCCAGCTCACCTTCCTGGTGTGGTATATAATCCCGGCTCCAGTGGCCCTGGGGGAGTGTTCCCGTAGCAGGCTGCAGACAAAATAGAAAAAGGTTCTGGAGACAATGGAGGTCCTCTTACAGCTCTTCTTTATTGGTATTGTTCATAAAACCGACATAGTCACTGGGTCCACAGCATGGTCGCTGACGCGTTTCGGGTGAGTACCCTTAGTCGTAGCACCATGCTAAGTGTGACCCCACAATATAAAGGAATTGGAGTGCACCTCCTCAAAAATCCAGGGAGGAAACTCCGATCCCATAGGTTGCCACAACAAAGGCACACCTCTTCGTTTGGTTCATCAATTACACATACAATTGGAAACACACTGTGAGGGTATTCCTGGGACATGTTAACCCTGCAATCACCATAGTGTTTGCTCTTGCGAGAAAAAGCCGCACAGTGTGAATACTTTATCATTCAACCAATTAAAAAGTAATAATACAAGTAACCAAAATGGCCCTTCGTCCTGCAGTGTATTACAGTTGATTACAACCCGACAATTTACATAGAAGTTCCATAAAAAAATCTATATAATGAACCAACAGGCAAGACTTCGCTGTCATCATCAGGAGGATGACTCTCAATCTCCTCATCCTCTTCCTCCTCTTCTGCCCACCCACGCAGAACAGATGGATCTAAATTTCCATGGGTACTACCCTCTGTAGCGGAGGCAACCGTCTCCTGCTCCTCCTCCTCTTCATTGTCCAATTCGCGCTGAGAAGACGAACTGAGGGTGGTCTGGCTATTACCCTGTGTAATGTCTTCCCCATTTTCACCTCTTCCACATGCAAAGTGTCATCCTTAATTGTGAGCAGAAGTGGGATGGTTACGCTGATATTAGCTTTATAGCCGCTCACCATCTGTGTTGATTCCTCAAAGTTCCTTAAAACCTCACAGAGGTCAGACATCCATGCCCACTCCTCACTTGTGAATAGAGGAAGCTGACTGGAAAGGCGACGACCATGTTGCAGCTGGTATTCCACTACTGCCCTCTGCTGCTCACAAAGCCTGGCCAACATGTGGAACATCGAGTTCCAGCGCATGCTCACATCGCACAACAGCCGGTGAGCTGGCAATTTCAAGCGCTGCTGCAGCGTTGACAGACCATCTGAAGCTGTCGATGACTTGCGGAAATGTGCACACACGCGGCGCACCTTCACCAGTAGCTCAGGCAAATTGGGGTAGGTTTTGAGAAACCGCTGAACCACAAGGTTGAACACGTGGGTTAGGCATGGGAAGTGTGTGAGCTTGCCGAGCTCCAAATCCGCCACCAAGTTACGGCCATTATCAGATACAACCATGCCTGGTTGTAGGTTGAGTGGCGAGAGCTATAGCTTAGTCTGGTCTCTTATCCTAAGTCACAGCTCTGCGGCGGTGTGCTGTTTGTCCCTTAAGCATATCAGCTTCAGCGCGGCCTGTTGCAGCTTCCCCACTGCAGTGCTACACCGCTTCAAGCTACTGACTAATGGCTGACTGGTGCTGCATGCGGATAATTCGGAGATGGAAGTGGAGGAGGAGGTGGAGGTGGAGATGTGGGGGTTGGAGCTACTAATGTAGGTGCTGGCTGAAACCCTGATGGCGTAAGGCCAGAAATCCTTGGCGTCGGTAGCACCTGTGCCATACCAGGGTACGACTCACTCCCGGCCTCCACAATGTTCATCCAGTGTGCCGTCAGGGAAATGTAGCATCCCTGGCCGAATGCACTTGTCCATGTGTCCGTGGTTAAGTGGACCTTCCCAGTAACTGCGTTGGTCAGGGCACGGGTGATGTTACGGGACACATGTTGGTGTAAGGCTGGCACGGTACCCCTTGAAAAATAGTGGCGGCTGGGTATTTCGCAACGAGGGACAGCCGCCGACATCAGGCTGCGGAAGGCCTCAGTGTCCACAAGCCTAAATGGCAACATTTCCTGGGCCAGTAATTTTGAAAGCTGCATATTTAGTGCTATGGCCTGTGGGTGGGTGTCTGGGTATTTGCGCTTGTGTTCAAAGACTGGGGTAAGGACATTTGGATGCTGCATTGGACACAGAAGTGGATGTGGTCGCTGATGGTGCTTGCGAAGGTCCAGGTGCAGAGCGGGGATTGGCCAGCACATAACAGGGGAAGAGGAGGCAGTGGTGTGACCCACAGACACAGATTGTGGACCCAGGCTTTTATCCTACTTATGGTGCTTGGATGCCATGTGGCGGATCATGCTGGTGGTGGTGAGGTTGCTAGTGTTCACGCCCCGACTCATTTTGGTACGGCACAGGTTGCAAACTACTATTCTTTTGTCGTCCGCCCCTACCCCTTGGCAAGGTAGATTTACGCACGGGGTGCTCCGTGGAACAGTTGCGGGCCTGTTTGTTGTGTCCCGCCTTCTCCCTTTTGCCAACCCACTGCCTCTTCCAGCCTGTTGTGGTGCAGCAGATCCCTCCCCCTCTGTACTGCTGTCCTTGCTCGGCTTTCCACATTCCCAATTTGGGTCTGTGACTTTATCGTCCACCACCTCCTCTTCCACTTCCTCATTCTGCTCATCCTCCTGACTTATTGACCTAACCACAACCTCAGTGAATGACAACTGTGTCTCATCCTCTTCATCAACCTCTTGAGACAGTAATTGCCGTTAAGTTATTGGCAACTGTGTCTCATCATCATCCACCTCATTAAACAGTAATTGCCGTTCCCCACCGTCATCTTCTTGTGATTGTAGATGCTCAAGAGTTTGGGAATCAGGGCACAAAATCTGTCCCTCTTCAAGCATGCTTGGCGAGAGGGCAAAATCAATTAATGGCACTGAAAAGAGCTCCTCAATAAATCTGAGTGTGGGATCACTTGTTTGCCCAGACTCTCCATGGTGGGAGGAAGGAGGATCAGGGTGAGGATTGGGTTGAGCAGACTCTTGGCTACTGAGTCTGGACTTGGTGGAAGACAGGGTGGTGCTTAACCGACTGGAAGCATTATCTGCTGCAATCCAACCGACCACCTGGTCGCACTGGTCTGACTTCAAGAGTGGTGTCTTGCCCCTCCCTGCAAACTGGGAGATGAAGCTAGGTATAGTGGATGATTGTTTTTCTTGTGCTCTGGCATCAGGCACAGTTTCACCGCGCCCAGGGCCACGGCCTCTGCATGCACCATTATCATCACGGCCACTTCCCCATCCCTTACTGCTCGCCTTCTGCATATTAAATGGTATATACACTCACCTAAAGAATTATTAGGAACACCATACTAATATGGTGTTGGACCCCCTTTTGCCTTCAGAACTGCCTTAATTCTACGTGGCATTGATTCAACAAGGTGCTGATAGCATTCTTTAGAAATGTTGGCCCATATTGATAGGATAGCATCTTGCAGTTGATGGAGATTTGAGGGATGCACATCCAGTGCACGAAGCTCCCGTTCCACCACATCCCAAAGATGCTCTATTGGGTTGAGATCTGGTGACTGTGGGGACCATTTTAGTACAGTGAACTCATTGTCATGTTCAAGAAACCAATTTGAAATGATTCGAGCTTTGTGACATGGTGCATTATCCTGCTGGAAGTAGCCATCAGAGGATGGGTACATGGTGGTCATGAAGGGATGGACATGGTCAGAAACAATGCTCAGGTAGCCCGTGGCATTTTAACGATGCCCAATTGGCACTAAGGGGCCTAAAGTGTGCCCAGAAAACATCCCCCACACAATTACACCACCACCACCAGCCTGCACAGTGGTAACAAGGCATGATGGATACATGTTCTCATTCTGTTTAGACCAATTTCGGACTCTTCCATTTGAATGTCTCAACAGAAATCGAGACTCATCAGACCAGGCAACATTTTTCCAGTCTTCAACAGTCCAATATTGGTGAGCTCGTGCAAATTGTAGCCTCTTTTTCCTATTTGTAGTGGAGATGAGTGGTACCCGGTGGGGTCTTCTGCTGTTGTAGCCCATCCGCCTCAAGGTTGTGCGTGTTGTGGCTTCACCAATGCTTTGCTGCATACCTCGGTTGTAACGAGTGGTTATTTCAGTCAACGTTGCTCTTCTATCAGCTTGAATCAGTCGGCCCATTCTCCTCTGACCTCTAGCATCCACAAGGCATTTTTGCCCACAGGACTGCCGCATACTGGATGTTTTTCCCTTTTCACACCATTCTTTGTAAACTCTAGAAATGGTTGTGCGTGAAAATCCCAGTAACTGAGCAGATTGTGAAATACTCAGACCGGCCCGTCTGGCACCAACAACCATGCCACGCTCAAAATTGCTTAAATCACCTTTCTTTCCCATTCTGACATTCAGTTTGAAGTTCAGGAGATTGTCTTGACCAGGACCACAACCCTAAATGCATTAAAGCAACTGCCATGTGATTGGTTGACTAGATAATTGCATTAATGAGAAATAGAACAGGTGTTCCTAATAATTCTTTAGGTGAGTGTATGATTGTAAGTCTGCCACATGTACAGTAGCGTATGATTTGGAAGTGTATGCGCAAACAAATTTAAAAAAGTATTTGAAATGTGGAAACGTCACACAGCAGATATCCCGCAGACGATGTCAATGCTGTCACCAGCAGATAATAAAAAATTACAGGGAATGTCAAAGGTATTTGGGATGAGGAAACGTTATACGGGAGAGGTACTCGTACCACCGGTAATGTCACTGTCCACAGCGTCTATGCAAAAAAGTACACTGTATGTCACAGATAAAAAAATTATTTGCGCACGCGTTACACTGCAGATGTGGCGCTGGTAATGTCACTGTCTGCAGCAGACACCATCTACGGAAAAAGTACAGTGTATGTTACAGATACTTTTTTTAAGCGCACACGTTACACTGCAGATCTGGCACTGGTTATGTCACTGTCAGAAGCAGACACAGTCTATTTTCAAAGTACACTGTATGCAACAGATATTTTTTGGATGCACACACTTTACACAGGAGATGTGGCGCGTCTAATGACACTTTCCGCAGTGGACACCGTCTACGGAAAAAGTACACTGGATGTCAGATATTTTTTGGAGGCGCACACTTTACACTAGAGATTTGGTGCAGCTAATGTCACTGTTTGCAGCGGATACAGTCTACGGAAAAAGTACACTGGATGACATATATTTTTTGAATACTCACACTTTACACTGGAGATGTGGCGCAGCTAATGTCACTGTCCGCAATGGACACCGTCTACGGAAAAAGTACACTGGATGTCACAGATATTTTTGGGATGTGCACACTTTACACAGGAGATGTGGCACAGCTAATGTCACTGTCCGCGGTGGAAACCGTCTACGGAAAAAGTACTCTGGATGTCAGATATTTTTTTGATGCTCGCACTTTACACTGGAGATGTGGCTCAGCTAATGTCGCTGTCTGCAGCGGCATAACTATTGCATTCTATTTAGCGTAGGATCTAAAAATAGATATTGCTGCCACACACAACAGTCCTTAAAAGGACTTTTGGGTCTGTAAAGTTTTAGCAATTTAGCACAGGTTGCGCTAAAAAATATATATTGCTGCTTCCACACACAACAATAGTCCTTAAAATGACTTTTGGGTCTCTGAAAAGTTTTTCTACTAAAAATATTTGTATATCACTCCCTACAGTGTCTGTCCCTTCCTGAGCACAGCTCTCCCTGACTGTATAGCACCCGATGACCCGTTACGGCCAGCCATTCACTGTAATGCCAGTAACCAACATGGCTACGGCATTACAGTGAGGGCAATACTCACCTGCACGTTTATTGGCTGCGTAGCAGCCAAGAAACGTGTGGGGAGGAGACTTGAGGATTGCGCTCATGCACATGTGGTATTCGGCCGAATACCGCCATGTGCCGAGCATCAAGATGCTCGAGCCGAACTGCTGTTCAGCCGAGCATGCTCAATCAACACTACTGTTTATCCATCTACAGTATGTATCCCCTATATCTGTTTTCACAAGTCTATCACGTAGATTGGTGTTCCTTCTATATGCCATAAGTGGGGGTACTTTAAATTCCCCTATAGATGGTAAACCTATTTGTAGAATATGCCATTCCTTTTTCAGTATCTTTGATATTTTACCACTATATTTCCCATATGTGGACACAAACGGAATCCTCCGTACATCATTCTTTTTTACCTGGCTCATCTGTAAAGTGACCTCCCTGTCCACGACCTTCACCTTATTATATGATCTTTGTAGTAACCTCTGTTGATAACCTCTGTTGATAAACTTCACACACATCTACTCAACTCGATTGTCTGATACAACTCTCCTAACCCTGAGTAACTGACTCCATGGGAGTGATTCAATCATACATCGAGGGTGACTACTGTCATACCTCAATAGATTGTTCCTATCTGTGGATTTCTGATACAAATCCGTTTTAATACATCAATCTTCTATATACACTATACCATCTAAGAATTGTAATTCCATATCTGATACTGTCCTTGGTGAACTGCAGACAGGGAATTCCAGCATTAAGATGTTGATGGAAAAGTTCATACTCATCATTAGTGATGAGCCACAGGAGCAATATTCAAATTTGCGATATTTCACAAATATTTGGTAGAATATTCATCATATATTTGCGAATTCACGAATTCGAGATTATTGTCTTGATCGCGAAAAATCGTCAATGTAATATTCCTGTAATGCGTGCGAAAGTAGAAGTTTCCTGAGACTGGAGAAAATGGTTGGCACAGCAGAACATTACAATAGCTTTATATGCAGATAGACTGCTCCAATATATTTGTGATTGCGAAATCGGCACTAATGATGCGAATATTTAGGCGCAATACGTGCAACTTCACATTTTAACAGGTCTGACTACTTATTAGTGATTGGAGCACTAAGTATTGTTCTGAACTTGTGACATCACAGCACCATGTATGTATGTAGCATACATACATGCATACATATAGCAATATGTATGTAGCATGTATGTATGGACAGCAGAACCTATCAGCTACACTATATTACTATCTAACCTACACCCTACACTCCCACTAACTAGCTGTATTATATATATTAACTAACTAACTAACTAACAATCTAATGTAATGACACAGGAAAGCAGAGAGCATGGCAAAAACACTGCTGTCTCTCTCAGATCTGCAAAATACTGCATACAAGGGCTGCTGGGGAGGTTCTTATATAGTAACGGGTAGGCAACTTTCCTATTGGTTGCTAGGGATGTTGCTAAGCTCAGACAAAGACATTGCAGCCTTTGCATTGGCTCACAAGCAAAAAGGGAGGTTACTGATGAAAAAAAAATCTAGAATATTCAAAATTACGAATATTCACACCCAACACTACTCATCATCTGTGCCTCTCCAAATCAAGAAAATATCATCAATGTAGCGCCACCAGCACAGGATCCTCTCCATAAATGTGGGCTGGTACACAAGTCTGTCCTCCACTTCGACCATATAGATGTTAGCATAAGTCGGGGCCACATTGGACCCCATTGCCGTACCCCACTTCTGTTGATAGAAAATGCCCCCAAAAAGGAAATAATTCCTCATGAGTACAACCTCCAAGAGCTGGAGGACAAACCGTGCACCATCCGGAGAGAACCCTGCACCAGCGAGCATCACACCTACTGCCCTCAATCCATTATCATGTTCAACAGAGGTATATAATGACACTACATCAAAAGAAACCAAATAGAAAGACTCAGGTAATTCAATCTCTCATAATTTTAAGAGTAAATTACATTCTTGCATTCTTACAGAGCAATCGATCAAGAAATTTGGCTACGGTGCTGAAGATGGAGCCCCTACCAGAGACTATGGGTCTACCTGGGAGATCCTCCAAACTCTTCTGAATCTTAGATTCACCCAATTCATTATTTATAATTGATTCATTAATAGCTTTCTCTATTATATCCCTTATTGTATCCATAATCTCAAATTTCAGATGCATCCTCAGCACTTCATAGAACTCCCCATCATCTAATTGTCTGTGTATCTCTCTAATATAATTCTCAGTGTCCATTATGACTACAGCTCCCCCCTTGTCAGCGAGTTTCACTGTTATTCTCTTATGGTGCCATATTCAACAATAACCTTTTAAATAATGAATAATACAACACAAACTTCAAATGGATGAAAAGGCCGCGGTCTTTATTAAATTCTTGGGGGTTACATAACTCAACCACTTTAAACCAATATAAAACCATATTTAATAATATTAAAGTCCATTTACTGAATTAATTTAAGTCCACCCAGAATTCTGAGCGACTAACCCCCCCCCCCCTAAAATGAAACAAAGACCGCGACAAAATTCAGGGCGGGCGGGACAAGCCTCTTCTCTGTTCTTGACACGGCGACTGATCTCCACAGGTACGATACCTTCTTAAATAGGTAGCTTTCCCGCCGTACCGCACCGCTAACAAATGCAGGTCCTAGATAAAAATAGAACAAGGCCCAGCAACCGGACAGCAACAGATTTAACCAATAATACTCACTGACCCCTCAGCCAAACTGACCAATCCTGAAGCTGCCCGGTATCCAACTGGCTTACTTCACCTGAGGAAAATAATCAGAGACACAAAGGGAAGAGAAAAGGGAGGGGGGGGGGGCAGAAAAACCAAAACCAATAGTACCATATGTTTCAATGGCACCATGAGGTGCAAAGCCTATTCAGGCCATGCCCCTATCATGGTGCCATATTCAACAATAACCTTTTAAATAATTAATAATACAACACAAACTTCAAATGGATGAAAAGGCCACGGTCTTTATTAAATTCTTGGGGGTTACATAACTCAACCACTTTAAACCAATATAAAACCATATTTAATAATATTAAAGTCCATTTACTGAATTAATTTAAGTCCACCCAGAATTCTGAGCGACTAACCCCAACAGGCAAGTGAGGATTCATCCAAACTTGCCCCCCCCACCAACAAAACCGCAGCCCTTTCAATCATTACTTGTAAACCATTAATAAAAATATCGAGCCCAATATCCGAGAGATGAACCAAATCCTCTCTATATAACCCCCGAATTGACCCCTCCAACTCCAAATGACGATGAGACCAGCCATTTACAACTGGCATAAATTTCTCCAAGCCTCGATTTATCCTCCTACGAATCTTATCCAAAAATCTCAGCCGAGGATTATTCCACAAAAAACGAGGGATAATTTCTGAAAAAATCAATACCACCCCTGGGATGATGAGCTCACTAATATAAACTAAATCTTTTTTTATTTCTGCTAATAAATCTAACGTTTTATTTCTACCTAAATCATTCCCACCTACATGGAAAATAATCACCTGCGGAGGAAGATGTGAATGTAACTCCCCTTTTAAAATAGGAACTACCTGCCTCCATTTCATTCCTCTAAAACCAAACCAATATAAATAAACAGACGGGATATTAAAAAAGACTTGTTGGGAATAATTACGAACCGAAGATCTCCTTTCAGCCCAGAAAATGAACGAATGTCCCATAATCCAGACTCTAATCTCCTCAGAATCTGAAAAAGAATTATAATCATCACACTAAATTAGGTCTAACATATAATCTATAACAGTCCGAATCCCACCTACCAATTCTTTTTATCAGAGCTTTATCCAAACCCATTTGCGAAGCTTCCGTAGCTGCTCCAATACGAAAAGAATGGGATGAATAACGCTCTGAACCTAAACCCAGCAGACATAAACATTTCTTAAAAACTGCATTAAACTGAAATTTGGATAAAGAAGAACCATTCTCATGAACCAAAAAAGAATTACTGCCTACTGGGCGAACCATTAAAAATTCTTTAACTGCCTGGACGGGACAAACTTCCGGATTCCACAACCTATTCAAGGAAATAACCCAACCCTTCCCCAACTGATCCGTTTTTGACTTAGAAACTGAAATTAAAACTGAATCAACAGCTAGCTTAACGTCCGATAAACGCAACTGAGAAACTAACCGCGTATTTGCTGCTACTAACTCACTCAACCTGAAAGCACCAAAGAATGCTAAAACAAACGCCAATTTAAACAGCCGAAACTCAAAAAACGAAGACGCTACCTGATTTAACACCGACACCAACCTCCCTAACAGCTCAAAAGTAACAGGCCTACGCGTATCAGCAACAAACGTATCCTTCCTCACACCCTTCAACAACTGCTTCACAATAAATGAACTATTAATCGGAGCAAGACCTACCAACTTAAAAAAGAAAGATATACCAGCCAATGTCTTCTGAATAGCAGAATACACCAAACCCATCCTAACTAAACTACAGCTAAAATCTAACACTGATCCTATATCTCCCTCAAAAACTCCTAAAATCCTATCATTACAAAAAAACAACCATTTATTTCAAGCTAAATCATACCCACTCCACGTATTAGGTGCCAACGAATTCCGAATGAGTTCACTCATCAATGCCAAATTATTTCCCACAAGTAGAACGGACAAGGGATGCCTTCTTTCCTCCCGTCTGGAACCAGCGCTTGAAAATCCTTCCACTGTGCAAGAGAAAGAGAATCAGCTATAACATTTTCTTTACTTGGTAAATACTTAGCCTTCAACCAAATATTTCTAGCAAGGCAACATCTAACCAAAACCTGTAACAACTTAACTACTAATTTATTATTAGATGACAAGCAATTTACGGCAAACAACACACCTTTATTATCAGTATGTAATAAAACCCTCTTGTTAGCCAACTCGCAACCCCAAATTACTAAAGACACTACAACTGGAAATAACTCCAATAAAACCAAATTCTGTGAGCCCAGCTGTTCTCCAGGACTCTGGCCACGACCCCGCTGACCACTGTCCGTTTAGAAACGCCCCATATCCCCATGAACCTGATGCGTCTGTAAACAGACCTAACTCCGCTGCCACCACAAAATCACCCTGCCAAATACTAGCTCCATTAAAATTAACCAAAAATTCCTCCCAAACTCTAACGTAATCTTTAAGTTCTTTATTCAAACGAACATGAGCTCCCGGAAACTTCAAACCACTCGTAGCCATATACAAACCGGATTCCAAAAAAGTTGGGACACTATACAAATCGTGAATAAAAACTGAATGCAATGATGTGGAGGTGCCAACTTCTAATATTTTATTCAGAATAGAACATAAATCACGGAACAAAAGTTTAAACTGAGAAAATGTACCATTGTAAGGGAAAAATATGTTGAATCAGAATTTCATGGTGTCAACAAATCCCCAAAAAGTTGGGACAAGGCCATTTTCACCACTGTGTGGCATCTCCCCTTCTTCTTACAACACTCAACAGAAGTCTGGGGACCGAGGAGACCAGTTTCTCAAGTTTAGAAATAGGAATGCTCTCCCATTCTTGTCTAATACAGGCCTCTAACTGTTCAATCGTCTTGGGCCTTCTTTGTTGCACCTTTCTCTTTATGATGCACCAAATTTTCTCTATAGGTGAAAGATCTGGACTGCAGACTGGCCATTTCAGTACCCGGATCCTTCTCCTATGCAACCATGATGTTGTGATTGATGCAGAATGTGGTCTGGCATTATCTTGTTGAAAAATGCAGGGTCTTCCCTGAAAGAGATGATGTCTGGATGGGAGCATATGTTGTTCTAGAACCTGAATATATTTTTCTGCATTGATGGTGCCTTTCCAGACATGCAAGCTGCCCATGCCACACACACTCATGCAACCCCATACCATCAGAGATGCAGGCTTCTGAACTGAGCGTTGATAACAACTTGGGTTGTCCTTGTCCTCTTTGGTCCGGATGACATGGCGTCCCAAATTTCCAAAAATAACTTCGAATCGTGACTCGTCTGACCACAGAACAGTCTTCCATTTTGCCACACTCCATTTTAAATGATCCCTGGCCCAGTGAAAACGCCTGAGCTTGTGGATCTTGCTTAGAAATGGCTTCTTCTTTGCACTGTAGAGTTTCAGCTGGCAACGGCGGATGGCACGGTGGATTGTGTTCACTGACAATGGTTTCTGGAAGTATTCCTGAGCCCATTCTGTGATTTCCTTTACAGTAGCATTCCTGTTTGTGGTGCAGTGTCGTTTAAGGGCCCGGAGATCACGGGCATCCAGTATGGTTTTACGGCCTTGACCCTTACGCACAGAGATTGTTCCAGATTCTCTGAATCTTCGGATGATGTTATGCACAGTTGATGATGATAGATGCAAAGTCTTTGCAATTTTTCGCTGGGTAACACCTTTCTGATATTGCTCCACTATCTTTCTGCGCAACATTGTGGGAATTGGTGATCCTCTACCCATCTTGGCTTCTGAGAGACACTGCCACTCTGAGAAGCTCTTTTTATACCCAATCATGTTGCCAATTGACCTAATTAGTGTTAATTGGTCTTCCAGCTCTTCGTTATGCTCAAATTTACTTTTTCCAGCCTCTTATTGCTACTTGTCCCAACTTTTTGGGGATTTGTTGACACCGTGAAATTTTGAATCAATGTATTTTCCCTTTAAAATGATACATTTACTCGGATTAAACGTTTGATCTGTCATCTACGTTCTATTACAAATAAAATATTGACATTTGCCATCTCCACATCATTGCATTCAGTTTTTATTCACAATTTGTTTAGTGTTCCAACTTTTTTGGAATCCGGTTTGTACATCCGTGACATATACAGTACTCCATCCGAAAACTGCTTCTTTAGCGTAAATTAAAAAATTCATGAGCCAGTCCTCATCTACTGTCTCTGAAGTGTGTGCCTATAATACACATACGTGACCTATACAGTACTCCATCCGAAAACTGTTTCTTTAGCGTAAATTACAATAATTTGGGCATAATCTAGTGTCCATAGTGTGTTGTTTTCTGTGACATATACAGTACGCCATCTAAAAACTATTTCTTTAGCGTAAATTTTAATAATCAGGGGCCAGTCCTCATCTACTGTCTCTGTAGTGTGTGCGTGTAATACACATCCGTGACATATACAGTACTCCATCCGAAAACTGTTTCTTTATCGTAAATTCCAATAATCTGGGCCTAATCTAGTGTCCATAGTGTGTTGTTTTCTGTGACATATACAGTACACCATCCGAAAACTGTTTCTTTAGGGCACATTCCAATAATCTAGGCCTAATCTAGTGTCCATAGTGTGTGGCTTTCTGTGACATATACAGTACGCCATCCGAAAACAGTTTCTTTAGCCATAAATTTAAATAATCTGGGCCTAATCTAGTGTCCATAGTGTGTTGTTTTCTGTGACATATACAGTACGCCATCCAAAAACTATTTCTTTAGGGCAAATTTAACTAATCTGGGCCTAATATAGTGTCCATATTCTGTGGGTTTTTGTGACATATACTGTACTGCATCTGAAAACTGTGTCTTTAGCGGACTGTAAAACATTCTGCGCCACATCTAGTGACAAAACCATTAATATGAAGAAGGCGAGCACTAAGGGAAGGGGAAGTGGGCGTGATACTGATGGTGCACGCAGAGGCCGTGGCCCTGGGTGCAATGAAACTGTGCCTGCTGCCGGTGCACTAGAAAAAAAAAATACACCATACCCAGCTTCATGTCCAACTTAGCTGAGCGGTCCAGGACAACACTATCCAAGTCGGACAAGTGCGAACCGTTGGTCGGTTGGATTGCTGAAGATAATGCTTCAAGTCGGTTAAGCACCACCCTCTATTTGACCAAGTCCAGTCTGTGTGTAGCCAAGAGTCTGGTCAACCGAATCCTCTCTCTGATCATCCTTCCTCCCACCATGAAGAGGCTTGCCAAACTAGTGATCCCACACTCAGATATTCCGAGGAGCTCTTTCCAGCGCCACTATTACATTTGGCCCTTGCGCCCAGCACGCTTGAAGAGGGACCTGAGAAATTGTGCCCTGATTCCCAACCTCTTGAGCCTTCACAGTCTCAAGAAGATGACGATGGTGAATGGTAATCATTCATTCATGAGGTGGATGATGATGAGACACAGTTAATAAGCAGAGTGAGGAAGTGGAAGAGGAGGTGGTTGACGATAAGGTCACTGACCCATATGGGAAGGTGAAAAGCTGAGCAAGGACATCAGTACAGAGGGGGAGGGATCCGCAGCACCATGACAGGCTGGAAGAGGCAGTGGGGTTGCAAAACGGAGAAGTCGGCACACACCACACAGGCCCGCAACTGTTACACCGAGCACTCCTATGCGTAAATCTACCTTGTCAAGGGGTAGGTGTTCCGCAGTATGGAGCTTTTTTGATGAAAGTGCAGATGACAAAAGAGTGGTAGTTTGCAACCTGTGCCGTATCAAAATGAGCCAGGGCGTGAACACTAGCAACCTCACCACCACCAGCATGATCCACCACATGGCATCCAAGCACCCTAATAAGTGGGCCGAACGCCTGGGTCCACAATCTGGGTCTGCGGGTCACACTACTTCCTCCTCTTCCCCTGTGTTACGCACTGCTAGCAAATCCCCTGTCGAAGGCGCAGGCCCAGATATCCCTCACCCTGCACCTGGACCTTCTCATGAACCATCAGCAACAACATTCACTTCCCTGTCCCAGCGCAGCGTCCAAACGTCCATAACATAGTCATTTGAATGCAAGCGCAAATTTTCCATCTTACAATCCTAGCGGCAGAGTCTGTACTTCCTTAGGCAACCGACGAAGGGAGACAAGGGGAACACACAACAGTTCTAACAAAGACAGTGCAACACTCTCCAAGGCATGGGATACTTTCATGACACCCCGCCAGCAACCTCACCCTAAAGCGGGGCCTAGTGGTACAAGGAGGGAAAAGTTTTGGAAGATGGTGAAGGAATACATAGTACGTGGCTCGAACTTGCGCTCTACGCCTTGGAGGTGCTGGCTTGCCCTGCTGCCAGCATTTTGTCTGAGCAAGTATTTAGTGCTGCTAGTTGCATAATACCAGATAAGCGTATCCGCTTGTCCACTGGCAATGCTGACAGGTTGACTCAGATGAAAATGAACAAGGCCTGGATTGCCCCTGACTTCTCAACTCCACCAGAGGAGAGCTGAGCTGATGATGAACATAAAGGCAATTTCAATCAATCATTTATAATGTACTCAATCTACTGTAGTGTATTCCCATGCACCTTTTCCACCACAAAAAAAGAGTATATGGTTGAATCTTGTTTTCTCCTCCTCCTCCTCCTCTTCCTTCTCCTCCTCCTCCAGATTGTATATATTCCCTACACTCAAGTTTTTTTAATAGGGTCTGCATAACTGCAGGCCCTCAACTCAATTATTTTTTTAGGGTCAGCTGAACAGCATGCACTCACATATAAGGTTGTATAGAGCGTCAGCTGTACAGCATGCACTCGCATATAATGTTTTAGAGCATCAGCTTACCTGAAGGCACTCGCAAATAATGCTTTAGAGCATCAGCTGAACAAGATGCACTTGAAAATAATGTTTTAGAGCGTCAGCTCACCTAAAGGCACTCGCAAATAATGTTTTAGAGCATCAGCTGTACAGCATGCACTCGCATATAAGGTTTTAGAGTGTCAGCTCACCAGCAGGCCCTGGCCCCTACTGTTTTACAAAGTCAGCTCAACAGCAGGCCTTTGCATAAAATGTTTTACAGGGTCAGCTAAACTGCAGGCCCTCGCATATAATGTTTTACAGGGTCAGCTCAACTGCATGCCCTCGCATATAATGTTTTACAGGGTGAATTCAACTGCAGGCCCTCGCATATAATGTTTTACAGGGTCAGCTCAACTGCAGGCCCTTGCATATAATGTTTTACAGGGTCAGCTCAGCAGCAGGCCTTTGCATAAAATGTTTTACAGGGTCAGCTCAACTGCATGCCCTCGTATATAATGTTTTACAGGGTCAGCTCAACTGCAGGCCCTCGCATATAATGTTTTACAGGGTCAGTTCAACTGCAGGCCCTTGCATATAATGTTTTACAGGGTCAGCTCAACTGTAGGCACTCGCATATAATGTTTTACAGGGTCAAAGGTCCTCTTTAAGATCACTGCAGCCCCATGGGATGAATATTGAATTTAATGTGAGCAGTATTAAATAATGGTGACATATGTCTTACCAGTATAAGGCCAGAGATTTATGTATGGAGTTGTTTTTAATATACTGTTTTTAATTTTATTAATTTTCTTGGGAGGTGGAGGATGGACTATATTGGATCTCCATCGTGCACGGGAATATTTGGTTAGATGGCAACTGTAGAGCGGGTAACCTCTTATTAATCCAATATCGGTTTGTTTATGACTTTATACCCCATAGGTTGCCAGTAGCTGTCTTGTGATAGCATAGATACCAGATTGCACTGCAGATCAACCTACCTTTGGTGGTTTGTTCCTCTGTTGCACTGGATAGCTGGGATAGTCTCCATGGTAATGGAGACGCTCCCCGTGCTGGGCGTGCATGGTAAGGTCTGTTGAACGTGATCTGTTTAGCCACATGACTAGGAGTAAGTCACATGACGTTAATACGTCACTTGCTAAGGATGAACGGGATACAGGAGGTGGAGATTGTGAATTGACATGAGCAGTCGCTTGGATGAGACGCCAGACCCATGTACTTGATGCGATTGATCCATTTGTTGCCATGCTCCATGGTGTCACACTCTATGCACCGCTTAAGGTTGGTCAGTAGTAATGACAATCACCTTGTGAATGTGTTGGATTGGTGATTTTTAATAATGTGGGTGTTATAGTGATGAATTTGCACGCTTCATTGGTATAGGAATATTAGGGGAGGTGCTATATATACTTTATAAACTTTCAATGTTCACTCTATATTTTGCTTGAAAAAGACTACTATGTAGTCGAAACGTTGCACTTTGGCTTTTTTTGTACATTTTTCTATGGACCCATTATGAATAAAGAACTTTCAATGGATATGCTGCCGTCAACTTTGATTGGAATACCTATCCTTAGGATAGGTCATCAATAAAAATAACTTCGACAATCCCTTTAAGACCCTCCACCATGTTCGTAGCTTGGTTCTGCATCCGTTCCATTTTATCTTTGTCTTTTTGTAGGTGGGGTCTCCAGAACTGGATATAGTATTCCAGATGTAGACGGATTAGCGTCTATACAGTGTGATCACAATCTCTCTCTTCCTACTGTTTTTACATCTAGCTATACAGCCAAACATCCTACTTGCTTTCCCTGCGGCCTGCCCACACTGTGCATTCATTTTATACACACACATACAGTCAGGTCCATAAATATTGGGACAGCGACACCATTGTAACATTTTTGGCTCTATACACCACCACAATGGATTTGAAATGAAACAAACAAGATGTGCTTTAACTGCAGACTGTCAGCTTTAATTTGAGGGTATTCACATCCAAATCAGGTGAACGGTTTAGGAATTACAACAGTTTGCATATGTGCTTCCCACTTGTTAAGGAAACAAAAGAAATGGGACAATTGGCTTCTCAGCTGTTCCATGGCCAGGTGGGTGTTATTCCCTCATTATCCCAATTATAATGAGCAGATAAAAGGTCCAGAGTTCATTTCAAGTGTGCTATTTGCATTTGGAATCTGTAGCTGTCAACTGTCAAGATGAGATCCAAAGAGCTGTCACTATCAGTGAAGCAAGCCATCATTAGGCTGAAAAAACAAAGCAAACCCATCATATAGATAGCAAAAACATTAGGCGTGGCCAAAACAACTGTTTGGAAGATTCTTAAAAAGAAGGAATGCACCGGTGAGCTCAGTAACATCAAAAGACCCGGAAGACCACGGAAAACAACTGTGGTGGATGACTGAAGAATTCTTTCCCTGGTGAAGAAAACACCCTTCACAACAGATGGCCAGATCAAGAACACTGTCCAGGAGTTAGGTGTATGTGTGTCAAAGTCAACAAACAAGAGAAGACTTCACCAGAGTGAATACAGATGGTTCCCCACAAGATGTAAACCATTGGTGAGCCTCAAAAACAGGAAGGCCAGATTAAAGTTTGCCAAATGACATCTAAAAAAGCCTTCACAGTTCTGGAACAACATCCTATGGATAGATGAGACCAAGATCAACTTATACCAGAGTGATGGGAAGAGAAAAGAATGGAGAAGGAAAGGAACTGCTCATGATCCTAAGCATACCACATCATCAGTGAAGCATGGTGGTGGTAGTGTCATGGCGTGGGCATGTATGGCTGCCAATGGAACTGGTTCTCTTGTATTAATTGATGATGTGACTGCTGACAAAAGCAGCAGGATGAATTCTGAAGTGTTTCTGGCATTATTATCTGCTCATATTCAGCCAAATGCTTCAGAACTCATTGGATGGGGCTTCACAGTGCAGATGGACAATGACCCAAAGCATACTGCAAAAGCAACCAAAGAGTTTTTTAAAGGAAAGAAGTGGAATGTTATGCAGTGGCCAAGTCAATCACCTGACCTGAATCCGATTGAGCATGCATTTTACTTGCTGAAGACAAAACTGAAGAGAAAATGCCCCAAGAACAAGCAGGAACTGAAGACAGTTGCAGTAGAGGCCTGGCAGAGCATCACCAGGGATGAAACCCAGCGTCTGATGTCTATGGGCCAGATTTATCATTAGCTCAGGTCAGAATAATGGAGTGAAAAAGTCCCAAAAAAAGTCCCAAACGCTAAAACTGCGCACAAATTTGCGACTTTTTTCTGCTCTGCACTATGCTCGCCAGTTTTCTGAAAGTGGGCGTGTTTTCTTATGTAAATGAATCTCTAGACAGATTTACTATTGGGACTATTTAAAAAGTCGCAAAAAAGTCGCACAAAAGTCGCAATTTCACTCCAGTGAGGACCATGCTTAGCTTATGAGACTTTTTAATAGAACATGCGACTTTTTTATAAAAACGTGCAACTTTTTTGTAAAGATGTGCGACTTTTGTAAAGCTGCATACTGACGGATAAACTGCTACCGTCAAACCACATTTATTACAGTCTTAAAGGGCCGATCATAAATCTGACTTAGCTAAAATTGACTTTAGCCATATGTGAAAGTGGAGTGAGCCGTCAGAGTCATGATAAATCTGGCCCTATGTGTTCTAGACTTCAGGCTGTAAATGACTGAAAAGGATTTGCAACCAAGTATTAAAAAGTGAAAGTTTGATTTATGATTATTATTCTGTCCCATTACTTTTGGTCCCATATCAAGTGGGAGGCACATATGCAAACTGTTGTAATTCCTACACCGTTCACCTGATTTGGATGTAAATACCCTCAAATTAAAGCTGACAGCCTGCAGTTAAAGCACATCTTGTTCATTTCATTTAAAATCCATTGTGGTGGTGTATACAGCCAAAAATGTTAGAATTGTGTCGATGTCCCAATATTTATGAACCTGACTGTATATTAATGTCATAAGAAACAATGGCTTATTTTGCAGAAATGTCCAAAACCTAAAGGCTATGTACACCTTTGGGGACAATTTTTTGATGATTGCATTTTACTCATTTGGGGCTTAAAAATAATTTTTTAAATTGGTCTTTATTAAAAATATTGAGCTGTTCTATCACAAAAGGTTAACAGTTTTTCTAGCTATGTGTATCCTACTTTCATTTTCACTTTGTGCCGTTAATAATACCCCTTAACTCTAAATTAGTAAGAGGTCATAAACACTTATTTAAGGCCTTGTTCACAGTTCAGTGTTTGGTCAGTGATTTCCATCAGTGATTGATGAGCCAAAACAGGTGCAGGTAGAAACCAAAGAACAGGTGCAGATCTTTTCATTATGCCTTGTCTCTGTGTAGGCTTCACTTCTGGTTTTGGCTCACAAACTGATGGAAATCACTGACCACACACTGAAGTGTGAATGAGGCCTAAGCCACATTCCTATCAGTAAGAAAAGGATTGAGCTTTGATGAGTGTTTATAAGGTCTGAGAGCAAAGATAAGGAGCCCATTAGCTCCCTGCCTGATGGAGCAGAGAGAAAATTCAAATTCTGCTAGTAGAGCATCTCAGCTCTTTACAGAGAAAAGGACTCCATATTTTTAATAAAGACCAATTAAAAAAAAAGATTTTTAGCGCATAATGACTACAATGCACTAATAAAAAAGTTACTTGATCTGAATGAGCCTGGAAAAATTCTTCATTTTAATTGGGAGCAGCAGAGGTACAGTGTTGATTTGAAAAGGTTAGGGTATTAATGGCCTCAATAATAGAGGCAGCAGTAGCAGCACAGCAAGGGACAGACAAGGTAGTGGCAGATATGTAATGGTAACGGTATTGGCAGTAGGGTAATGGAAGTGGTAGTAGGAGGATTAGCAGGGAGTAGCCGCCCCAACTGTGGCAGCAGCAGCCATGCGGTAAAAACATAATGGTAGGCAAGCACCCAGCAGCAGTGGCATAATAGAAGAAAATCCAAAAATAACTGTGTAGGGGTAATATTAGGGCTACTAGGGGCAGAAGCAGCTGAAATGGAAGCTATAGCAGCAGCCATTTGGTATGTAACATGATGGTAGGCAGACCAACAGCAGCAGTGGCATGATGGCGGTTGTCGGCAGCAGTAGCATTAGTGATATGATATGAAATATGATGGTAGGCAGGCAGACAGCAACAATAGCATGATGGCAACAGCAGTAGGAGCCATATGGTATGAAATATGATGGTAGGCAGACATATAGCCGCAGAGGCATGATGGTGGCAGAAGCAGAGGCCACATGGTACAGAACATGATGGTAGGCAGGCAGGCATGATGGGGCACATCATCAATGGCAGATCTGTTCATCTACCTCAGTCGGAGCAATATAAATCTGCACAGATCAATGCCTCATTCATTTTGACAAAAGTAATGCTTTGGACACTGGCGGAGGACAACTTAGTCCCTTTGCTAGTCAGGATGACCCCTGCCATGACTATTGTTTAAATGACAATGAAAGCTGACAGAGAAAGCATGCTGGGCCAGTTCAGGCTACTATTCCAGTCTCCCTGCCCAGAAGTCCATGAGGTTAGGGAACATTGTATACACTGGAGAAAAAACTGAGTTCAGGTAGAAATAAACCTCTGTGTTCAGGCCGTACATCTCTGTTTCCTAATTTGCATCAACCTGTCGTGGCATATGAAAAAAATTCTCCATCATGTTGATGATATTGAACTGGCTGCTTCTGCGGCTTCTACTGCTTGTGGTAGTGGAGTCAGTGGGAGGTTGGTGGTCTGGTGGGGGACAGACACCTGCTCACCAAAAGCTGTGGCAAGTTGTGTACACAGTGTATCCTGATAATAAAGCAATTTGATCTCTTTTGGCAACAGGAAAACATTCCCACATTTTGCTTTGATAGTCAGGGTCATCCTCCATGGGACTTTATCTGTATGGATCCCCAACAGGCTATCGGGTGGCCAGCAAGATATGCAAGATTTTCTTCTTCCACCATCCCTTGTTGCATCAGTGTGAGTGTCTGCTATAAGAAAAATATCAGGTTAATGCCGCAGTTTTCCCTACTGACAAATCTGGTGGCCTCTTCAAAGGGCCTGAGTACACAACAGACGTCTCTAATGAGCTGCCACTGCTGATTTTGAAACAACACATGCTCCCTGATGAGTTGGTCTGGTGCATGATGAAATCATGCACTGCTTTATGCTGCTCGTACAAATGCTCTAGCATATGCAAAGTGGAATTTTAGTGAGTTGGAATGTTGCGGATCAAGTTATGCAATGGCAGACCTTTTGCTGCTGAAAATCCAGGAGGGAGTTTCTCACCACATAAGAATGGCTGAAATGTGAGGACAGTCTCCTGTAAATGGTCAGCACCCTTTGCAAGCCATGGTAATTTTTCTAAAAACCATTGCATAACTTAATTTATTCCGAGGACCGTGCAGGGAACATGTTATTTTCCTCAAATGCAGCGCTTCCACGATGTTCCTTACATTGTTACTGACCACCTTGTCCAGTTGGAGTTAGGTTGGGGGAGAGACGGCCAGCATGACATTTGTTGCTTGATGCACTTTAGCAAGTGATCGGCTGTGTGGCTATTCTTGTCCAGGCTCATCAGCTCTAACACATCATGGCAAGGCTTCACTTTACATATATGATAGAAGTGAGGGGGTTTGGGAACACTCTGCCCTGCTGCTGTTGGGGAAAGGAGGATGTCTATGGAGGAGGATGTGGAAGAGATGGATAAGTGAATAAGGTGGTAACCAGCCGACACAAATGTGAAAGTGTCAATAGGACCTGGCTGTCTTGCTGTGGTGCTGGGGTACAAAATATAAAAAACATGTACTGTCCTTGCCTGTAACAGGTGTTCCAGGTGTCCATGGTGGTGTGCACCTTGTCACACAATGAAAACTGCAGTTTAAACAATTGTTTAAAAAAAATGGACAGATGGGAAGAAGTATGAATATCATACAGCAGAATAAAATTTTGGTGATGGCGCAGAACCATTACACCATGTTAGGACTTTGTTTTCTGTCCTGCATAACGGAAACCAGACGGATCCATTATGCTTGTACATAGACTTATATTATTACAGATCAAAACGGAATGCCTCTAAAGATTTACGTTTTGAATTTCATCTTATGAATTCAGTTATTTTCCGTTATAACTAGGGTTGAGAGAACCCGAACTGTAAAGTTCGGGTTCGTACTGAACTTTTGGATTTTTGGACCTCGAACCCGAACATTTCAGTAAAAGTTTGGGTTCGGTGTTCAGCGATTTTTTGGCATGGCTGTGATTGGCCAGTGCAGCATGTGACCCAGCCTCTATATAAGCTGGAGTCACAAATAGCGCTGCACGTCAGTCTGCTGTTACTAGTGTAGGGAGAGGATGCTGCTGCTGTGAGGGAGAGTATAGGAAAGAAACTTTAATCAGAACTGCAATTGAACTCAGTGATCTACATAGATTTAGTTGTGTGGGTGCAGTGCACAATCTTTTTACCCTGCCTTGAGCCCAGTGACAGAGAAAAATAACTTATATCCATCTGTTAGTTAGGTGGGCGGCGACAGCCATTTTATGCAAGCTCAGTGCACCAGCACTGCATATGTACTTTTGTGACATTGAAATCCAAGCTTGAAATACTGCAATAATAATCTGGTTTTAAAAAACACCCATTTTTGGCAATAACCTCCATCTGGGGCCTCTGCCGCATTAGTCAGTGTGCAATTTAAACTAGAAATACAACTATAATTTTCTGGGTTTTAAAAAACACCCTTTGTGGGCAAAATACTCAATTTTACAGCCCTTGCTGCATCTGTACGTTTGAAATTCAAGCGTTGTATACTGCTGTCATTTTCTGTTATTAAAAAAAACACCCTTTTTTGGCAAAGTACTTAATATTGCAGCCTTTGCTGCATCTGTTATTGTTAAAACCAGCTTAGAATACTTGAATAATTTTCTGGGTTTTAAGAAACACCCATTTTTTGGCAATACCCTCCATCTGGGGCCTCTGCCGCATTAGTCAGTGTGCAATTTAAGCTAGAAATACAGCTATAATTTTCTGGGTTTTAAAAAACACCCTTTTTGGCCAAAATACTAAATTTTACAGCCCTTGCTGCATCTGTACGTGTGCAATTCAAGCGCTATATACTGCTGTCATATTCTGTTATTAAAAAAACACCCATTTTGGGCAATAACCTCCATCTTGGGCCTCTGCAGCATTAGTCAGTGTACAATTTAAGCTAGAAATACAGCTATAATTTTCTGGCTTTTAAAAAACACCCATTTAGGGCAAAATACTTAATTTGCGGCCTTGTCTGCATCTGTACGTGTGAAATTCAAACGTTATATACTGCTGTCATATTCTGGTATTAAAAAAACACCCATTTAGGTCAAAAATCTAAATTTTGCAGCCTTTGCTGCATCTGTCATTGTGAGATACACCCTTTACATACTGCTGTGCTATTCTGGTATTAAATAAACACCCACTTTTGGCAAAAACTTAATTTGCGGCCTTGTCTGCATCTGTACGTGTGAGATACACGCTTTAGATGCTGCTGTGCTATTCTGGTATAAAAAAACACCCATTTAGGGCAAAAATCTTAATTTTGCAGCCTTTGCTGCATATGTCATTGTGAGATACACCCTTTAGATACTGTTGTTCTATTCTGCTATTAAATTTAGGGCAAAAATCTTAATTTTGCAGCCTTTGCTGCATATGTCATTGTGAGATACACACATTAGATACTGTTGTACTATTCTGTTATTAAAAACATACCAATTTTGGGCAAGATCCTAAAGAAATATGAGGAGAGCATCAAATAAGGGACGTAGCCCTGGTCGTGGTGCTGCTGGTGGAGTTCATGTTGCAGGGAGAGGACGTGGTTGATCTGTGCCAGCTACACACACAAGTGAAACACCTTCCTCAGGTGCAAGTAGGCGACAGAACCTTCAGCGGTATTTTGTCGGGCCTAATGCGGCTCTATGAATGGTGAGGCCAGAACAAGTACAGGCGATAGTAGATTGGGTTGCTGACAGTGCCTCCAGTTCCTTCACATTGTCTCCAACCCAGTCTCCTGCTGAAAGATCAGAGTTGGCACCTGCAGCCGATGTCAATCAGTCTTTCACCTCATTCCCTTGCAAATCAGCCAAGCAGTCTGAGCCCCAAATCATGCCGCAGTCTCTTCTGCTTTTTGATGACTCTGTTAGCAGGGTTTCCCAGGGCCATCCACCTATCCCTGCCTCAGAAGTGGAAGAGATTGAGTGCACCGATGCCCAATCACTTATGTTTCAAGATGAGTACATGGGAGGACCATCGCAGCACGTCTCGGATGATGACGAAACACAGGTGACAACTGCTGGGGCTTTCAAAAGTGTGCAGACTGACAAGGGGGGCAGGGGTGAAGACTGTGTGGAAGATGATGTGGTGGACGATAAGGTCCTCTCCCCCACATGGAATCAAGGTCATGCGAGTGACCTGTGTCGTTCGAAGGAAGAGGCGCTGGTCGCACAGAGCCACCAGCACAGCAGATGAGGGAGCAGGGTGCAAAAGCGGAGTGGCTGTCCCCTAGACAGTACACCTGCTGCTGCCCACCGCAGCAAGGGACCGAGCACACCAAATGCAGCTCCAAGGAGTTCCTTGGCATGGCAGTTTTTCAGACAATGTGCTGACGACAAGACACGAGTGGTCTGCGCAATCAGAGCCTGAAGCGAGGCATAAACGTACCCAACCTGAGCACAACCTGCGCAACGCCATCTGTGGCAAGATGCACCTCACTATGGATACGTGGACCAGTAAGCATGGTCAGGGACGTTATATCTCCATAACAGCACACTGGGTAAATACAGTGGCTTCTGGGCCTGAGGCGGATAGCAGTATGCCGCATGTCCTTCCACCACTGAGGATTGCAGGACGCTTCAGTTTGCCTCCTGTTGCTTCATCCTCCTACTCCGCTTCCTCATCCTCTACCGGCTCCTCATCCGGTCAGCGTAACAACTTCACCACCAACTTCAGCACAGCCCAGGGGTAAACGACAGCAGGCAGTTTTAAAACTGATCTGTTTGGGGGACAAACCCCACACCGTGCAGGAGCTGTGGACTGGCCTTGAACAACAGACCGATGAGTGGTTGGTGCCATTGAGCCTCAAGCCCGGCCTGGTGGTGTGCGATAATGGGCGAAATCTCGTAGCAGCTCTGGGACTAGCCGGTTTGACGCACATTCCTTCCATGGCACATGTGCTGAATTTGGTGGTGCAGAGATTCTTTAAAAATTACCCCGATATGTCAGAGCTGCTGCATAAAGTTCTGGCCATCTGTGCGCGCTTTCGGCGTTCTCACCCTGCTGCTGCTTGCCTGTCAGCGCTGCAGCGTAACTTCGGCCTTCCTGCTCACCGCCTCATATGCGACGTGCCCACAAGGTAGAACTCCACCTTGCACATGCTGGCCAGACTGTGTGAGCAGCATCAGGCTATAGTGGAGTTTCAGCTGCAGCACGCACGGGTGAGTCGCTCTACACCTCCCACAGAGGAAAGCTTTTTGTTGCCTCTGGGCAGCCTGGCACACATGAGCAATTATATGCTGCAGTGTCTCCGCAACGACCGCTGAGTTGCCCATAGGACTTGTCCGTACCTTGTGCAGAATAGACATGTATACCTGCCTTAACCAGCCATTGTTATACTACAGCGCAATTGCTCATTCTTGTATTTTGGATATTTCACACTCTTTTGGCGTGTACCCTAATTAAAAAAAATAAAAATAAAAATTAAAACCAAAAAACAGTGCTGGCTACCTTGTCCTCCTCCACCGCTGCTTCCACCTACACTGCTACGCCCACTGCCACCTCAAACTCCTACTCCATATGGACCTCCACCTCATAAATCAATTTATTTATTTTTTGTACGTATTTTATTTTGTCATTTCACTAATTTGTCTATTAAATTTTCTGGTGAAATTCACAAATTTTTGGGTGTGATATACCCATGCTCTACCTAGTAGACAGGTAAAAGAATTTCACTAATTTGTCTGTTACATTTTCGGGTGAAATTCACCAATTTTTGGGTGTGATATACCCCTGATCTACCTAGTTGACAACTTAATAAATTTCACTAATTTTTATGTTACATTTTGTGACATTCAACAATTTTTGGCTGTGATAGACCCCTGCTCTACCTAGTAGACAGGTTAATAAATTTCACAAATTTTTCTGTTACATTCTTGGGTTGACATTTTACAATTTTTGCCGTGAATAAACCCCTGCATTATGTAGGTGACAGGGACCAAAATTTTTAAAAATAATCTGTTCCATTGGTGGGTGACATTAACCCTTTTTTGCCGATGAAAAAACCCTGCTCTGCATAGGTGACAGGGACTTAATTTTCTAAAATTCGTCTTTAATTGGCCCTTTCATTCGATCCTTCTGCTTTAATAACTTGTCCCACATTTCCGCTTCATCCCATTGCAGCCATTGACTTCCCTTGGATGAGGTCTCTTTTTCTCACGCTCCCTCTCCGTCGTGGAACCCTGATTCACCGAAAACCGTGATCAACATGGTAGGCTCAGGAAAGAACATCGAAAGTTATCATTCCAATAACAGGGCATCTTAAGGGTCCTGTATTGTTATTTATCGTCACTACCTTTCGAGTCGGGAGTGGGTAATTACCGCGCGCCCCCTCCTTAAATTGGAAGCTTATGCTTCAATTCTTTGTCCCACATTTCCGCTCGATTACATTTAATTTCATCCATTGACCTTCCTTAGATGTGGTATCCCTTTCTCAGGCTCCATCTCCGGCCTGGAACCCTGATTCCCCGCCACCCGTGATCAACATGGTAGGTGCAGAAAAGAACATCGAAAGTTGATAGAGCACATATCCAATTGGATCGTGAACATCACGGGGACGTGCAACATGGTGGGACAGTTTGTTAGCACACGCCTACATGAACTGACTGACAGAGGTCAGCCCCTGCAACTTCTGGGTCTCCAAATTGGGCACATGGCCTGAGCTTGCCCTTTACGCCTCGGAGGTGCTGGCTTTCCCTGCAGCCAGTGTATTGTCTGAACGTGTGTTTAGCATGACTGGAGGGGGTTATCACAGGTTATATTTCCCAATGTTTTGGGGTGTACCCTAATTAAAAAAATGTAAAAAATAAATTTAAAACCAAAAAGCAGTGTAGGCTACCTCCTCCTCCACCACCGCCGCTTCCACCTACACCGCCCCATCCACCGCCTCCTCAACCTCCTACTTTTTTTTAACGTATTTTATGTTATTTAAAGTCATTTCCCTATCCACATTTGTTTGCAGAGCACTTGCCATGCTCTTAACCACATTTTGATGCCATTTGAAGCCCTCTAGCCCTTTCCATGACATTTTTACAGCCATTTTAGTGCTCAAAAGTTTCGGTCCACATTGACTTCAATGGGGTTCGGGTTCGGGGTCAAGTTCGGGTTAAGTTTTTTGTGAACTTCGGCCGAACCCGTCGAACCCGAACATCCAGGTGTCCGCTCAACTCTAGTTATAACCATGTTATAACAGAAATCAATAACAGAATTCATAACGTTGATGTGAACTCACCCTATGCGGATGCAACTGCACCACCATAACTTGGCCAGGTGGGATTTAAGCTTACACACAAGCTAATTGCTAGTCATGAATAGTTTTCATATGGCCACACATTCTGTTATGGATGGGTCACAATAGAGCAGAAAACAAGGAGAAGGAGAAGTCTGAGCAGGAGAAGAAGAGCCTGTTGATGACAAAGACACTGTACTGCTTTGGGATGCGGGCTGGCTGCCACAAAGAAGACCAGGAGAAAGAGTATAGACTTGTTCTGATTCCGAATACTGGCCAGTTCTATTTTCCACAGGATCCAGAGATGTTGCCTCATGTGCTGCAATCGAGCACCGGTGTTATGGGGCGCCGAAGGCACACTCGGCCTCCCATCAGCCGCAGACCTGCTGCTTAGCTTCGGGAGCGAGGATCTGTGTTTGGCCTCGTTCCCAGGGCGGCTTTGCTAGCTGGGAGGCTCCCTGCTCCTAGGTCTGCCTTGAGCGCCGAGCTGATCACTCGGTGCTCGACTCGTCTGTCTGTCGGTCATGTGACACTGGCCACGTCACATGACCCTCACTCCCCACTATAAATACAGGCGGCCTGCTGGCTACAGGTTGCCTGTGATTTTCATCTCTAGGGCTGTGTACTATTATTATTGCTTCCTACTTGACCTCTGGTATTGACCTTTTTTGTTTCCTGATCTCGCTTTGCCCGCTCCCTTGGTACCTACGTAATCTCTCGGATTTGAACTCGGCTCGTTCTCGGATTTCGTCTCCTGCCTCATCCCTTGTATTGACGTGACCTCCCGGCTAGTTGAAACGCCATTGCCTTTCCCATCACTGGGTTCTGTTGTCTTATCTACCTCCCTGTCTATCCGTTTGCCTTATTCTTGTGTACCGCCTTCTGCCTTGGCTGTCTGTTCCTCTCCTTCTCTGTTCGCTCTGCTGTACACTTACGTAGGTTAAGGACCGTCACCAAGTTGCGCCCCGTCACCTAGGGCGGGTGGTGCAAGTAGGCAAGGACAGGGTTGAGGATGGCAGTTTAGGGGGTGCACTTCCTCTCTACCTTCCTTACCCGTGACAACTGTTACCTATGTTTGTGACTGAACGTCCATATATTATTTTAATCCTGCAGATCTTGCACACGACTGTGGTTTTGTGTGCCGGCCTCGTGGAGAAAAAAACGCCATACAGGAGTTGCTCACAACAGAGCTAACAGCAGCCAAGCTTGGTTTAGTTCTGGCATGTTTTTAGCCTGCATCCTGGCCGTACATTGTGTCTACTTATTGTCACTATGGCCACTGCCTTCCTTCTCTGATGTCACCTCCTCCTCAGCACCCCAACGTGGCTCCCAGGCCCTGTCCAACACACAGTCAGCATCATAGTCCTCAACTTCCCTGACACTTTTATTATACTGTGATATGTCATTGTGGGCTCTGATTCCGTGCTTTGCATTTGCAATGAGTGCCACTGTTGCTACCACTGTTCCTACCACCACCACTGTACCTACAAGTGCCAATATTACTACTAACTACCACTGCTGGACAGATGGCTGGTGCTGCTACTGCTGCCACATTCTGACTCTCGGATGAGACATTTTATTCCACAAATTTAATTATGAGGCCTCTAAATGAAAAGTCACAGGTTTGCTATAAATTAAAAACTTGTAAAATAATGGTTGATACTTTGGTAACATTTAGGGAGGTGGTCAGTGGTATGAATACATCCATGTCTACATAGAAAAAGTAATCATGACACTCAAATTCTCATGCATTAATTGAGCTTATATTATTCATAAGTATTTTCAGCAATCACACAAGGAGGTCAACACTAGTATTTTGATTTCACCCAGACCTTGGTCACCACCTGAATAAACACATGAAACCAATAGAATATTTATTTACATACTGTGGGGATTTGCTCCAGTAGACAGGCTTGCGGATGCAGAACTGAGGCAATGACAACGTCTTTAACTTAAATAGTGCAGTGTTTTATTCACACACGTAAAGTGACAACAAGAAAGGCAGTTTCAGTGAAAAACAGTCACCTTGAGTCTGGTGTTTGTTCACACCAGGCTGCAGCACATAAGAACTTGGGTGAAGCAGAAGTCCACGTGTTTTTTCCCAAACAGTATAGCAGTCCTTAGTCCCGACCCAAACTCTCAGGCTCCAACACCCAGTCTGACAAAGCTCCACTATCAGATGGAGGATAATCTGCACAGCTGAGACTTCTGGCTGGGTTTTTATCCCAAACCAAAGCCCGGCCTGGAATGTGGGGAACAGCCACCCACCCTGCACTTTACCTGCTCCCAGTAAGAGCCGGCCCAGATCGGCTTTACAGCCACACTAAATAATCAATAGTGTCAGTCAGCACTAGCTGCCACTGCCACTTACAAATACCGGCTCTTACCTCACTGAGGCTGGTGACACATATCTTCCGTCAATGACGGCCCCTTGCGCTTTCCTACATACCTCCCCCCTTTGTTCAACACTGCGTTTACCTGTAGCCTGCCTGCCCTATGTTCCACGGAAAACTTGAAGTTCTGTAGAGACAAAAACGACCTGGTGACCCGAGCATTCCTCTCTTTCTTGGCTCATCCACTTGAGAGGGGAGTGGTCGGTTACAAGACGGAACTTTCTTCCCAACAGGTAATATTGAGAGACTCGAGTGCCCACTTGATGGCCAGGCACTCTCTCTCCACTATACTGTACCTAGTCTCAGCTGGGGTAAGTTTTCGGCTCAAGAAAATAACGGGATGCTCCTCCCCATTGATGTCCTGAGAGAGTACAGCTCCGAGGCCTACTTCAGAGGCAACTGTCTGTACCGCAAACTCCCTCTTGAAGTCGGGCGTAACCAACACCGGGGACCCACACAGGGCCAACTTTAGATCAGAGAAAGCCTTTTCCGCCTGTTCATTCCACTGAACCGTCATGGACTTGCGTCCCTTCAAAAGGCCTGTCAATGGTGCGGCGACTGTAGCAAAATTGGGGACAAACCTCATATAGTACACCACCATACCCAGGAACGACTTTACTTGCCGAGTAGTGACAGGTCGGGGCCAATTCCTAATTGCCTAAAATTTTTTTAGCTGAGGTTTAATAATTTTGTGCCCAATTACATACTCCAGGTACTTGGTCTCTTTTAACCCTATTGCGCACTTTTTCGGGTTAGCAGTTAAGCCAGCCTTCCTAAGGGAGTTCACTACAGCCTGTACATTAGGGAGGTGACTTTCCCAGTCGGTACTGTGGATAATGATATTGTCCAAGTACACCAAAGCGTACCAACAATGTGGACGGAGTACAATGTCCATTAGCCTTTGAATCGTTGCGGGAGCGCCATGTAGACCAAAGGGTAATACCTTGTACTGATACAACCTCTCTGGCGTGATGAAGGCCGTTTTTTCCTTGGCAGCCTCCGTCACGTGTACCTGCCAGTACCCTTTGGTGTGGTCCAACACAGAAAAATACCGGGCTTGGCCTAACTTCTCAATAAGCTCATCTACTCGGGGCACTCATCTAATTTGGACACCTCATTAAGTTTGCGGAAGTCGTTACAGAAGCGCAATGTCTCATCCGGCTTGGGTATTAAGACTATCGGACTGGCCCATTCACTTTTTGACTCCTCGATGACACCTAGCTGCAGCATCAGCTGCACTTCCTCCACGATGGCTTGTATGGTTTTAACTGGACTTTTGCCTGAGGCTCAGTGATAATGTCATGTTTGATTATAGAAGTGCATCCAGCAAGGTCCGATAACACATCTGTGTTCCGACTAACGAACTCCCTGGCCTCCTGAGCCTGTTTAGAGGAGAGGCTGTCAGCAATTTTCACTGTGGCAGCCGCTTCCCTTGCTTCAGACAGAGGGACCAAATCCGCTTCCCCTAGAAACCCTGGATGTGGGCTGTCTTCCGTACAGGTTTCCCGGTCTTTCCAGGGTTTGAACAGATTCATATGCTCCCTAACCAAATGTAACACTGTTTCCATTCATCCTTGCATCTGGGCCTGGGGCACTTCTCGCACTGCGAACATGAGATAGGGCAGAAGAAGGTCCCAGTCCCTCCCATCCTTAGACACCACTCTTTTTAACATATTTTTTAATGTTTGATTAAACCTTTCTACCAGGCCATCTGTTTGCTGATGATATACGGACGTCCATAACTGTTTTATGTGGAGCAACTTACAGAGTTCCCTCATGACCTTAGACATAAACGGGGTCCCTTGGTCAGTCAGAACCTCCTTAAGCAGACCCACTCAAGAAAACATCTCCATTAACTCCTTAGCTATGAGTTTGGCTGATGTATGACACAGTGGCACCGCCTCCGGGTACCGAGTGGCGTAGTCGAGGAGGACCAAGATGTGTTGGTGCCCTCTAGCAAACTTCGGTACTGGGGCTACGAGATCCATAGCGATCCGCTCGAATGGAACCTCAATAATCGGGAGAGGTACCAGAGGACTACAGAAATGTGGCTGGGGGCTGGTTATCTGGCAGGTTGGACGGTTGGACGAGACTTGCAATACTCTTCCACCTTTCTGAACACAATGGGCCAGTAGAACCGCTGTAGAATCCGGTCCTGCATTTTCTGCTGGCCCAGGTGTTCCCCAAGAACATATTGGTGGGCTAACTCCAACAAGAGCTTGCAATACGCCTTGGCCACCACCAGCTGTTCAATATGCTCACCCCGTAGTTTATTTACCCGGTACAACATCTCCTGTTGAACCACAAAACGGGGGAACATAGACTCGGCCCCCGATTGTTGCGGCTCACCCTCAACTACTACCACATTCTCCCTGGCTCGGGATAGAGTTGTGTCCTGGTGCTGTGCTGTACCAAAATTATACCCAGAGACATTGAGGTCTGCCAGCTCAGGACCCGGCGGCAAGTCCTCCATGTCTCCCACCATCACATTTAGCAGGGTTGTCTCCCCCTCTTCCACCGAAGTGGCAGTCACCCCTACTGCTGGCCCTTCTGACTCAGGTTCCCAAGGTTCTGGCCTCCCCCCTGAGCCAGGCCACTCTGCTAGGGTTACATCTGTCTCCCGGGTATCGGTAACTTTCCTGTCCGGCCAGAGTGCTGGGAAACCGGGGAAGTCTCGCCCAATTATCAACTCATACGGTAACTCTGTGGCGACGGCCACCTCATGCATCCACCTGCCGACCAACGTTGACAGAGAGACCAGGGCGGTGGGATACTCCTTTAAGTCCCCATGAATGCAGACAAAGACGACTTTTCGGCCAGTATACTCGGCCGGCTGCACCAGGGCAGCTCTTACCAGGAACACCAGGCTCCCTGAATCCAGCAGTGCCACCGCTAGAGTGTCCCCCACTTAGACCTGGCATAGGTGACTATTGTCTACAGTCTCAGAGGTACCTGTGGCACATAGCTTCCTGGCATACAATGAGTGGTGGTAGCCATAGATGGTATCCATGGGTTCACCCTGATGGGGACAGTCAGCTCTTATATGTCCAGGTTCGTGACACCGCCAGCAGACCACCGGGGCCGGGTCTGCAGGAGGTACATCCTTGGCAGGTTTGGCTGGCACCAGCTGCCGGGTTTGGAGTGGATATTTCTGGGGTATAGCTGGTCCCCTCCCAAAAGAACCCCCCTGCAGATTTCTGGTGGCCTCATAGCGCTCCACCAGGTTGACCATCTCCAAGGCATTATTCGGAGACACCTGGCCGATCCACTGTTGGAGAGGGTACGGCAAAGCCCTTCAAAACACATCCGCCAACAGCCGATGCAACATAGCAGTGGGAATCAATATGTCAGGCTGCAGCCATTTTTGTAATCGGTGCAGCAGATCGGAATACTGTGGTCTGGCGGGTTCAGCCGGGTTAAATTCTCACTGATGTACCCTCTGGGCCCGGACCAATACATTCACCCCGAGTCTCACCAGGAGCTCACCTTTTACTGTCAGGTAGTCGGCTGCTTGATCATCTGGGAGATCAAACAATACTTGCTGGGGACAGCGCCAGGAACAGAGCAACGACCTCAGCCCACTGGTCTCGAGGTAACTTTTCCCTCACTGCCACTTTTTCGAAGACCGCCAGATAGGTCTCGAAGTCATCTTCAGAATCGCTGCACGGACAGCATTCCGGGCATCATGAACATTCTGGGACGCTCCTGCCGCCTGCAACGCCATTACATGTTGCAATAGCAGCTGGTTAGTTTCTTGTTGCTGCTTGTTAGACTCCCGCTGCTGCAAGTTAGCCTCCACAAGGGCCATCACGACAGCCTCCATTTTGTCAGGTGACACGGGTCGTAACCTTGTCGGCTTAATGTAGGACATGCACTTGTCTAAAATTTTTCGGCCTTCAGGCCTACCTCACTATGTTAGCCCGCATCCTCCACCAATTGTCGGGATTTGCTCTGGTAGACAGGCTTGCAGACGCAGTACAGAGGCAAAGACGTCTTTAACTTAAACAGTGCAGTGTTTTATTCACACATACGTAAAGTGACAACAAAAAAGGCAGTTTCAGGGAAACACCAGGCTACAGCAGATAAGTTCTTGGGTGAAGCAGAAGTCCACTTGCTTTTTCCCAAACAGTATAGCAGGCCTTAGTCCCGGACCAAACTCTCAGGCTCCAACACCCAGTCTGACAAAGCTCCACTATCAGATGGAGGATAATCCACATAGCTGAGACTGCTGGCTGGGTTTTTATCCCAAACCAAAACCCGGCCTGGAACGTAGGGAACAGCCACCCACCCTGCACTTAGGCTGCTCCCAGTAAGAGCAGGCCCGGATCGGCTTTACAGCCACACTAAATAATCAATAGTGTCAGTCAGCACTAGCTGCCGCTGAGACTTACAAATACCAGCTCTTACCTCACCGAGGCCAGGAACCTCGGTGACACATATCTTCCGCCAATGACGGCCCCTTGCGCTTTCCTACAATGCATACACATATAACAAAATATATTACAAAATGTAATGATGCTGGAAATATACATGTACAGCGATGACAAAATAAATAGATGACCAAAGTACAAAAGTCTCAAGAGGAGAAGTAAAACACAGGAAAATAAAAAAACAGATGGATATACACAAAAATTCAAATATAATAAGAGTCCACATATAATAGTATATGATAAGTACAATGTCTGTCCTATAGTGTTGCTTAGTTCATGTGGGATCAAAAGTACTATCTGTAGCAAAGAATATTGTTGAGCGCGAATATTCGAATAGTGAATTTTAATCGCGAATATCAGCACTTCGAGAATTCGCAAATAATTAGAATATAGTGCTATATATTCATATTCGCGAATAGTGTTGAATATTCTAATCGCAAATTTATAGCGAATATATTACATTGCCGATTTTCACAATCAAGTAAACAATGACTTGAGATCACAAATTCTCAAATTTGCGAATTTATGGCGAATAATCAGCTAAAAATTTGCGAAATATCGCGAATTAGAATATTCCCTATGCCGCTCATCACTAGCAAAGAAACACCAGACAGATAAAATGTATAAGTAAAATAGTCATAAATATGCAATCTGTTATAAGTGTTATAAGTGAATTGCAAATAAGAGATGGATGCCACCAAAATATAGCTGATGTTACAACCATAACAAAGAGGAATAGAATCTGCAACTGGCATTGCCATCTGGGGCAAACAAAAGTGACTGTCTGGATATTCAATAAAAGTATATGTAAAGGGGGTGACACTAGAGGCAAAGGTGAATGACTGTAATGCTGTAATTCTTAGCTGAAGCAATAAAATATCAACATATGATAGAATGAACACAAGTAGAGTTGAGCAGACAGCTGGATGTTCGGGTTCGGCCGAACTTGAAAAAAAAGTTTGGGTTCAGGACTCGAACTTGACCCGAACTTGACCCCTGAAGTCAAAGGGGACCCAAACTTTTGGGCACTAAAATGGCTCTAAAATAGTCCTGGAAAGGGCTAGAGGGCTGCAAAAGGCATCAAAATGTGCTTAAGAGCATGACAACTGTTCTGCAAACAAATGTGGATAGGGAAATGACTTAAAATAACATAAAATACAGAAAAATTAAAAATAACAATCTGGATCTAGGAGTAGGAAGCTGAGGAGGTGGTGGATGGGTGGATGTGGTGGTGTAGGTTTAAGTGGCGGTGTAGGTGGAAGCGGCGGTGAAGGAGGAATAGGTAGCCAACACTGATTTGTGTTATTTTTTTTTTTTTATTGGGGTATCCCCAAAAATATTGGGACATATAACAAAATAAAACAAAGAATAAGTGCACTTGAGTACAAGAATGGATGGTTGAGGCTGGTATAAATGTCTATTCTGCACAAGGTACGGACAAGTCCTGTGGGATCCATGCCTGGTTCATTTTAATAAACGTAAGCTTGTCCACATTGGCTGTGGCTTGTGATAATGCTCTCTGCCGTGCTAAACACACGTTCACACTATACACTGGCTGCAGGGCAGGTCAGCACCTCCAAGGCTGACAAAGCTTTTCCACATTTGGGCCATGCTAACCCTGCCTTCTCAGGTGCTGGTGGTGCCCCAGCTGTGTTGGAGACCTCTTCCTCCTCCTCTGCCTTCGCCTTGTGCTTCCACTGTGCCCTCGCTGTCAGGTGGGAATGCTATCATCAGGGTCATCTTCCGATCAGTAACAGATGTTTTCACTAAATTTTGTTCCCTGTCAGCAATGCAGAGTTCATTCACGGCAAAAGGGGATTTATGTCACCCAGCAATAGAACAGAGGATTTTGAGAGAGTTAGGCTCCTGTCACCAGGGCACAGCAGGGGTTCATTCACGGCAAAAGGGGGTTCATGTCACCCAGCAATAGAACAGAGGATTTTGAGAGATTTAGGCCCCTGTCACCCAGGCACAGCAGGGGTTCATTCACGGCAAAAGGGGGTTCTTGTCATCCAGCAATAGAACAGAGGATTTTGAGAGATTTAGGCACATGTCACCCAGGCACAGCAGGGGTTCATTCACGGCAAAAAGGGGTTCATGTCACCCAGCAATAGAACAGACGATTTTGAGAGATTTAGGCCCCTGTCACCCAGGCACAGCAGGGGTTCATTCACGGCAAAAGGGAGTTCATGTCACCCAGCCACAGGGAGCAGATGACAGCCCCGCTCAGACTGAGGGCAGGAGAGGACCAGCAACCAGGAGCAGCAGAGATCCACTACAGGAATCCTTGTGTGACTCTAGCAATGCACTGGGCGGGGTCAGGAGAGGTCCTGGGAGGAAAACAAGCCTAGGATCCTCTCTGAGCTCCTCTTCAGAGCAGATAACTCTGCACCCGGAAAAGCTGGATGGAAAAGAAAGGCCTGCTGCTGAGCAAGCAGCGGGTGAACAGAGAGCAGAGCCGTCGGGTCGGGTTGCTGAACAAGCAGCCAGAGCAGCCTGCCAAGTCTCTGGACCAATAAAAGCTGCAGGAATGGAGCCTGGAACCCCAAAGGGTGAGGTATGTGAAGCTAGGAGTAGTGTTTCTGTGCCTCAGCCCAGAAGGGGTGCTTCAGGTGTAACTAGCAGTAACTTAGCTCCTGGTGTTTTTGCTGGTGTTTCTGGTTCTCCTGGTATCTCCTCTGGTGTACCAGCTGGAGAGGCCAGGAGACTGTTTAATTGGGGTGTCATGGGCCCCACTGAAACCCCCTCGTCATACTCATCAAGGGTGGCGTATTTTTTAAACCAGTATGAGGAGGTAAAGAAGGAATTAAAACGACTTAGGCTACTTTCACACTAGCGTTCGGGGCTCCGCTTGTGAGTTCCGTTTGAAGGCTCTCACAAGCGGCCCCGTCCAGCCCTAATGCATTCTGAATGGATGCGGATCCGCTCAGAATGCATCAGTTTGGCACCGTTTGTCCTCCGCTCCGCTCAGCAGGCGGACCCCTGAACGCAGCTTGCAGCGTTCGGGTGTCCGCCTGGCCGTGCGGAGTCAATGGGGACGGATCCGTTTGAAGCTGACACAATATGGCTCAATTTTCAAACGGATCCGTCCCCCATTGACTTTCAATGTAAAGTCAAAACGGATCCATTTGCATTATCATGAACAAAAAAAAAAAAAAGAATAATTTATATATATATTTTTTTTTTTTGTTCATGCTAATGCAAACGGATCCGTTCTGAACGGATCTAAGCGTTTGCATTATAGTTGCGGATCCGTCTGTGCAGATACCAGACGGATCCACACCTAACGCAGGTGTGAAAGTAGCCTTAAATTGGAGTATAAGAATATGAAATTTCAGGACAGCATGTTACCAAGAAGTAAAAGAGTCGTCCTCTCCTCCAGGCTGGAGAAGCTGGAGGAGGAGATTGGGCTGCGGTCTGGAAGCCAGAGGAAGGTGAAGGAGTTGGCAGTGGAATCAGAGGTGGACTCATTACCGGGTGGTCAAGGGGACACCTCTGAACCACTTATGTCATCCTCTGGGTATGAAGGTAGGTCTGGGGGGAGACTAATGGTGGAGATCAGGCAGCTGGAATCCCCGGTGGGCAAATTGTATTTCGGTGACGAGGAGGTCCCGGAAGATGAGGTGATAAGAGAAAAGAAAAAGAAGATCATAAAAGAAGAAGTATTATGTTTTGTGCCTTCTGAACCCATTGTTGAGCCCAGACAGGTTCCTGTAGTGGAATCGGGCCAAACAGCATGGGAGAATGATTCTGAGATGTGGCAGAAGGTGTCCCCCTTTCCTGCAGTGGAAAGGAGAACACAGGAGCAGATAGGGTTAAAAACCCTAACAGTGTTGCGGACAAGGTGAAGGATGGAATGGTTGCGGACAAGGCTCAGGAAAAGACAGTTGAAGGGGCCAGAGCAAAATCTGGAAGGTTTATAAAGAAACCAGTAAAGAAACCATTAAATTCTGTGGAGGTTGCAGATGCAGAATTTTAAGAATCTTCAGGGACTGTGCGGGCTGCAGAGATTGTGAGGGGTGTGGGGGATAAGAAGTCCTCTGCAGTTCCTGAAATGGGGGGCCCTTCAAACCCTGGCCCCAATGACGCCAGTACTTCCCCAATGACACCAGTACTTCTCTAGGGAACCCGACCAGTCGGAGGTGAGTGAAGAGCGATGAGATTGTAAGCAAGGTTGTTGCAAGTGGTAACTTAGGAGGAGACGCAAATGAGAGTATGAATGAGAGTATGAATGAGAGTATGAATGAGAACATTGTTACAAATAAGGATGTAAATAGTGAAATGAATGGTGAGGCAAATAAAGATATAACTGGTGAGAGTATGAATGAGGAATTGGTAGCTGCTTATGCAGCAGATACGGAAGTCGAGGAGGAAGAGGCTGAGGAAGAGGCTGACGGGAGGAGGCAGGTTGCAAGGGAAGCAGGGGATTGTGTTCGTCCAAATAGGAGATCATATGCTAGTGTGGCTGCAGGTGACTCTTTGCCCAGGGAATCAGGTAATGGTAACTTGCAACGGCACCTCTTGGAGGCTTTGAGGAAGGGGAAAGAGACTTCCATACAGGTGGAGGGTGAACCGGTTAACCTGTCTTTTTGGACAGAGAAACATGGTCTGAGAACCTTCCGAGAGGAAAGAGCGGGAGAGACCGATTGGTCTCTCCCTAAATTCGGGGGGAGCCGTAGGAATGTGGCCCGTCTCTCTTGGAGGAGTGAAGAAGCAATGCCTTCTAGGAAAGACGTTGTGGAGCTTCTCCTGGGGATGGGCTTTGTGGCAAATGACATCTTTGCCCTAATCCATCCCTACGGCACCAAGAGTTTCGATGTTAGTCTAAATATGAGCTGGCAAAGAACACCCCGGCCTGGCGGGGATTTTCTGTCCAGGCTATAACCCACCAGACGATGGTCAAGAAAGTGACGGTCTTAACCTGTAACGAATCACTTTCTAGCGTGGACATAATGATATGGCTCAGTCATTATGGCGAGGTTGGACAATTCCCCAAAGTTTTGGATGATCCAAAGTTTTGGATGATCACGGCATCTGGTCAGGTGCCTGGACCTTCAGCGTAAAGCTGAGGGCACAGGGCAACTCAGTTGCTCATATTCCCTCCTCTGCTTTCTTGGGTAGAGATAGAATTATGGTTTTCTATCAGGGACAGCCGAAGGTCTGCTATAGGTGTGGTAGTCCCACCCACTTTAGCGCACAATGCGACGTACGCAAGTGTGCAAAGTGTGGGGACATTGGCCATCTTGCCGCATCCTGTAGGCGGATTCGGTGTTACCTGTGCGGGGACCTGGGTCATCCCTTCAGTCGTTGTCCGCTTGCCTTTTCCAGCAAGGCTCAGGGCCAGGCCCAGACTCAAGCGGATGCTAGCCATGAAGCTGGGTCTGTTGTTGAGGAAGGGCCTGCTGCCGGGACTGGGCCAGTTGGTGAAGGGACAAGTGCCGGTGATACCAGCACTGGAAGAAGCAGACAGGGTCCAGTTAAGAACTTAAGGCCTTCCAAGATTAAACGGCAAGAAAAACGCCGTAGAGATAGGGAGCAGGCGGCAGCTGGTCCCTTAGTTGATCCTCTGGCAGGCCTTTTAGCTGTGGATCCAGGTTGTAGCAACCCAGCGTACAGCGATGAGGAGGGAGGACCTGGTGTTCAGCCTGAGGAAGCCAACCCCTCTGCTACATCTGCATCCTCGTACGGCGAAAGCATGGACGAGGATTACAGGATGTGGTTGAGGGATAGGAGGAACAAACGGAGCAGGAGGAAAAAGAAAGGAGAGGGTCGCAAGCCCTCTCTGGAGTGGGATTCATCTGTCCCACTCACCCTTGACCAGATGCCAGAGGAAGAATTAGTCGGGGCCCCTCCTGTGGATCTCTCCAACCGGTATCAGGTCCTTGACGAGGATCCCCCAACTCCAGTTGGGGAGGAGGAGGATGTGGTACCGGAGGGCGCAAAGGCCTCCTCGCAGGTTGCCGGCCCCTGCCCTCCTTCTTCTGGAGGGGGGGCTAAGCCTGATTCCGTGGGCAAACAGAACGGTATGGATGTATCAGTGTGTCTGAAAAGGCAAAAGGAAAATGAAGGATCAGGAGATAATGATGAGGAGGGGGGAAAAAGAAAGCTATCCAACTCGATCATGTATGATGGCGGAACTCACCCTGTTGACGCTAGCAAGTATTAATGTTGCTAGCATTAAGTCAGACTTGGCCCATTTTATGGCCTTTGATTTTTTCAGCCATATTGATGCTGATATTTTATTTTTGCAAGAGACCTGGTTAACTGTGTTGAGTTGCTGGCGAAAGCCAAGCAGGAATGGCGGCTCGGCCCGTTATTCTGATCTCTTGCGTCTGGCGGTCCTTTTTAAATCCGCCGAAAGAGTAGAATGCAGGAGGATTATCGAGCTGGAAATGGGAAGGTGCCTGATTCTAGATGTCCTCATGGGAAGACAAGAATTAAGATTAATCAACATCTATGGACCACAAAGTAGGTGGGACCGTAAATGTCTTCTTATGAGGATTAAGCCTTTTCTTTTTACCAGCCGACAAGTGATCTTTGGAGGAGACTTTAACAATGTGACTAGAGTCTGTGATAGGGGAGTCTCCAGAGGTGGGCTTGATGGCGTAGAATAGTTGAGGAAGCTCGTCTGGTGGATGCTTACGGCACAAACAGGATCATGTGGATTTCACCTTTCATCAGGGAAATCGTAGGTCTAGAATAGATAGGTTTTATTTGAAGGAGGAGGCAGTACAAGCTGAGGAAGTGGAATTCTCAGATCACTGTTTAATTAGTTTCTCTCTGAATGTTACAGAGACTCCCCGCATGGGAAAAGGAATATGGAAGTTGAATTTGTCTATCCTGGAAGAAGCGATGGTAAGACAATCCTTTGAGGATTTCCTTCAGAGCCAGGAACCTTTGGTGGACATGTGCAACAGTAAGTCGGAGTGGTGGGAGATGTTTAAAAAAAGGACGGCAAGGTTTTTCCGAAAGCTCTCTAACCTCGGGAGCTGGGACAGATACCGTCTGTACCAGGAACTGAGGAAGAAACTTGAAAGACTTGTGTCGACTGGAGATAGCCGTGAGGATATCTCTCGTGTAAAATCCTTGCTCAAGAGGTGTCAGTATGATAGGTACGCCTCTTTGGTTGCCGAGAGGGATTTCGGAAAATACCGCTCGCCCGAGCCTTACGGGAACTGTAAGATGGCAGTAAGAAGTAAACTAGTGATGGGCCTGATTGACAGTACAGGCTCCCTGAATAGGTCCAAATCAGGGATCCTGGAGGTCGTCAGGTCCTTCTACTCTCACCTCTTGGGTAGGAAAGAACTAAATCGGGACAGTCTTTCAGCTTTCTTGGCTGGGGCGATTCCCGGGGCGGGAATGGACCCCTCTCTTGATATTTTGACAGAACCTATCAGGGAAGAGGAAGTGAGACTGGCCATTGATGGGCTTAGGCCCAGAAAATCACCAAGTCCGGATGGCTTAACATCCGAGTGGTATAAGACTTTTAGGGAACAATTAGTTCCTCTCTTGACCGAGGTCTATAATGAGTGTCTTTCCTCGGGCACTCTGCCAAGGTCAATGGGTATGTCTGCCCTGATTCTTCTGTAGGGATCTATCCTGCATTGAGAATTGGAGACCCATATCGCTTCTCAATGTGGACAGAAAGATTTTGGCAAAGATACTCTTTTGCAGACTGGCGAAATTTGCACCGAAGCTCCTTTCGGGGTCCCAGCATTGGTCAGTTCCCGGGCAGAGCGCTTTTAGCGCCGTTCTCAGTGTACGGGAGGCCGTGGAACGGGGCAGGGCGGGTCTTTGGAAGGGGCATTTGTTATCCCTGGATCAGGCTAAGGCTTTTGACCGAGTAAATCACGAATACCTGTGGTCTGTCCTCTTGTGGTATGGTCTATCCGGCAGGGTTTGTAGGTTGGCTAAAAACCTTGTACAAAGGGGCCGAGAGTTTCCCGTTGGTTAATTGTTGGCTGGGTCGTCCTTTTGAGGTGGCTTCCGGTGTCCGCCAGGGATGTCCTTTAAGCCCTCTGCTGTACGTGTTTGCGATCGATCCTTTCATCAGAAGGGTAGATCGTGGACCGTTGGCGGGGGTGGGGATGGAACTGGCGGTGGGGGGGCCATCTCTGAAGGTGGTAGCGTACGCTGATGATGTCTCTATTTTTACCTCTTCGGAAGAGGAGGTGGGATGGTTGATGTCGGAGGTGAATTGCTATTCGGAAGTTTCCTGGTCACAGATTAACCGGGACAAATGTGAGACTCTCTGGCTGGGGGAAGGGGATCCTGTCTTCGATCTCCAGGGCACTCTTCCAGAACCCCAGAAATTAGTAAAGATCTTAGGCATCAACTTTGGCCAAGATGAGGATTATCATCAACAAAATTGGGAGGGTAGACTGAAAGATGTCGCCCAAAAGGTGGACCGCTGGAAGGGATGGTCTTTATCCCTCAGTGAAAGGGTTCACTTGTGCAAAGCTTACCTGATTTCTGTGCTTTTATATATGAGCAGTGTCTGTGTCTTGCCGGGCTCTCTCTGGGCAACGGTCTACAGCCTCTTTTTCCAGATGTTATGGGGAAATAGGCTGAACCTAATCAGGAGAGAGGTTACTTAACGCACAACGAGACTAGGCGGGTTGGATATGGTCAACCCGGTGGTATTTTTAACAAATACCTTCTTGAAAATAAACATTGCGAACCTCTGGAAAGAGAGGGCTCCTTTGTGGGTAATTTCCTGTAGGGAATGGTTCCGGACGTTCTTCCAGGAATGGGAGACTGGAGGGCGTGTGAAAGACCTGCGTGTGTCACATGGACATCTCCCGGCTTATGTTGCCCCGGTTCTGAAGATCATAAGGCGGTGGGGCTTGAGAAGTACTGAGATAGAGACCATGTCGAGGGGTTCCCTTGACAGGGGGGTCCTGTCTTCTTTCTTCCAGGCTCCGTTGGCCTTGAAGGATTGCCCAAGTCAGGATCTGGAGGGTGGGCTTCTTTTGCTTAATTCAGAAAGGATCCCTAAGAAGGTTTGGGATGTGACTTGGCGCTGCTTTCATGGAAAGCTATATGTAAGGGATAATGTGAAGTGCAGGAACTCTGAGGAAAGGGGTTGTCCCCGGGAGGAGTGTGGAGGCATGCTAGAAAGCATGGACCACTTCCTGCTTCACTGTCTCTTTAATAAAGAGGTGTACAAAAGGGTGGGGGCTTCCATCGGTTGGCCTAGGCTGGCCGCCTTGTCTTATGCGGAATGGGCCTATGGCGCATTCAAAGACCTTGGTGGGAGGGACCGTTGAACTTTATTTTTAGTTAGTGCAGTGGTTAGGCATCACATCTGGTGTGCACGGTGTCTAGTGTCGACGAGTCGTAAAATCCTCCCAGTGGAAACGGTACTTAGGAACATTATGGGTGACCTGGTGAAGGTGCGCTCTCTGGAGTATGAAAAGTGGGGGGACCCCAAGGCCTCTCGCCTGTGGAGGGGCTTTTGTTTTAGGGTTCCCTGACTGAGTAATACTCCTTGTCCTGGTGGTTTGCTGATCTAGAAGACACAGTTAGAGTTTTGTTTTGTTTTGTATAAGAATAGGATGAAAAGGCTTACAGGCTACTGAACCATAGCTGACAAGTTGTGGGAAGTGTTCAGTGTTGTAGATTTTGGAAAGTAGTTAATTTGTACTGTATTATATCATATTATATTAAGTTATGTTGTAATATGTTGTATTATATTAGTAGAGGTGTAGTGGGGCTTAGTTAGGTTGGGAGGGGGGTGTGGGGGAGGAGGGGGGATATATGTATATATGTGTATATAAGGGGGGAATATAAAAAAATATATAATCATAAAAAAATTCAATAAAAGGAAAATATCAAAAAAATAATTATAATAATAAAAAAATAAAAAAATGGTGTGTGATACAAACTGGTCGACCCGGTCCAACTGGGGATGAACTTACGGACTGACAGAGCTCAGGGTTTTCTTTTCCCTTTGAACTTTGAGGGTGGTCAGTTTGTTTGTTTGCAGTGGGGGTTGGTGAAGGGTTCAATAGTTAGTATTTAAGTTAAAGTTTCTGCTTGTGTTTTGTATATTTGTATATTTGTTTTTTATATACGGCTGGCATTATGTAAATTACTTATTTATATTTTAATAAAAAAGTCCAGCAATACAACATTTGCTGAGAGATTTAGGCCCCTGTCACCCAGGCACAGCAGGGGTTCATTCACGACAAAAAGAGGTTCTTGTCTCCCAGCATTACAACAAAGGATTTTGAGAGATTTAGGCCCCTGTCACCCAGGCACAGCAGGGGTACATTCACGGCAAAAGGGGGATCTTGTCACCCAGCAATAGAACAGAGGATTTTGAGAGATTTAGGCCCCTGTCACCCAGGCACAGCAGGGGTTCATTCACGGCAAAAGGGGGATCTTGTCACCGAGTAATAGAACAGAGGATTTTGAGAGATTTAGGCCCATGTCACCCAGGCACAGCAGGGGTTCATTCACGGCAAAAGGGGGTTCATGTCACCCAGCAATACAACAGAGGATTTTGAGACATTTAGGCCCCTGTCACCCAGGCACAGCAGGGGTTCATTCACGACAAAAGGGGGATCTTGTTACCCAGCAATACAACAAAGGATTTTGAGAGATTTAGGCCCCTGTCACCAGGGCACAGCAGGGGTTCATTCACGGCAAAAGGGGGTTCATGTCACCCAGCAATAGAACAGAGGATTTTAAGAGATTTAGGCCCCTGTCACCCAGGCACAGCAGGGGTTAATTCACGGCAAAAGGGGGTTCTTGTCACCCAGCAATAGAACAGAGGATTTTGAGAGATTTAGGCACATGTCACCCAGGCACAGCAGGGGTTCATTCACGGCAAAAGGGGGTTCATGTCATCCAGCAATAGAACAGACAATTTTGAGAGTTTTAGGCCCATGTCACCCAGGCACAGCAGGGGTTCATTCACGGCAAAAGGGGGTTCATGTCACCCAGCAATAGAACAGATGATTTTGAGAGATTTAGGCCCCTGTCACCCGGGCACAGCAGGGGTTCATTCACGGCAAAAGGGAGTTCATGTCACCCAGCAATAGAACAGAGGAGTTTGAGAGATTTAGGCCCCTGTCACCCAGGCACAGCAGGGGTACATTCACGGCAAAAGGGGGATCTTGTCACCCAGCAATAGAACAGAGGATTTTGAGAGATTTAGGCCCCTGTCACCCAGGCACAGCAGGGGTTCATTCACGGCAAAAGGGGGATCTTGTCACCGAGTAATAGAACAGGGGATTTTGAGAGATTTAGGCCCATGTCACCCAGGCACAGCAGGGGTTCATTCACGGCAAAAGGGGGTTCATGTCACCCAGCAATACAACAGAGGATTTTGAGACATTTAGGCCCCTGTCACCCAGGCACAGCAGGGGTTCATTCACGACAAAAGGGGGATCTTGTCACCCAGCAATACAACAAAGGATTTTGAGAGATTTAGGCCCCTGTCACCAGGGCACAGCAGGGGTTCATTCACGGCAAAAGGGGGTTCATGTCACCCAGCAATAGAACAGAGGATTTTAAGAGATTTAGGCCCCTGTCACCCAGGCACAGCAGGGGTTAATTCACGGCAAAAGGGGGTTCTTGTCACCCAGCAATAGAACAGAGGATTTTGAGAGATTTAGGCCCATGTCACCCAGGCACAGCAGTGGTTCATTCACGGCAAAAGGAGGTTCTTGTCACTGTTAAGGAAATTATCCAGCTTTTCTGAAAGTGGACATAAAATTCATAAGATGTTTTTCATTTTTCTCTGTATACGTGATATAATGTGGCTACATTTGGAAAAGAACAAGTATGTGAACATGTATGTGACCATTAAAATCATTTGAAAATTACAACTAAAGTGAGTGCCGGTCCTTTCTATACAAGTATTTGGAAAAGAACAAGCGTAAGCTAAAAACCTATAGAAGTGAACTGTGTGTGATAAGATAAGATTTGTACGTGCTAAATCGCAAATATGCATCTCTTGCTAAAAAAAAACTAAACTCATCAGTTAACACATTTTTGAAACGTGAAACTTGTAAAATACTAACCTAAAATACTAATCAAGAAGTATTATTTGTGTACAAATCAAAAGCCATTATTGAAATGTCTGTAAACCAATCATGTTTTACTTTGAGGGGTTACACCCTTTGAACTGTGTATAAATAAAGGGTCCAGGACACTTTCATGCTGGGTTCCTGACAAGGTTTTGAACTATACTCAGACTTTTGTCATTTTCCTCCGTCGACGTCATTCACCTGAACACGAGGCAACGATCATCACGTGGCTGACCCTTGGCCTGCCACAAAATTTTCTGGTGGAGAATACGGGCACCACAACAACAACGCTCCTAGCTGCAGATTGTGATACGGAGACCAGGACCCAGGAAGACCGCAGCAAGTAACCCATTGTGTTACTGCCTGTCTCCTGAGCTCTGCTCGCTGTTCTGCAGTGTGGTGTGTGAACGTGGTGCCTGTACCGTGTTCTGGTGAATGTATTATTTCCCCTATATGTGCAAAACTGTCTTTAGGCGTATGAATGTACGAATGTGTGAGTGGCTGAGAGAAGCTGAATCTTGGAGGGGTCTGGCCCTGCTCCTCCTGAGCCAAGCTGAAAGTCTAGAGCTCGCTGACTGGCTTGTCCGGTCCCTGACTCTGGAGGCTTCTGGTTCTGGTGGAGAAAGGGTTGACGAACCTATCCTGGAGGAGGCTGTGAGAAGTGGCAGTGTATAAAGCTGTCCAGTAAGATTGGATAGGGGCCCTGCAGTTCCTTGTTGGTACCTGAAAAGGCGCCTGAGGTCAGGGGTTGTTCCAAATATATGTCATACTGTGTGGTTTCACATGTACTGAGTGCCTGCTGATATTGTGTGAGGAACAATTACTGCATTGTTGCCAATTCCTGTGCTGTACAGTGTATACATGCGTGGGTATTATGATACCAGTTTGGATTGGGTGGTTGCAGTTATAATCATTTGGATTGCAGTATTTGTTTGCTTCCTGTGCCATAGAAAGAACGTAGAGGGGTTTAAGGGGAGGTCAGCGAGTAACCCCAGAGAGGACGTGTGAGTTACTCTGTGTGAGGGCAAGACTATATTGTAGTATTGCCAGACCAGTGGATCAGTGCTGCCTCGGAAGTTTGCCCACAGCACCACTGGTAGTAGAAAAAGTAGTGCCGCCTCGGAAGTGTGTCCACGGCACCACTGATAGTGCTGCCTCGGAAGTGTGTCCACAGCACTGTTGAAATTCACCAGGTGTGCGAGTACCTGTATAGTGAATTACAAGGAGCCACCCACGGGATGGGGGCTACACAGAGTAAGCGTTCCTCTGAGAAGGAAGCAGAGAAATAGGTCTCTGCAATTGATATTATTCAATGCGCAAAGGGCACTGAAGCAACCAAAGACTGTAGACAAATGCTAAAGAAATTGGGAGTAGGTGTGAATGGAACATTGGATGAACCAGTATCGCAGAAATTTCTCACTAATTTTAAGGGGTGGTTGGAAGACCATAACAAATATGACCAGGCCACAATGTGGTATGATGTAGCCCAGCGAATGACTTTGACTGCCCATAACACAAGACACTGACAAAGGGACTATGTATGAAATATGGGATGAAATTAAATTGCCAACAAAAGAATTAAAAAACCCTTCTGCAGTACGGTGTATTATCCCCCATAAACCACAAAAATCTCTCCCTCCCACAGCACCACCTCCATATAATGGCCCGGAGGGGTGGACTTGTCCTAATTGTGGACAACAGAACCGAGACTCAAGAGAGAGATGCTCAGCCTGTGGGCGGCCCAAGTCACACTCTCGTGTCGGCTTATACCCATTAATCAATAAGACCCTCCCCACAGTAAAAGCTGGGCAACTGGAAACACATGATTATGAGGTTTATAGGCCATGGACTCCTAGTGAGTTGCTGGCTATGTGTAACACTTTGCCAGACCCCCGTACTGTCCCCAGTACTTTCCTTTGTAAATTGGAAAGTATCCAGACCGCATATAAAGCCACTTGGGCGGATCTGGAGAGTCTTCTAGAGACTAAAGGGGGGAAAGTACTTAAGAATCAAATGATGGCAAAGGCACATGGTACTGTCCCTGTGGATAAGGCCACAGACCAGTCAGTCGAGGAATTTATCATGGCCCTTAAACCCTGGGTAAAAGAGCAACAGGACAATCAGACTGACACTTTTATGATGCAAACACAAGACGCTAAGCAGACTGTAGCTGACTATGCCACAGCTTTAGAACAGCTCTGGCTTGACTATGGGTATGAGACAGGAGACAGTAAAGACATGAGACTACTAAAACATACATTTATGTCTGGATTAAAAGTACCCATACAGGATGCTGTAAAGAAGGCTCGCCATGATTGGCGGACCTGCCAGTTCCCTGACCTAGTGGCCATAGCAAAGGGAGCTGAGCTAGACTTGCAAAATAAAAAAAGAAGCCAATAATGGCTAACCAACCCTTTAAACCTAAGGGCAGGTTCCAAGAAAGGGTACCAGGTGGGGATCAGTCTCCACGTAACTGGGACCAAGTAACATGCTGGAATTGTGGGAAAAAGGGGCATTACTCAGTCAAATGTTCCCGAGAGGTCAGGCTACTGCCCAGACCTCTAAATGAAGTGATGGCAATCCTGTGAGTTCCCTCAACGTTAACTACCCCCTTGATGCAACCCCAGGTCCACAACTAATCATCACATCTACATGTGAGGACACAGGGTATTCAATTGATTTTTTGGTAGACACAGGAGCAGCCCATACCCTAATACAAGAAAAATATGTGCTGAGGAGCTTATCTCCTCAGATTACATTTATATGTCAAGGGTAGAGATGAGCGAACACCTGGATGTTCGGGTTCGAGAAGTTCGGCCGAACTTCACGGAAATGTTCGGGTTCGGGATCCGAACCCGAACCGAACTTCGTCCCGAACCCGAACCCCATTGAAGTCAATGGGGACCCGAACTTTTGGGCACTAAAAAGGCTGTAAAACAGCCCAGGAAAGAGCTAGAGGGCTGCAAAAGGCAGCAACATGTAGGTAAATCCCCTGCAAACAAATGTGGATAGGGAAATGAATTAAAAAAATAAATTAAAAAATGACCCAATATCAATTGGACAGAGGTCCCATAGCAGAGAATCTGGCTTCACGTCAGCAGAGAATCAGACTCTTCATGCCATAGCAAAGAATCTGGCTTCATGTCAGCACAGAATCAGTCTCTTCATGCCATAGCAGAGAATGAGAATCTGGCTTCATGTCAGCACAGAATCAGTCTTCAAGTCATAGCAGAGAATCAGGCTTCACGTCACCCACCACTGGAACAGGCCACTGTCACACATTTAGGCCCAGGCACCCAGGCAGAGGAGAGAGGTCCCGTAACAGAGAATCTGGCCTTATGTCAGCGCAGAATCAGTCTTCATGTCATAGCAGAGAATCAGGCTTCACGTCACCCACCACTGGAACAGGCCACTGACACACATTTAGGCCCAGGCAGAGGAGAGAGGTCCCGTAACAGAGAATCTGGCATTATGTCAGCACAGAATCTGTCTTCATGTCATAGCAGCGAATCAGGCATCACGTCACCCACCACTGGAACAGGCCACTGTCACACATTTAGGCCCCGGCACCCAGACAGAGGAGAGAGGTCCTGTATCAGAGAATCTGGCCTTATGTCAGCACAGAATCTGTCTTCATGTCATAGCAGAGAATCAGGCATCACGTCACCCACCACTGGAACAGGCCACTGTCACACATTTAGGCCCAGGCACCCAGGCAGAGGAGAGAGGTCCCGTAACAGAGAATCTGGCCTTATGTCAGCGCAGAATCAGTCTTCATGTCATAGCAGAGAATCAGGCTTCACGTCACCCACCACTGGAACAGGCCACTGTCACACATTTAGGCCCAGGCACCCAGGCAGAGGAGAGAGGTCCCGTAACAGAGAATCTGGCCTTATGTCAGCACAGAATCTGTCTTCATGTCATAGCAGAGAATCAGGCATCACGTCACCCACAAATGGAACAGGCCACTGTCACACATTTAGGCCCAGGCACCCAGGCAGAGGAGAGAGGTCCCGTAACAGAGAATCTGGCCTTATGTCAGCGCAGAATCAGTCTTCATGTCATAGCAGAGAATCAGGCTTCACGTCACCCACCACTGGAACAGGCCACTGTCACACATTTAGGCCCAGGCACCCAGGCAGAGGAGAGAGGTCCCGTAACAGAGAATCTGGCCTTATGTCAGCACAGAATCTGTCTTCATGTCATAGCAGAGAATCAGGCTTCAAGTCACCCACCACTGGAACAGGCCACTGTCACACATTTAGGCCCAGGCAGAGGAGAGAGGTCCCGTAACAGAGAATCTGGCCTTATGTCAGCACAGAATCAGTCTTCATGTCATAGCAGAGAATCAGGCATCACGTCACCCACCACTGAAACAGGCCACTGTCACACATTTAGGCCCCGGCACACAGACAGAGGAGAGAGGTCCCTTAACAGAGAATCTAGCCTTATGTCAGCACAGAATCTGTCTTCATGTCATAGCAGAGAATCTGGCATCACGTCACCCACCACTGGAACAGGCCACTGTCACACATTTAGGCCCCGGCACCCAGACAGAGGAGAGAGGTCCCGTAACAGAGAATCTAGCCTTATGTCAGCACAGAATCTGTCTTCATGTCATAGCAGAGAATCAGGCATCACGTCACCCACCACTGGAACAGGCCACTGTCACACATTTAGGCCCCGGCACCCAGACAGAGGAGAGAGGTCCTGTAACAGAGAATCTGGCCTTATGTCAGCACAAAATCTGTCTTCATGTCATAGCAGAGAATCAGGCATCACGTCACCCACCACTGGAACAGGCCACTGTCACACATTTAGGCCCAGGCAGAGGAGAGAGGTCCCGTAACAGAGAATCTGGCCTTATGTCAGCACAGAATCTGTCTTCATGTCATAGCAGAGAATCAGGCATCACGTCACCCACCACTGGAACAGGCCACTGTCACACATTTAGGCCCAGGCACCCAGACAGAGGAGAGAGGTCCTGTAACAGAGAATCTGGCCTTATGTCAGCACAAAATTTGTCTTCATGTCATAGCAGAGAATCAGGCATCACGTCACCCACCACTGGAACAGGCCACTGTCACACATTTAGGCCCCGGCACCCAGACAGAGGAGAGAGGTCCTGTAACAGAGAATCTGGCCTTATGTCAGCACAGAATCTGTCTTCATGTCATAGCAGAGAATCAGGCATCACGTCACTCACCACTGGAACAGGCCACTGTCACACATTTAGGCCCAGGCACCCAGGCAGAGGAGAGAGGTCCCGTAACAGAGAACCTGGCCTTATGTCAGCACAGAATCTGTCTTCATGTCATAGCAGAGAATCAGGCTTCACGTCACCCACCACTGGAACAGGCCACTGTCACACATTTAGGCCCAGGCACCCAGGCAGAGGAGAGAGGTCCCGTAACAGAGAATCTGGCCTCATGTCAGCGCAGAATCAGTCTTCATGTCATAGCAGAGAATCAGGCTTCACTTCACCCACCACTGGAACAGGCCACTGTCACACATTTAGGCCCAGGCACCCAGGCAGAGGAGAGAGGTCCCATAACAGAGAATCTGGCCTTATGTCAGCACAGAATCTGTCTTCATGTCATAGCAGAGAATCAGGCATCACGTCACCCACCACTGGAACAGGCCACTGTCAAACATTTAGGCCCAGGCACCCAGGCAGAGGAGAGAGGTCCCGTAGCAGAGAATCTGGCCTTATGTCAGCGCAGAATCAGTCTTCATGTCATAGCAGAGAATCAGGTTTCACGTCACCCACCACTGGAACAGGCCACTGTCACACATTTAGGCCCCGGCACCCAGGCAGAGGAGAGAGGTCCTGTAACAGAGAATCTGGCCTTATGTCAGCACAGAATCTGTCTTTATGTCATAGCAGAGAATCAGGCATCACGTCACCCACCACTGGAACAGGCCACTGTCACACATTTAGGCCCAGGCAGAGGAGAGAGGTCCCGTAACAGAGAATCTGGCCTTATGTCAGCACAGAATCTGTCTTCATGTCATAGCAGAGAATCAGGCATCACGTCACCCACCACTGGAACAGGCCACTGTCACACATTTAGGCCCCGGCACCCAGACAGAGGAGAGAGGTCCCGTAACAGAGAATCTGGCCTTATGTCAGCACAGAATCTGTCTTCATGTCATAGCAGAGAATCAGGCATCACGTCACCCACCACTGGAACAGGCCACTGTCACACATTTAGGCCCAGGCACCCAGGCAGAGGAGAGAGGTCCCGTAACAGAGAATCTGGCCTCATGTCAGCGCAGAATCAGTCTTCATGTCATAGCAGAGAATCAGGCTTCACGTCACCCACCACTGGAACAGGCCACTGTCACACATTTAGGCCCAGGCACCCAGGCAGAGGAGAGAGGTCCCGTAACAGAGAATCTGGCCTTATGTCAGCACAGAATCTGTCTTCATGTCATAGCAGAGAATCAGGCATCACGTCACCCACCACTGGAACAGGCCACTGTCAAACATTTAGGCCCAGGCACCCAGGCAGAGGAGAGAGGTCCCGTAGCAGAGAATCTGGCCTTATGTCAGCGCAGAATCAGTCTTCATGTCATAGCAGAGAATCAGGCTTCACGTCACCCACCACTGGAACAGGCCACTGTCACACATTTAGGCCCCGGCACCCAGGCAGAGGAGAGAGGTCCTGTAACAGAGAATCTGGCCTTATGTCAGCACAGAATCTGTCTTTATGTCATAGCAGAGAATCAGGCATCACGTCACCCACCACTGGAACAGGCCACTGTCACACATTTAGGCCCAGGCAGAGGAGAGAGGTCCCGTAACAGAGAATCTGGCCTTATGTCAGCACAGAATCTGTCTTCATGTCATAGCAGAGAATCAGGCATCACGTCACCCACCACTGGAACAGGCCACTGTCACACATTTAGGCCCAGGCACCCAGACAGAGGAGAGAGGTCCTGTAACAGAGAATCTGGCCTTATGTCAGCACAAAATTTGTCTTCATGTCATAGCAGAGAATCAGGCATTACGTCACACACCACTGGAACAGGCCACTGTCACACATTTAGGCCCCGGCACCCAGACAGAGGAGAGAGGTCCTGTATCAGAGAATCTGGCCTTATGTCAGCACAGAATCTGTCTTCATGTCATAGCAGAGAATGAGGCATCACGTCACCCACCACTGGAACAGGCCACTGTCACACATTTAGGCCCAGGCACCCAGGCAGAGGAGAGAGGTCCCGTAACATAGAATCTGGCCTTATGTCAGCGCAGAATCAGTCTTCATGTCATAGCAGAGAATCAGGCTTCACGTCACCCACCACTGGAACAGGCCACTGTCACACATTTAGGCCCAGGCACCCAGGCAGAGGAGAGAGGTCCCGTAACAGAGAATCTGGCCTTATGTCAGCACAGAATCTGTCTTCATGTCATAGCAGAGAATCAGGCATCACGTCACCCACAACTGGAACAGGCCACTGTCACACATTTAGGCCCAGGCACCCAGGCAGAGGAGAGAGGTCCCGTAACAGAGAATCTGGCCTTATGTCAGCGCAGAATCAGTCTTCATGTCATAGCAGAGAATCAGGCTTCACGTCACCCACCACTGGAACAGGCCACTGTCACACATTTAGGCCCAGGCACCCAGGCAGAGGAGAGAGGTCCCGTAACAGAGAATCTGGCCTTATGTCAGCACAGAATCTGTCTTCATGTCATAGCAGAGAATCAGGCTTCAAGTCACCCACCACTGGAACAGGCCACTGTCACACATTTAGGCCCAGGCAGAGGAGAGAGGTCCCGTAACAGAGAATCTGGCCTTATGTCAGCACAGAATCTGTCTTCATGTCATAGCAGAGAATCAGGCATCACGTCACCCACCACTGGAACAGGCCACTGTCACACATTTAGGCCCCGGCACCCAGACAGAGGAGAGAGGTCCCGTAACAGAGAATCTAGCCTTATGTCAGCACAGAATCTGTCTTCATGTCATAGCAGAGAATCAGGCATCACGTCACCCACCACTGGAACAGGCCACTGTCACACATTTAGGCCCCGGCACCCAGACAGAGGAGAGAGGTCCTGTAACAGAGAATCTGGCCTTATGTCAGCACAAAATCTGTCTTCATGTCATATCAGAGAATCAGGCATCACGTCACCCACCACTGGAACAGGCCACTGTCACACATTTAGGCCCAGGCAGAGGAGAGAGGTCCCGTAACAGAGAATCTGGCCTTATGTCAACACAGAATCTGTCTTCATGTCATAGCAGAGAATCAGGCATCACGTCACCCACCACTGGAACAGGCCACTGTCACACATTTAGGCCCCGGCACCCAGACAGAGGAGAGAGGTCCCGTAACAGAGAATCTAGCCTTATGTCAGCACAGAATCTGTCTTCATGTCATAGCAGAGAATCAGGCATCACGTCACCCACCACTGGAACAGGCCACTGTCACACATTTAGGCCCCGGCACCCAGACAGAGGAGAGAGGTCCCTTAACAGAGAATCTAGCCTTATGTCAGCACAGAATCTGTCTTCATGTCATAGCAGAGAATCAGGCATCACGTCACCCACCACTGGAACAGGCCACTGTCACACATTTAGGCCCCGGCACCCAGACAGAGGAGAGAGGTCCTGTAACAGAGAATCTGGCCTTATGTCAGCACAAAATCTGTCTTCATGTCATAGCAGAGAATCAGGCATCACGTCACCCACCACTGGAACAGGCCACTGTCACACATTTAGGCCCAGGCAGAGGAGAGAGGTCCCGTAACAGAGAATCTGGCCTTATGTCAGCACAGAATCTGTCTTCATGTCATAGCAGAGAATCAGGCATCACGTCACCCACCACTGGAACAGGCCACTGTCACACATTTAGGCCCAGGCACCCAGACAGAGGAGAGAGGTCCTGTAACAGAGAATCTGGCCTTATGTCAGCACAAAATTTGTCTTCATGTCATAGCAGAGAATCAGGCATCACGTCACCCACCACTGGAACAGGCCACTGTCACAAATTTAGGCCCCGGCACCCAGACAGAGGAGAGAGGTCCTGTAACAGAGAATCTGGCCTTATGTCAGCACAGAATCTGTCTTCATGTCATAGCAGAGAATCAGGCATCACGTCACTCACCACTGGAACAGGCCACTGTCACACATTTAGGCCCAGGCACCCAGGCAGAGGAGAGAGGTCCCGTAACAGAGAACCTGGCCTTATGTCAGCACAGAATCTGTCTTCATGTCATAGCAGAGAATCAGGCATCACGTCACCCACCACTGGAACAGGCCACTGTCACACATTTAGGCCCAGGCACCCAGGCAGAGGAGAGAGGTCCCGTAACAGAGAATCTGGCCTCATGTCAGCGCAGAATCAGTCTTCATGTCATAGCAGAGAATCAGGCTTCACGTCACCCACCACTGGAACAGGCCACTGTCACACATTTAGGCCCAGGCACCCAGGCAGAGGAGAGAGGTCCCGTAACAGAGAATCTGGCCTTATGTCAGCACAGAATCTGTCTTCATGTCATAGCAGAGAATCAGGCATCACGTCACCCACCACTGGAACAGGCCACTGTCAAACATTTAGGCCCAGGCACCCAGGCAGAGGAGAGAGGTCCCGTAGCAGAGAATCTGGCCTTATGTCAGCGCAGAATCAGTCTTCATGTCATAGCAGAGAATCAGGTTTCACGTCACCCACCACTGGAACAGGCCACTGTCACACATTTAGGCCCCGGCACCCAGGCAGAGGAGAGAGGTCCTGTAACAGAGAATCTGGCCTTATGTCAGCACAGAATCTGTCTTTATGTCATAGCAGAGAATCAGGCATCACGTCACCCACCACTGGAACAGGCCACTGTCACACATTTAGGCCCAGGCAGAGGAGAGAGGTCCCGTAACAGAGAATCTGGCCTTATGTCAGCACAGAATCTGTCTTCATGTCATAGCAGAGAATCAGGCATCACGTCACCCACCACTGGAACAGGCCACTGTCACACATTTAGGCCCCGGCACCCAGACAGAGGAGAGAGGTCCCGTAACAGAGAATCTGGCCTTATGTCAGCACAGAATCTGTCTTCATGTCATAGCAGAGAATCAGGCATCACGTCACCCACCACTGGAACAGGCCACTGTCACACATTTAGGCCCAGGCACCCAGGCAGAGGAGAGAGGTCCCGTAACAGAGAATCTGGCCTCATGTCAGCGCAGAATCAGTCTTCATGTCATAGCAGAGAATCAGGCTTCACGTCACCCACCACTGGAACAGGCCACTGTCACACATTTAGGCCCAGGCACCCAGGCAGAGGAGAGAGGTCCCGTAACAGAGAATCTGGCCTTATGTCAGCACAGAATCTGTCTTCATGTCATAGCAGAGAATCAGGCATCACGTCACCCACCACTGGAACAGGCCACTGTCAAACATTTAGGCCCAGGCACCCAGGCAGAGGAGAGAGGTCCCGTAGCAGAGAATCTGGCCTTATGTCAGCGCAGAATCAGTCTTCATGTCATAGCAGAGAATCAGGCTTCACGTCACCCACCACTGGAACAGGCCACTGTCACACATTTAGGCCCCGGCACCCAGGCAGAGGAGAGAGGTCCTGTATCAGAGAATCTGGCCTTATGTCAGCACAGAATCTGTCTTTATGTCATAGCAGAGAATCAGGCATCACGTCTCCCACCACTGGAACAGGCCACTGTCACACATTTAGGCCCAGGCAGAGGAGAGAGGTCCCGTAACAGAGAATCTGGCCTTATGTCAGAACAAAATCTGTCTTCATGTCATAGCAGAGCATCAGGCATCACGTCACCCACCACTGGAACAGGCCACTGTCACACATTTAGGCCCAGGCACCCAGACAGAGGAGAGAGGTCCTGTAACAGAGAATCTGGCCTTATGTCAGCACAAAATTTGTCTTCATGTCATAGCAGAGAATCAGGCATTACGTCACACACCACTGGAACAGGCCACTGTCACACATTTAGGCCCCGGCACCCAGACAGAGGAGAGAGGTCCTGTATCAGAGAATCTGGCCTTATGTCAGCACAGAATCTGTCTTCATGTCATAGCAGAGAATCAGGCATCACGTCACCCACCACTGGAACAGGCCACTGTCACACATTTAGGCCCAGGCACCCAGGCAGAGGAGAGAGGTCCCGTAACATAGAATCTGGCCTTATGTCAGCGCAGAATCAGTCTTCATGTCATAGCAGAGAATCAGGCTTCACGTCACCCACCACTGGAACAGGCCACTGTCACACATTTAGGCCCAGGCACCCAGGCAGAGGAGAGAGGTCCCGTAACAGAGAATCTGGCCTTATGTCAGCACAGAATCTGTCTTCATGTCATAGCAGAGAATCAGGCATCACGTCACCCACAACTGGAACAGGCCACTGTCACACATTTAGGCCCAGGCACCCAGGCAGAGGATAGTGGTCCCGTAACAGAGAATCTGGCCTTATGTCAGTGCAGAATCAGTCTTCATGTCATAGCAGAGAATCAGGCTTCACGTCACCCACCACTGGAACAGGCCACTGTCACACATTTAGGCCCCGGCACCCAGGCAGAGGAGAGAGGTCCTGTAACAGAGAATCTGGCCTTATGTCAGCACAGAATCTGTCTTTATGTCATAGCAGAGAATCAGGCATCACGTCACCCACCACTGGAACAGGCCACTGTCACACATTTAGGCCCAGGCAGAGGAGAGAGGTCCCGTAACAGAGAATCTGGCCTTATGTCAGCACAGAATCTGTCTTCATGTCATAGCAGAGAATCAGGCATCACGTCACCCACCACTGGAACAGGCCACTGTCACACATTTAGGCCCCGGCACCCAGACAGAGGAGAGAGGTCCCGTAACAGAGAATCTGGCCTTATGTCAGCACAGAATCTGTCTTCATGTCATAGCAGAGAATCAGGCATCACGTCACCCACCACTGGAACAGGCCACTGTCACACATTTAGGCCCAGGCACCCAGGCAGAGGAGAGAGGTCCCGTAACAGAGAATCTGGCCTCATGTCAGCACAGAATCAGTCTTCATGTCATAGCAGAGAATCAGGCTTCACGTCACCCACCACTGGAACAGGCCACTGTCACACATTTAGGCCCAGGCACCCAGGCAGAGGAGAAAGGTCCCGTAACAGAGAATCTGGCCTTATGTCAGCACAGAATCTGTCTTCATGTCATAGCAGAGAATCAGGCATCACGTCACCCACCACTGGAACAGGCCACTGTCAAACATTTAGGCCCAGGCACCCAGGCAGAGGAGAGAGGTCCCGTAGCAGAGAATCTGGCCTTATGTCAGCGCAGAATCAGTCTTCATGTCCTAGCAGAGAATCAGGCTTCACGTCACCCACCACTGGAACAGGCCACTGTCACACATTTAGGCCCCGGCACCCAGGCAGAGGAGAGAGGTCCTGTAACAGAGAATCTGGCCTTATGTCAGCACAGAATCTGTCTTTATGTCATAGCAGAGAATCAGGCATCACGTCACCCACCACTGGAACAGGCCACTGTCACACATTTAGGCCCAGGCAGAGGAGAGAGGTCCCGTAACAGAGAATCTGGCCTTATGTAAGCACAGAATCTGTCTTCATGTCATAGCAGAGAATCAGGCATCACGTCACCCACCACTGGAACAGGCCACTGTCACACATTTAGGCCCAGGCACCCAGACAGAGGAGAGAGGTCCTGTAACAGAGAATCTGGCCTTATGTCAGCACAAAATTTGTCTTCATGTCATAGCAGAGAATCAGGCATTACGTCACACACCACTGGAACAGGCCACTGTCACACATTTAGGCCCCGGCACCCAGACAGAGGAGAGAGGTCCTGTATCAGAGAATCTGGCCTTATGTCAGCACAGAATCTGTCTTCATTTCATAGCAGAGAATCAGGCATCACGTCACCCACCACTGGAACAGGCCACTGTCACACATTTAGGCCCAGGCACCCAGGCAGAGGAGATAGGTCCCGTAACAGAGAATCTGGCCTTATGTCAGCGCAGAATCAGTCTTCATGTCATAGCAGAGAATCAGGCTTCACGTCACCCACCACTGGAACAGGCCACTGTCACACATTTAGGCCCAGGCACTCAGGCAGAGGAGAGAGGTCCCGTAACAGAGAATCTGGCCTTATGTCAGCACAGAATCTGTCTTCATGTCATAGCAGAGAATCAGGCATCACCTCACCCACAACTGGAACAGGCCACTGTCACACATTTAGGCCCAGGCACCCAGGCAGAGGAGAGAGGTCCCGTAACAGAGAATCTGGCCTTATGTCAGCGCAGAATCAGTCTTCATGTCATAGCAGAGAATCAGGCTTCACGTCACCCACCACTGGAACAGGCCACTGTCACACATTTAGGCCCAGGCACCCAGGCAGAGGAGAGAGGTCCCTTAACAGAGAATCTGGCCTTATGTCAGCACAAAATCTGTCTTCATGTCATATCAGAGAATCAGGCATCACGTCACCCACCACTGGAACAGGCCACTGTCACACATTTAGGCCCAGGCAGAGGAGAGAGGTCCCGTAACAGAGAATCTGGCCTTATGTCAACACAGAATCTGTCTTCATGTCATAGCAGAGAATCAGGCATCACGTCACCCACCACTGGAACAGGCCACTGTCACACATTTAGGCCCCGGCACCCAGACAGAGGAGAGAGGTCCCGTAACAGAGAATCTAGCCTTATGTCAGCACAGAATCTGTCTTCATGTCATAGCAGAGAATCAGGCATCACGTCACCCACCACTGGAACAGGCCACTGTCACACATTTAGGCCCCGGCACCCAGACAGAGGAGAGAGGTCCCGTAACAGAGAATCTAGCCTTATGTCAGCGCAGAATCTGTCTTCATGTCATAGCAGAGAATCAGGCATCACGTCACCCACCACTGGAACAGGCCACTGTCACACATTTAGGCCCCGGCACCCAGACAGAGGAGAGAGGTCCTGTAACAGAGAATCTGGCCTTATGTCAGCACAAAATCTGTCTTCATGTCATAGCAGAGAATCAGGCATCACGTCACCCACCACTGGAACAGGCCACTGTCACACATTTAGGCCCAGGCAGAGGAGAGAGGTCCCGTAACAGAGAATCTGGCCTTATGTCAGCACAGAATCTGTCTTCATGTCATAGCAGAGAATCAGGCATCACGTCACCCACCACTGGAACAGGCCACTGTCACACATTTAGGCCCAGGCACCCAGACAGAGGAGAGAGGTCCTGTAACAGAGAATCTGGCCTTATGTCAGCACAAAATTTGTCTTCATGTCATAGCAGAGAATCAGGCATCACGTCACCCACCACTGGAACAGGCCACTGTCACAAATTTAGGCCCCGGCACCCAGACAGAGGAGAGAGGTCCTGTAACAGAGAATCTGGCCTTATGTCAGCACAGAATCTGTCTTCATGTCATAGCAGAGAATCAGGCATCACGTCACTCACCACTGGAACAGGCCACTGTCACACATTTAGGCCCAGGCACCCAGGCAGAGGAGAGAGGTCCCGTAACAGAGAACCTGGCCTTATGTCAGCACAGAATCTGTCTTCATGTCATAGCAGAGAATCAGGCATCACGTCACCCACCACTGGAACAGGCCACTGTCACACATTTAGGCCCAGGCACCCAGGCAGAGGAGAGAGGTCCCGTAACAGAGAATCTGGCCTCATGTCAGCGCAGAATCAGTCTTCATGTCATAGCAGAGAATCAGGCTTCACGTCACCCACCACTGGAACAGGCCACTGTCACACATTTAGGCCCAGGCACCCAGGCAGAGGAGAGAGGTCCCGTAACAGAGAATCTGGCCTTATGTCAGCACAGAATCTGTCTTCATGTCATAGCAGAGAATCAGGCATCACGTCACCCACCACTGGAACAGGCCACTGTCAAACATTTAGGCCCAGGCACCCAGGCAGAGGAGAGAGGTCCCGTAGCAGAGAATCTGGCCTTATGTCAGCGCAGAATCAGTCTTCATGTCATAGCAGAGAATCAGGTTTCACGTCACCCACCACTGGAACAGGCCACTGTCACACATTTAGGCCCCGGCACCCAGGCAGAGGAGAGAGGTCCTGTAACAGAGAATCTGGCCTTATGTCAGCACAGAATCTGTCTTTATGTCATAGCAGAGAATCAGGCATCACGTCACCCACCACTGGAACAGGCCACTGTCACACATTTAGGCCCAGGCAGAGGAGAGAGGTCCCGTAACAGAGAATCTGGCCTTATGTCAGCACAGAATCTGTCTTCATGTCATAGCAGAGAATCAGGCATCACGTCACCCACCACTGGAACAGGCCACTGTCACACATTTAGGCCCCGGCACCCAGACAGAGGAGAGAGATCCCGTAACAGAGAATCTGGCCTTATGTCAGCACAGAATCTGTCTTCATGTCATAGCAGAGAATCAGGCATCACGTCACCCACCACTGGAACAGGCCACTGTCACACATTTAGGCCCAGGCACCCAGGCAGAGGAGAGAGGTCCCGTAACAGAGAATCTGGCCTCATGTCAGCGCAGAATCAGTCTTCATGTCATAGCAGAGAATCAGGCTTCACGTCACCCACCACTGGAACAGGCCACTGTCACACATTTAGGCCCAGGCACCCAGGCAGAGGAGAGAGGTCCCGTAACAGAGAATCTGGCCTTATGTCAGCACAGAATCTGTCTTCATGTCATAGCAGAGAATCAGGCATCACGTCACCCACCACTGGAACAGGCCACTGTCAAACATTTAGGCCCAGGCACCCAGGCAGAGGAGAGAGGTCCCGTAGCAGAGAATCTGGCCTTATGTCAGCGCAGAATCAGTCTTCATGTCATAGCAGAGAATCAGGCTTCACGTCACCCACCACTGGAACAGGCCACTGTCACACATTTAGGCCCCGGCACCCAGGCAGAGGAGAGAGGTCCTGTATCAGAGAATCTGGCCTTATGTCAGCACAGAATCTGTCTTTATGTCATAGCAGAGAATCAGGCATCACGTCTCCCACCACTGGAACAGGCCACTGTCACACATTTAGGCCCAGGCAGAGGAGAGAGGTCCCGTAACAGAGAATCTGGCCTTATGTCAGAACAAAATCTGTCTTCATGTCATAGCAGAGCATCAGGCATCACGTCACCCACCACTGGAACAGGCCACTGTCACACATTTAGGCCCAGGCACCCAGACAGAGGAGAGAGGTCCTGTAACAGAGAATCTGGCCTTATGTCAGCACAAAATTTGTCTTCATGTCATAGCAGAGAATCAGGCATTACGTCACACACCACTGGAACAGGCCACTGTCACACATTTAGGCCCCGGCACCCAGACAGAGGAGAGAGGTCCTGTATCAGAGAATCTGGCCTTATGTCAGCACAGAATCTGTCTTCATGTCATAGCAGAGAATCAGGCATCACGTCACCCACCACTGGAACAGGCCACTGTCACACATTTAGGCCCAGGCACCCAGGCAGAGGAGAGAGGTCCCGTAACATAGAATCTGGCCTTATGTCAGCGCAGAATCAGTCTTCATGTCATAGCAGAGAATCAGGCTTCACGTCACCCACCACTGGAACAGGCCACTGTCACACATTTAGGCCCAGGCACCCAGGCAGAGGAGAGAGGTCCCGTAACAGAGAATCTGGCCTTATGTCAGCACAGAATCTGTCTTCATGTCATAGCAGAGAATCAGGCATCACGTCACCCACAAATGGAACAGGCCACTGTCACACATTTAGGCCCAGGCACCCAGGCAGAGGATAGTGGTCCCGTAACAGAGAATCTGGCCTTATGTCAGTGCAGAATCAGTCTTCATGTCATAGCAGAGAATCAGGCTTCACGTCACCCACCACTGGAACAGGCCACTGTCACACATTTAGGCCCCGGCACCCAGGCAGAGGAGAGAGGTCCTGTAACAGAGAATCTGGCCTTATGTCAGCACAGAATCTGTCTTTATGTCATAGCAGAGAATCAGGCATCACGTCACCCACCACTGGAACAGGCCACTGTCACACATTTAGGCCCAGGCAGAGGAGAGAGGTCCCGTAACAGAGAATCTGGCCTTATGTCAGCACAGAATCTGTCTTCATGTCATAGCAGAGAATCAGGCATCACGTCACCCACCACTGGAACAGGCCACTGTCACACATTTAGGCCCCGGCACCCAGACAGAGGAGAGAGGTCCCGTAACAGAGAATCTGGCCTTATGTCAGCACAGAATCTGTCTTCATGTCATAGCAGAGAATCAGGCATCACGTCACCCACCACTGGAACAGGCCACTGTCACACATTTAGGCCCAGGCACCCAGGCAGAGGAGAGAGGTCCCGTAACAGAGAATCTGGCCTCATGTCAGCACAGAATCAGTCTTCATGTCATAGCAGAGAATCAGGCTTCACGTCACCCACCACTGGAACAGGCCACTGTCACACATTTAGGCCCAGGCACCCAGGCAGAGGAGAAAGGTCCCGTAACAGAGAATCTGGCCTTATGTAAGCACAGAATCTGTCTTCATGTCATAGCAGAGAATCAGGCATCACGTCACCCACCACTGGAACAGGCCACTGTCAAACATTTAGGCCCAGGCACCCAGGCAGAGGAGAGAGGTCCCGTAGCAGAGAATCTGGCCTTATGTCAGCGCAGAATCAGTCTTCATGTCCTAGCAGAGAATCAGGCTTCACGTCACCCACCACTGGAACAGGCCACTGTCACACATTTAGGCCCCGGCACCCAGGCAGAGGAGAGAGGTCCTGTAACAGAGAATCTGGCCTTATGTCAGCACAGAATCTGTCTTTATGTCATAGCAGAGAATCAGGCATCACGTCACCCACCACTGGAACAGGCCACTGTCACACATTTAGGCCCAGGCAGAGGAGAGAGGTCCCGTAACAGAGAATCTGGCCTTATGTAAGCACAGAATCTGTCTTCATGTCATAGCAGAGAATCAGGCATCACGTCACCCACCACTGGAACAGGCCACTGTCACACATTTAGGCCCAGGCACCCAGACAGAGGAGAGAGGTCCTGTAACAGAGAATCTGGCCTTATGTCAGCACAAAATTTGTCTTCATGTCATAGCAGAGAATCAGGCATTACGTCACCCACCACTGGAACAGGCCACTGTCACACATTTAGGCCCCGGCACCCAGACAGAGGAGAGAGGTCCTGTATCAGAGAATCTGGCCTTATGTCAGCACAGAATCTGTCTTCATTTCATAGCAGAGAATCAGGCATCACGTCACCCACCACTGGAACAGGCCACTGTCACACATTTAGGCCCAGGCACCCAGGCAGAGGAGATAGGTCCCGTAACAGAGAATCTGGCCTTATGTCAGCGCAGAATCAGTCTTCATGTCATAGCAGAGAATCAGGCTTCACGTCACCCACCACTGGAACAGGCCACTGTCACACATTTAGGCCCAGGCACTCAGGCAGAGGAGAGAGGTCCCGTAACAGAGAATCTGGCCTTATGTCAGCACAGAATCTGTCTTCATGTCATAGCAGAGAATCAGGCATCACCTCACCCACAACTGGAACAGGCCACTGTCACACATTTAGGCCCAGGCACCCAGGCAGAGGAGAGAGGTCCCGTAACAGAGAATCTGGCCTTATGTCAGCGCAGAATCAGTCTTCATGTCATAGCAGAGAATCAGGCTTCACGTCACCCACCACTGGAACAGGCCACTGTCACACATTTAGGCCCAGGCACCCAGGCAGAGGAGAGAGGTCCCTTAACAGAGAATCTGGCCTTATGTCAGCACAGAATCTGTCTTCATGTCATATCAGAGAATCAGGCTTCAAGTCACCCACCACTGGAACAGGCCACTGTCACACATTTAGGCCCAGGCAGAGGAGAGAGGTCCCGTAACAGAGAATCTGGCCTTATGTCAGCACAGAATCTGTCTTCATGTCATAGCAGAGAATCAGGCATCACGTCACCCACCACTGGAACAGGCCACTGTCACACATTTAGGCCCCGGCACCCAGACAGAGGAGAGAGGTCCCGTAACAGAGAATCTAGCCTTATGTCAGCACAGAATCTGTCTTCATGTCATAGCAGAGAATCAGGCATCACGTCACCCACCACTGGAACAGGCCACTGTCACACATTTAGGCCCCGGCACCCAGACAGAGGAGAGAGGTCCTGTAACAGAGAATCTGGCCTTATGTCAGCACAAAATCTGTCTTCATGTCATAGCAGAGAATCAGGCATCACGTCACCCACCACTGGAACAGGCCACTGTCACACATTTAGGCCCAGGCAGAGGAGAGAGGTCCCGTAACAGAGAATCTGACCTTATGTCAACACAGAATCTGTCTTCATGTCATAGCAGAGAATCAGGCATCACGTCACCCACCACTGGAACAGGCCACTGTCACACATTTAGGCCCCGGCACCCAGACAGAGGAGAGAGGTCCCGTAACAGAGAATCTAGCCTTATGTCAGCACAGAATCTGTCTTCATGTCATAGCAGAGAATCAGGCATCACGTCACCCACCACTGGAACAGTCCACTGTCACACATTTAGGCCCAGGCACCCAGGCAGAGGAGAGAGTTCCCGTAACAGAGAATCTGGCCTTATGTCAGCGCAGAATCAGTCTTCATGTCATAGCAGAGAATCAGGCATCACGTCACCCACCACTGGAACAGTCCACTGTCACACATTTAGGCCCAGGCACCCAGGCAGAGGAGAGAGGTCCCGTAACAGAGAATCTGGCCTTATGTCAGCACAGAATCTGTCTTCATGTCATAGCAGAGAATCAGGCTTCACGTCACCCACCACTGGAACAGGCCACTGTCACACATTTAGGCCCAGGCACCCAGGCAGAGGAGAGAGGTCCCGTAACAGAGAATCTGGCCTTATGTCAGCGCAGAATCAGACTTCATGTCATAGCAGAGAATCAGGCTTCACGTCACCCACCACTGGACCAGGCCACTGTCACACATTTAGGCCCAGGCAGAGGAGAGAGGTTCTGTAACAGAGAATCTGGCCTTATGTCAGCACAGAATCTGTCTTCATGTCATAGCAGAGAATCAGGCATCACGTCACCCACCACTGCAACAGGCCACTGTCACACATTTAGGCCCAGGCACCCAGGCAGAGGAGAGAGGTCCTGTAACAGAGAATCTGGCCTTATGTCAGCACAGAATCTGTCTTCATGTCATAGCAGAGAATCAGGCATCACGTCACCCACCACTGGAACAGGCCACTGTCACACATTTAGGCCCAGGCACCCAGGCAGAGGAGAGAGGTCCCGTAACAGAGAATCTGGCCTTATGTCAGCGCAGAATCAGACTTCATGTCATAGCAGAGAATCAGGCTTCACGTCACCCACCACTGGACCAGGCCACTGTCACACATTTAGGCCCAGGCACCCAGGCAGAGGAGAGAGGTCCCGTAACAGAGAATCTGGCCTTATGTCAGCGCAGAATCAGTCTTCATGTCATAGCAGAGAATCAGGCTTCACGTCACCCACCACTGGAACAGGCCACTGTCACACATTTAGGCCCAGGCACCCAGGCAGAGGAGAGAGGTCCCGTAACAGAGAATCTGGCCTTATGTCAGCACAGAATCTGTCTTCATGTCATAGCAGAGAATCAGGCATCACGTCACCCACCACTGGAACAGGCCACTGTCACATAATTAGGCCCAGGCACCAAGTCAGTGGTGTAGTACAGTCGATATGAACCACATGAAGTTTCACCAAATATTCAGTCTGCAGGTTTGCAATAGGGTCATACCAATATACAGGAGCTGCAGCAATGATCACTTGTTAAATATAGTTCCATATATTCATAAGCTGTTAGCAAATATTCAGGACATGCTAAATAAACCTCTTCAAATGTGCTATTAGATAACTGAGGAAAGTTTTAACAGACAGAGTCTTTACAGTGGACTCTTCCAGAAAGCCCCCTGTGTATTCTGCTACTTGGTTTGGTCTCCTCAGTGCAGACATTTACTGTGAAGGAGGTAGGATCTCTGTCTAAGTTCTCTAAAGCTAAAGTTCATTTATCTATTGTAAAAAGTTATAATATATACCCATAATAGTTCTGTAGAATGTAAAGAGGTGACTGTATGTTTTTTAGCAGCCTTTAAACCCTGCAGTACATGCTAGGCTGAGTAGATGATGTACAGTTAGAGAGCCATGTGTTCTTCCTAAAATGGCTGCAAGACATGCTGCTGTATTCCAGGTCACCCTGCTGCAATATCTTTGTAAATGATTTTCTCTTGTTCATTTTTCTGTATGCTTTGTTATATCCTGTAACATGTATGTGGGAATGTAATATAATGACTGCCTGTTATGATATAGGTGGGCTGGTGACCTGGCTGTATACCACATAGTGGCAGTGTTTCCCTGTTGTATTACAGGCTCCAGTCAAGTGCACTCCCTTCAATAAAGCTTTAAACCACAGAAGACCTGAGTGTCGTCCCTTAGAGTCCACTTAGAGTTTATGCCTGGAGGAGCTGGTGACCGAGTGAGTGTGAAAGCTGGAGGTGTCGCAGATGGTGCAAGGAAAAGAGGGTTACATTTGGTGCCGTGACTCGGATGTCATCATTCTGCTCAAAGTGACCAGTGAAGATACCTAAAGTCACCAGTGTGCGAGTTCTGAGGTGATTGTGCCACGGCGGAGCTGCTAGGCGGCAGATTGACCTTATTAGCGGTTTATATCCTCATAGGAATAAAAGATGAGTGGATGAGCCAGAGCCCGCAAAAGAGCACGTGCCAGGGGGCAGCCCAGCCAGGGACAGCCTGGACAGGAGCAAGAGGCTCAAGAACCTAGACGCATTGAAAGACCCCAGCAGCCACTAGCCGAGCCTTTGCTTGTGGGAAGAGGGCGCCAGAGAGGCCCGCCAGTAGTGGAGAGACCTCCGACTGATGTTCTGCAGCTTTCAGCTGGATTTCAGGACATATCCCTCGGAGAACGGGGTGGCCGCAGGCGTGACTTCCATGACCTTGGAGTGAACACCCGGCAGACCATTGAATAGAAATGTGAGACCTGTTTTTTTTTTGCACTGTGTGACAGGTTAAGGTTTAATCACAGAATCAGACTTCTATCTGCACGGTAGCGTGTGCCTTAGGTTTTTCTGAATGACACTATCAGTACCTTCAATGTAAGATATCCTTTTTGGGATAGATTTCAAGTAGGCCTCCAATACCAGAAACTAGTTATTTTGAGAATGGCAAATTTGGGAATAGTTTTTCAACCCAGAAAAAAAAGTGTGCTTTTACGGTCACTACAAATAACTTGACCAGCTAAAACAGTACAGATTTGCTTGAATAGAAATGTGAGACCTGTTTTTTTTTGCACTGTGTGACAGGTTAAGGTTTAATCTCAGAATCAGACTTCTATCTGCACAGTAGCGTGTGTCTTAGGTTTTTCTGAATGACACTATCAGTACCTTCAATGTAAGATATCCTTTTTGGGATAGATTTCAAGTAGGCCTCCAATACCAGAAACTAGTTATTTTGAGAATGGCAAATTTGGGAATAGTTTTTCAACCCAGAAAAAAAAGTGTGCTTTTACGGTCACTACAAATAACTTGACCAGCTAAAACAGTACAGATTTGCTTGAATAGAAATGTGAGACCTGTTTTTTTTTGCACTGTGTGACAGGTTAAGGTTTAATCTCAGAATCAGACTTCTATCTGCACGGTAGCGTGTGTCTTAGGTTTTTCTGAATGACACTATCAGTACCTTCAATGTAAGATATCCTTTTTGGGATAGATTTCAAGTAGGCCTCCAATACCAGAAACTAGTTATTTTGAGAATGGCAAATTTGGGAATAGTTTTTCAACCCAGAATAAAAAGTGTGCTTTTACGGTCACTACAAATAACTTGACCAGCTAAAACAGTACAGATTTGCTTGAATAGAAATGTGAGACCTGTTTTTTTTTGCACTGTGTGACAGGTTAAGGTTTAATCACAGAATCAGACTTCTATCTGCACAGTAGCGTGTGTCTTAGGTTTTTCTGAATGACACTATCAGTACCTTCAATGTAAGATATCCTTTTTGGGATAGATTTCAAGTAGGCCTCAAATACCAGAAACTAGTTATTTTGAGAATGGCAAATTTGGAAATAGTTTTTCAACCCAGAAAAAAAAAAGGGCTTTTACGGTCGCTACAAATAACTTGACCAGCTAAAACAGTACAGATTTGGTTGAATAGAAATGTCAGGTCTATTTTTTAGGCGCTGGGTGACAGGCTCAACTTGCCCCTGATGTAGTATATGGCCAAAAAATAACCACACTGTTGATGGTTAAATGCACTTGGGTGACACAGGCTCAGCCTGCACCAGATGTAGTATATGGCCAAAAAATAATCAGACTGTTGATGGTTAAATGCACTTCGGTGACACAGGCTCAGCCTGCAGCTGATGTAGTATATGGCCAAAAAATAACCAGACTGTTGATGGTTAAATGCACTTTGGTGACACAGGCTCAGCCTGCACCAGATGTAGTATATGACCAAAAAATAATCAGACTGTTGATGGTTAAATGCACTTCGGTGACACAGGCTCAGCCTGCAGCTGATGTAGTATATGGCCAAAAAATAACCAGACTGTTGATGGTTAAATGCACTTCGGTGACACAGGCTCAGCCTGCAGCTGATGTAGGATATAGCACAAAATAACCACACTATTGATGGTTAAATACACTTGGTGATAGCTTGTGCTGGCGCACCACAAGTCACAAAATGGCCGCCGATCACCCCAGAAAAAAAGTGATCTAAAAACGCTCTGGGCAGCCTCAAAAAAGTGAGCAAGTCAATACTAGCACTTCAATGATCCACAGCTGCAGATCGATCACAGAATGAAGTCTTTTGGAGGAGTTAATCACTGCCTAATCTCGCCCTAACGTCGCAGCTGCAACCTCTCCCTATGCTTGAATCAGCAGAGTGACGTGCAGCGCAACGTGACCCAAGCTTATATAGAGGCTGGGTCACATGCTGCACTGGCCAATCACAGCCATCCCAATAGTAGGCAAGGCTGTGATGGCCTCTTGGGGCAAGTAGTATGACGCTTGTTGATTGGCTGCTTTGCAGCCTTTCAAAAAGCGCCATGAAAGCGCCGAACACCGAACCCGAACACGGACTTTTACGAAAATGTTCGGGTTCGGGTCCGTGTCACGGACACCCCAAAATTCGGTACGAACCCGAACTATACAGTTCGGGTTCGCTCATCCCTAGTCAAGGGGTTGAGGGAACGTCTGTTAAACTCCCACTAACAAAGCCTGTTAAACTTAACATTCATGATGCCTTATCTATTGTCACACGTGTGTTGGTAAGCTCAGATATATCTTCTCTACTGCTTTACATTCTGTGTTGCAGTCCTGGCAGCCGGCCTATCCGGACACTGTTCTTTTACAATATATTGATGATCTGTTGCTTTGTTGCCACAGCTCTGAACAGTGTAATGAAGAAACTTTATCTTTGCTTATTTTCCTTGCTGAAAATGGTTGTAAAGCCTCCAAAGAGAAGCTGCAACTTTGTAAATCTACTGTGATTTTCCTAGGTCACTGTATTTCTCCAGGTACTAAACACCTCACAACTGAGAGGGTTACTGCTATACAGCAGCACCCCCTGCCAAGTACTCCAAGGGCTCTGCGTGCCTTTATTAGACTTGTCAGTTACTGTCGCCCCTGGATTAAGGATTGCTCTCAGATGATGCAGCCTCTATATGACTGCCTCAAAGGAGAGATCTTTGAACTCACACCAGAAGCTGTGAGTGCATTTCATGCATTACAACTAACTCTCACCACAACACCAGCATTGGGCATCCCCAATTACAAACAAACTTTCACATTGTATTGTCACGAGCAAGGGGGATTTGCCTCAGGTGTACTGACGCAGAAACACGGGGACCGTATGCGGCCCATTGCATACTATTTTACCAGTTTGGATTGTATTAACACACCACCAAACTGAAACATTTGTCCAGAATCACAAAATATGATGACACTACTCTGTAATGACCGACGACACGCACAGGGAGGAAAACAGGGAAAGCCCTGCCCAAGGGAGAGGGAAAGGTGGTGACCCCTAACTCACCTTGCGGCTGGCACCTGACTGCCCTGACGTCCCTAGACGGGTTCCTCACCCGTGCGGCGATCGCGTGCCTAAACCCTGGCTTTCCCTAATATGAGCCCTGGATAGTGAACAGGCCGGTGGGATCGCTAGTCCACACCACTATCACTAAGAGGGAAACACCAGGGAGAGGACAGACAAAACATACAAACACATACACCCAGGTGGGCGACCACAATAAACCAAAAAGGTCCAACAGGGATCTGGAGGGTAGCGTACTGGACCAACTACCAGCGAACGCAGCAACACAGCTCCAGAAGGTCAGAATAGATGTCCAGGCAGGAAGCTCTATCTCTGGCAACCAGAGAAGTGTGAGAGAGAAATATAAGGAGGTCTGGGAGTGCTGGACAAGGAACAGCTGAGGAGAAGGAGCTACGGATCCCTGAGTGAGCCAAAAGGGTTTGCTAAGCAAACCCAGAAAGCTACCATAAGGAAAACAGCCCTATCTTAAATAGAGCGTGCAGCCAACCGCTGCGACTTCCTGACCCCGGGTATAACGGAGTCAGGCGTGGTCCTCGACACCCTCGTGACAGTACCCCCCTCTCTACGAGGGGCCTCCGGACACTCAGGACCAGGTCTCCCAGGATGAGAGGCATGAAAAACCCGAACTAACCTGTCGGCGTTTACCTCAGACGCAGGAACCCACATTCTTTCCTCGGGACCGTAACCTCTCCAATGCACCAGATATTGAAGAGAGCGGTGGACCCGACGAGAATTAACAATTTTGGATATCTGAAATTCTAGGTTACCATCCACGACAACAGGAGGGGGTGGCAGCGGTGATGGTTCTAAAGGTGGAACATATTTTTTGAGTAACGACTTATGAAAAACATTATGAATTTTAAAAGTCTGAGGTAACTCCAGGCGAAAAGCCACGGGTTGATGATGGCTACAATTTTGTAAGGGCCAATAAACCTAGGACCCAGTTTCAAAGAGGGAACCTTCAATTTAATATTCCTAGTAGACAACCACACATAGTCATTCACTCCTAGGTCCGGACCTGGCGACCGTCTCTTATCAGCCATGCATTTGTATTTACCTCCCATATTTTTCAAGTTATCTTGCACCTTCTGCCATACCGATGAAAGAGATGACGAAAACCGTTCCTCTTCGGGAACCCCAGAAGACCCCCCCTCTTTGAAAGTACAGAATTGGGGATGAAAACCATATGCACCAAGAAATGGTGACTTGCCAGTGGATTCCTGACGACGATTATTTATGGCAAACTCAGCTAACGGTAAATATGATGACCACAACTCTTGGTTTTCAGACACAAAACATCTTAGATATGTCTCAAGGTTTTGGTTGGTACGCTCAGTCTGTCCATTCGACTGAGGATGGAAAGCAGAGGAAAAGGACAAGTGTACCCCCAAACGAGAACAAAAAGCTTTCCAAAATTTAGAAATAAACTGGGTACCCCGATCCGAAACAACATCGGAGGGGACCCCGTGAAGCTTCACGATTTCACTGACGAATACCTGAGCAAGAGTCTTAGCATTAGGTAGTGCGGGTAACGCAATGAAGTGTACCATTTTGCTAAACCTGTCCACTACTACCAAAATAACTGTTTTACCCGCAGACAAAGGTAAGTCAGTGATAAAATCCATTGACAGATGTGTCCACGGTCTATTGGGAATGACGAGTGGTAATAGAGACCCTGCAGGACGTGTATGTGAAACTTTTGCGCGCGCACAGGTAGAACAAGAAGACACAAAATCCAATACATCCTGACGCAACCTTGGCCACCAAAAACGACGAGACAATAGTTCCAAGGTTGCTTTACTACCCGGGTGCCCAGCAAGTGCCGAATTATGATGTTCCTTTAAAAATTCGAAACGTAAGTTCAACGGTACAAACAATTTCTCTGAGGGGCAAGAGACCGGGGCGTCCCCCTGGGCCTCTAACACCTTCCCCTCCAAAACAGAGTGTACCGCAGAAACAACCACTCCTCTTTGAAGAATGGGTACCGGATCACTCACATTACCCCCTCCAGGGAAACAACGAGATAGTGCATCAGCCTTGGTGTTCTTTGCCCCAGGACGATAGGTAATCACAAAGTTAAACCTGGTAAAAAATAGCGACCACCTAGCCTGTCTAGGGGTGAGACGCTTAGCTGATTCGAGGTACAGAAGATTTTTGTGGTCCGTAATTACAGTGACGGGGTGGACTGCCCCCTCTAAGAAATGACGCCACTCCTCAAACGCAAGTTTAATAGCTAATAGTTCCCTATTGCCAATATCGTAGTTCTTTTCTGCTGCAGATAGTTTTTTAGAAAAGAAAGCACAAGGACGCCATTTGCCAGGAGACGGACCCTAAGACAGCACAGCCCCCACTCCCACCTCTGACGCATCGACTTCAACAATAAAAGGCTGAGAGACATCAGGTTGGACCAGTACAGGTGCTGAGGTAAACCTCTCTTTTAGAGAGGAAAAAGCAACTTTAGCGGCGTCAGACCATTTAGAAAAATCAGTCCCCTTCCTAGTCATGTCAGTAAGCGGTTTTACAATAAGTGAATAATTTTTAATGAATTTCCTATAGAAATTCGCGAAGCCCAAGAACCGTTGTAGTGCTTTGAGGTTCTCAGGAAGATCCCAATCTAAAATTGCCTGGACCTTCCTAGGATCCATACGGAAACCTGACGCAGATAAAAAATAACCCAGGAATTGTATCTCCTGAACGGCGAAGACACATTTTTCAATTTTAGCATATAATTAATTCGTCCGTAGGACCTGCAGTACTTGTCTGACATGCACCTCATGTGTTTTCAGATCGGACGAATAAATTAAAATATCATCTAGGTATATTACCACAAACCTGCCGATTAGATGACTAAAAATGTCATTAACGAAATGTTGAAAGACGGCAGGAGCATTGGTCAGACCGAAAGGCATAACTAGATTTTCATAATGCCCCTCAGGGGTGTTAAACGCTGTCTTCCACTCATCCCCCTCCTTAATATGAATCAGATTGTAGGCACCCCTAAGATCAAGTTTGGAGAACCACCTAGCACCCGCAATCTGATTAAACAGGTCAGGAATGAGAGGAAGAGGGTATGGGTCTCGGATGGTTATCCGATTTAATTCGCGAAAATCTAAGCAAGGACGCAGGCCCCCATCTTTCTTTTTAACGAAGAAAAACCCTGCAGCCACGGGTGAAGAAGAGGGTCTGATGTGTCCCTTAGCCAAGCTCTCTGAGATATAATCTTTCATGGCTTGTCTCTCTGGACCCGAAAGATTATATAACCTGGTCTTGGGTAATTTTGCGCCGGGAATAAGGTTAACCGGGCAATCATAAGGACGATGAGGTGGTAACTTCTGACAACCCTTTTCAGAAAAAACATCCTCAAAGTCCGAAATAAATGTAGGTAGGGTAGTTATGGAGGCGACTAAGCAATTGCTATTTAAGCAATTTTCTCTGCACTGCTCACTCCACTCCAATATCTCCCTGGCCTGCCAATCCACCACTGGATTGTGCGCTACCAACCAGGGAAGACCCAGCACTACCGGAGTGGGAAGCCCCTCCAGAACATAACCTGAAAGCATCTCGTTATGGTGGTCCCCTACCCGAAGGTGTAAATTATGAACCATGTGCGTGAGGTTTCTCTGAGACAGGGGAGCAGAATCAATAGCGAATATGGGAATGGGTCTCTGTAAAGTACAGAGAGACAAACCCAAAGTGCGGGCAAAATGGGCATCTATCAAATTTACCCCTGCTCCACTGTCTAGAAAGAAAGAAATAGTCTCCGTCTTATCACCAAAAATAATAACCGCTGGCAACACAAATTGCGATGTACGTATGGAGGAAACGTATACCCCCCGGCTGACATCCTCCACACAGCCTGGGGTTAGTAGTTTTTCCGACGGTCTTTTGTTTCTGAGGAAAGAAGGACAGACATTAATGAAATGACCCCTCTCCCCACAAAAAAAACAAACCCCACGCCTACGGCGAGCCTCAGGAGGACGGACCTGACGAGTAGTTCCTCCTAGCTGCATAGGCTCGTCTAAGTCCGTACAGACTAACTGCTGCTTGGGAGGGGTTACCAATTGCTCCGGTTTTTTCAACCTGACCCTAAGGCGTCTATCTATTCGGATAGAAAGGGACATAACCGCATCAAGGGAAAAGGGGGTCTCATATAATGCAAGCGCATCCTTAACCCTTTCGGATAACCCAGAGCAGAACTGACTCCTGAGAGCCGGGTCGTTCCATTGGGTATCCGTAGCCCACCTACGGAATTCAGAGCAATACTCCTCTACCGGCCGCTCTCCTTGTAAGAGTCTCCGTAATCTTGATTCAGCCAGGGCGACTCGGTCAGGATCATCATATATGAGACCCAAGGCCCCAAAAAACTCATCCACTGACCGAAGAGCCTGGGAATCAGTAGGTAAAGAGAACGCCCAGGACTGCGGATCCCCCTGCAGCAGGGAAATAACAACCCCCACCCGCTGATCTTCATTACCAGAGGAGTAAGGGCGCAGTTTAAAATATAACTTACAGGCCTCACGGAATGTCAAAAACTTGTCCCTTCCCCCAGAAAATCTGTCAGGGAGAGGGACCTTGGGTTCCGCAACAACCTGGTTACCAGTAGCAACCGCTGGGCTTGCAGTCAGTTGTAATTGCTGCTGTTGCTGGAGGACCGACGCCTTCAATCCTACCACCTCCAAAGACAGGCCATGAAATTGTTTGGATAGAGCAGCAATTTGATCCATACTGGATTCTAAGTAGGTAAAAAATATTTTTTTTTTTTTTTTTTTACCTACACAAAATAATTGGCCAGAGATAATGTAATGACCGACGACACGCACAGGGAGGAAAACAGGGAAAGCCCTGCCCAAGGGAGAGGGAAAGGTGGTGACCCCTAACTCACCTTGCGGCTGGCACCTGACTGCCCTGACGTCCCTAGACGGGTTCCTCACCCGTGCGGCGATCGCGTGCCTAAATCCTGGCTTTCCCTAATATGAGCCCTGGATAGTGAACAGGCCGGTGGGATCGCTAGTCCACACCACTATCACTAAGAGGGAAACACCAGGGAGAGGACAGACAAAACATACAAACACATACACCCAGGTGGGCGACCACAATAAACCAAAAAGGTCCAACAGGGATCTGGAGGGTAGCGTACTGGACCAACTACCAGCGAACGCAGCAACACAGCTCCAGAAGGTCAGAATAGATGTCCAGGCAGGAAGCTCTATCTCTGGCAACCAGAGAAGTGTGAGAGAGAAATATAAGGAGGTCTGGGAGTGCTGGACAAGGAACAGCTGAGGAGAAGGAGCTACGGATCCCTGAGTGAGCCAAAAGGGTTTGCTAAGCAAACCCAGAAAGCTACCATAAGGAAAACAGCCCTATCTTAAATAGAGCGTGCAGCCAACCGCTGCGACTTCCTGACCCCGGGTATAACGGAGTCAGGCGTGGTCCTCGACACCCTCGTGACATACTCAGTCCCCACATTACCTTACAGCGATGTACTATTCTAAATCCAGCTACTTTGATACCAGTGTATTTAGAAGAGGAGGGGGGAGTGGGAGTAGTAGAAATGCCTGATCCAGTTGCAAATCATAACTGTCATGAATTGATGATTGCAGAAACAAAAGGGTTACTAAATGTTACTGAAACACCATTAACTAATCCTGATGCTGAGTATTTTGTAGATGGCTCCAGATGGTGGAATGAAGAACAAGGACACTTTGTCACCGGATATGCGGTAATCCAAGATGGTAAGGTAATCATACAAAAGCCACTCCCATCTTGTGCGTCTGCACAGGAGGCGGAGTTGAAGGCACTCACTGACGCATGTACAATGGGTAAGGGACTGAGAATAAATTGTTACACTGATTCCAGGTATGGTTTCGGGGTAGCACATGACTTTGGTGTTATCTGGAAAACTAGGGGATTTCTGACTTCATCGGGCAAACCAATTAAAAATTCTGAAGCAGTACAGAGCCTCATAGAGGCCCTAGAGCTGCCCACAGAGGTAGCCATTGTTAAAGTGCCAGCCCATGTGAAGCAAGATGATCCGCTAGCTGTGGAAAATGCTCAAGCAGACCAAGCAGCCAAACAAGCAGCCGGTCTGCCGCTTCTAACATTGTTATTTCCAACTATGCCAGATTTGTCGCTCTTGCAGAAATTACAGGCCCAGATAACGCCTCAAGACAAAAAGATATGGATGGAGGCGGGGACCACGAAGACAGGAGAGCACTGGCAGGTAAATGGCAGAACATGTTTGCCTCGGAGTTTGTATCCGATGATGGCCAATTTAGCACATGGCCCTACTCATTTGTCAAAAGGAGCTATGAGCGCACTAGTGTTAGAACATTGGTTTGCACCTGGAATTCAGACCCTCTTTGAAGTTTCTTTAGGGTTGTCTTACATGTGCCAGACATAACCCTGGGAGGTTTGTAAAGACCCCCAAGAAACACACTCCCAAACCCTTGTACCCGTTTCAAAGAGTGCAGGTGGATTACATACAGCTACCCAAGGTGAGCACATATGAGTATGTCCTTGTAGCCATTGATGTATTCTCAGGATGGCCAATAACTACGGCCAAGGCCAAAAATACTGCTAAGAAAATATTGTCAGAGGTAGTCTGCAGATATGGGATTCCAGAGGTGATAGAATCAGACAGAGGTACCCACTTCACTGGGGAGACAATGGGACACATACTGAAGATCCTAGGGATCACACAAGCTCTACATTCTCAACAGTATGGAGTCACTATAGTGGTGGTCCCAGATGGAATCACTCAGGTTGTACAGTTACTGCGTTTATTACTATCTGTTCTGTATTAAGTAGCTCCAGGCCCTAAGTGGAAGTTCGGATGGAGACGCATCTTTGGCAGGAAGGAAGTGTCCATCCCAGGTTTCCCATCACCGAAGTGTCCATAACGTTGACTAGAGGAGGACGGAGGTGGACTTTCAAGGCGGTTCGAGGCCTACTCCACGTAGCTACACTTCCAGGTCGCACCATATTGGTCAAGGGATATGCCATGATTGACAGCACTGTCCAAACAAGGGACAGCAACGCCCAAGATGATGTTCATCTTCCTGATTCTACAACAGAGGACAACAGCTACACAGAAACTTTTAGGCTTACTGCTGATGCTCCTAGCAGGTATAGCTGACCTACCAGCTCCTAGAGATTCCAACACAGGAGCAGAAGAAGGTGTATCTAGAACTATAGACAATGATGCATGGAACAACAATGCTGCACCTACATCCACTTAGTATGTGTTTGTGTGCCGTATGTTGTTTTAATAAAATGTATGTATGCTTAATCAAATGACAACTACTAGACAGACTGGAATCGATGCTTACATCGCATGGTCTATGCAGCTTATCTGTATACTCTGTGAAGTACGGGCTGTCTAAGGGGTAATTTGTTTGTCCAGGCAGGTTAGTAGTTAGCAAGACACACACACAAACATGATAAAATGAAACCTTCAGAACAAAACATCTACCACGTGAAGAGAAAAATTGAAATAAAAGGAGGGAAATGTTAAGGAAATTATCCAGCTTTTCTGAAAGAGGATATAAAATTCATAAGATGTTTTTCATTTTTCTCTGTATACATGATATAATGTGGTGACATTTGGAAAAGAACAAACGTAAGCTAAAAACCTATAGAAGTGAACTGTGTGTGTTAAGATAAGATAAGATTTGTATGTGCTAAATCGCAAATATGCATCTCTTGCTAAAAAAAAAACTAAACTCTTCAGTTAACACATTTTTGGAAAAGTGAAACTTGTAAAATACTAACCAATCAAGAAGTATTATTTGTGTACAAATCAAAAGCCATTATTGAAATGTCTGTAAACCAATCATGTTTTACTTTGAGGGGTTATACCCTTTGAACTGTGTATAAATAAAGGGTCCAGGACACTTTCATGTTGGGTTCCCGACAAGGTTTTGAACTATACTCAGACTTCTGTCATTTTCCTCCATCGACGTCATTCACCTGAACACGAGGCAATGTTCATCACGTGGCTGACCCTTGGCCTGCCACAACATCACCCAGCAATACAACAGACTATTTTGAGAGATTTAGGCCCCCGTCACCCAGGCACAGCAGGGGTTCATTCACGGCAAAAGGGGGTTCATGTCACCCAGCAATAGAACAGACGATTTTGAGAGATTTAGGCCCCGTCTCCCAGGCACAGCAGGGGTTCATTCACGGCAAAAGGGGGTTCATGATACCCAGCAATAGAACAGATGATTTTGAGAGATATAGGCCCCTGTCACCCAGGCACAGCAGGGGTTCATTCACGGCAAAAGGGGGTTAATGTCACCCAGCAATAGAACAGAGGATTTTGAGAGATTTAGGCCCCTGTCACCCAGGCACAGAAGGGGTTCCTTCACGGCAAAAGGGGGTTCTTGTCACCCAGCAATAGAACAGAGTATTTTGAGAGATTTAGGCCGCTGTCACCTCGGTACAGCAGGGGTTCATTCACGGCAAAAGGGGGTTCATGTCACCCAGCAATACAACAGAGGATTTTGAGAGATTTAGGCCCCTGTCACCCAGGCACAGCAGGGGTTTGTATATGCCAAAAATGGTAAAATGTCACCCGACAATTGAAAATAAGAATTTCAAAATAGTACTTGAAAAGGCTAGAGGGATGTAAAAGGCAGTAAAATGTGCTTAAGAGCATGGCAACTGCTTTGCAAACAAATGTGGATAGGGAAATAACTTAAAATGAAATAAAAAAAAAAAAAAATTGCTAATTATTAACCTGCAACTCAGAGAATGAGGTGGATATGGAGTCGGAGGTTGAGGAGGCAGTGAATATGGTGTTGTAGGTGGAGGCAGCAATGGAGGAGGAGGAGGTAGTCAACAAAGTTATATTATTTTTTTTATTGGGGTAGGTAGCCCCCAGAAAACAAAGAATCATTGCACTTGACATGAGTACAAGAATGTATGTTTGATGGTGGTATAAATGTCTATTCTGCACAAGGTACAGACAAGTCTTGTGGCATCCAAGCCTGGTTCATTTTAATGAACGTGAGCTTGTCCACGTTGGCTGTGGACAGGCGGCTGCGTCTGTCTGTAATGACGCCTCCTGCCGTGCTAAATACTCGTTCAGAGAGTACACTGGCTGCAGGGCAGGCCAGCACCTCCAAGGCATACAGGGCAAGCTCTGGCCATGTGGACAATTTGGAGACCCAGAACTTGAAGGGGGCAGAGCCATCAGTCAGTACGTGTAGTCGTATGCACAGGTACTGTTCCACCATGTTGTTCAAATGCTGCCTCCTGCTAACACGCTCTATATCATTAGTTGGGGCCGGTTGTTGCGGCGAGGTGAAAAAGCTTTTCCACATGTCGGCCATGCTAACCCTGCCTTCTGAGGTGCTGGAGCTGACACAGCTGTGTTGGCTACCTCTTCCTCCTCCCCTGCCTTCACCTTGTGCTTCCACTTGGACCCCGGCGTCAGTCGGGAATGCTCTCAGGAGCGCGTCTACCAGCGTGCGCCTGTAGTCGCACATCTTCCGATCACGCTCCAGTGAGGGAATTAAGGACGGCACATTGTCTTTGTAACGGGGATCCAGCAGGATGGCCAACCTGTAGTCAGCACACGTTAAAATGTGGGCAACTCTGCAGTCGTTGCGCAGGCACTGCAGTATGTAGTCGCTCATGTGTGCGCAGCTGCCCAGAGGTAAGGACAAGCTGTCCTCTGTGGGAGGCGTATCGTCTGCGTCCTCCGTATCCCCCTAGCCACGCACCAGTGATGGGCCCGAGCTGCGTTGGATGTCACCCCGCTGTGAACATGCTTCATCCCCATCCTCCTCCTCCTCATCATCCTTCTCCTCCTCGTCCTCCAGTAGTGGGCCCTGGCTGGCCAAATTTGTACCTGGCCTCTGCTGTTACAAAAATCCTCTTTCTGAGCCACTTCTAAAAGACTGGCCTGAAAGTGTTAGAGATGACCCTTCTTCCCCCTGCTCGTCCTGGGCCACATCCTCTTCCATCATCGCCCTAAGTGTTTTCTCAAGGAGACATAGAAGTGGTATTGTAACGCTGATAACGGCGTCATTGCCACTGGCCATTTTGCTGGAGTACTCGAAACAGCGCAACAGGGCACACAGGTCTCGCATGGAGGCCCAGTCATTGGTGGTGAAGTGGTGCTGTTCCGCAGTGCGACTCACCAGTGCGTACTGCAGCTGAAACTCCACTATGGCCTACTGCTGCTCACACAGTCTCTCCAGCATGTGCAAGGTGGAGTTCCACCTGGAGGGCACGTGGCATATGAGGCGGTGAGCAGGAAGGCCAAAGTTACGCTGTAGAGCACTCGTCGGTCTGTTGTTCTATACCCTGCCACAACTCCTGCACGGTGTGGGGCCTGTCCCCCAAACACATCAGTTTCAGAATGGCCTGCTGACGTTTACCCCGGGCTGTGTTGAAGTTGGTGGTGAAGGTCTGTCAAAGACCGGATGAGGAGGTGGTAGAAGAGGAGGAGGAAGCCGAGTAGGAAGAGGAGGAAACAGGAGGCAAAGAATGATGCCCTGCGATCCTTGGCGGCGGAAGGACGTGCGCCAAACAGCTCTCCGCCTGGGGCCCAGTCGCCACTACATTTAATCAGTGTGCAGTTAGGGAGATAGAGTGTCCCTGGCCGTGCTTACTGGTCCACGTATCTGTGGTTAGGTGGACCTTGCAACAGATGGCGTTGCGCAGTGCACACTTGATTTTATCCGATACTTGGTTGTGCAGGGAGGGCACGGCTCTCCTGGAGAAGAAGTGCCGGCTGGGAACGACGTACTGTGGGACAGCAAGCGACATGAGCTGTTTGAAGCTGTCCGTCTCCACCAGCCTTAATGACAGCATTTCAAAGGCCAGCAGTATAGAAATGCTGGCATTCAGGGCCAGGGATTGAGGGTGGCCAGGTGGGAATTGACGCTTTCTCTCAAAGGTTTGTGAGATGGAGAGCTGAACGCTTCCGTGGTGGAGATGCTTGGTGACGGAGGTGGTGTTGTTGGTGGCACATCCTCTGTTTGCTAAGCGGCAGGTGCCAACGTTTCTCCAGAGGCGGAGGAAGAGGCCGAGGCAGCAGCCTTTCTTGGTTTTGAAGGTGCTTACTCCACTGCAGCCCGTGTCTCGCATGTAGATGCCTGGTCATGCATGTTGTGCTAAGGTTCAGAACGTTAATGCCTCGTTTCAGGCTCTGATGGCACAGCGTGCAAACCACTCGGGTCTTGTTATCAGCACATTGTGTGAAGAAGTGCCATGCTAGGGAACTCCTTGAAGCTGCCTTTGGTGTGCTCGGTCCCAGGTGACGGTGGCCAGTAGCAGACGAACTGTTTTGACGACGGCTGCTCTGCTTTTGCACCCTGCTCCCGCTTTTGCTACGCTGTTGGCTCGGTCTCACCACTGCCTCTTCCTCCGAACTCTGAAAGTCAGTGGCACGACCTTCATTCCATGTGGGGTCTAGGACCTCATCGTCCCCTGCATCGTGTTCCACCCAGTCTTCCTCCCTGACCTCCTTTTCGGTCTGCACACTGCAGAAAGAAGCAGCAGTTGGCACCTGTGTTTGGTCATCATCAGAGACGTGCTGAGGAGGTTTTCCCATGTCCTCATCAGGAAACATAAGTGGTTGTGCGTCTGTGCATTCTATGTCTTCCACCGCTGGGAATGGGCTAGGTGGATGCCTTTGGGAAACCCTGCCAGCAGAGTCTTCAAACAGCATAATGATGTGTGCAACAGACTATTAGGTCCTACAGGAGGTGGCAACGCTATTACAGTATATAGCAGAATTTTTCAAGGGTCATGCGACCAAAGCGTGGCTTGAATCACCTACTGACTAATTTTTTATTTGTGTACATAAAACTTGTATCTTTATTATTTCACTTTAAAAGTTAAACTCTAAATTTGTGATTAAAACTCCTCAGAATGAGCGGTGAGACTGTTGTATATATTTATATACCTCTACTCAGTATATACCACTGGATGAAAAGGCTGCCTGATACCATTCTCAGGGCTTACCCAAACTCCTAAATCTTCACAGCAACTTTATATTTAGTTGCTTGTGTGTCTCTACTATGAGGGCTCACTACGCTCTATCTGATTCTAAAAAGTATGCTCCCGCTTCCCTACATGTTTCGCCGAACCTTCGGCGTCCTCAGGGGATATGCAGGTTTGCAATGGAGGGGGCGGTCCCTAGGTTTTATGGGTTCGGTTCATGAGGGTCGGATGGCTGCGGCCAATCCGAACTGTACTTTCAATGATTGGCATGGCTTGATACCAGTTATCCACGTCACCAACCCCTGGTGACTTGATCTCAGACACTCCCATTAGCCCGCGTCACTTCCACTTCCGCCTGTGACGTAAACGGGCCTCCGAATGATGGAGCATCCGGTATCTAAAAAGTTCCGGTGCATAGGTAACTATGTAATTGGTCCTTTACTAATGACGTACATCCCTGCGTCCAGCGCTTGGAGATGACGTCTATTTACAATCGTCGTCCTGTGTTATACCTACGCATGCGCCGGTACTTTAGGATATTTGCAGAATAAGTTGTCCGATATTTGTACAGGTATTGTGCCTTATGAATGGGCCTACATAAACACTTGGGGGAGTACTTAAGATATACCTCTTATGTCCCTTATTCTCTCAGAGCCAGGGGTGAATTAATATAGAATAATGAATATACAATCCATATAATAGATATTCTGTTCGGTTTCATACTGTATATTGTAATTCATAATTACTACATGTTCTATTGGTCAACATGGGTATATATCGAATATTACTTCATATTTAGGTAAAGTATTCACTCTCTATTATACTATGCCATATATCCCTCTTATATAATATTTAATTATTTCCCCATTGATCACTCATTAATGTATACTCCGAAAAAAACAAAAAGCAAAAGGTGTTCTTCTTTTTATTTTTTTTTTTTTTTTATTTTTTTTTATTTATTGTTTTTGATTTTTATATATTTTTTTATATTTTTATAGTGTATTTTTTGTTTATTGTTTTATTTATAATCAAATTCTAATCAGAAAATTTTTCCCTTTTTTTTACTATACTAGTGCCCGTTTCTATATTAATTTTTACTTAGTTATTTCGGTCTTGTCTTATTTTAGACAACCTACACCTCTGAAATGGTGATTTTCGATTTATATTTTTCCCTATAGTTGATTAATTTATTATTCGAATTATTTTAATTTTTCACTGTTTTACATCCGATATTTATTTAGTTTGCTTTTCAATTTTTAGATTAAATTTTACGGTTTTTACGCCCCCGGAGATTAGGATTTTTTATTCTCTATCTATTTATATATATTATATACATCATCTTCATATATATACATTATTCTTTTTGAAAAGGACTGATTTCTATTTATTTTTTATATATTAATTGATTCTCCATTTATTTTTATCATCTACTTTTATTTATTTTATTTCTTTTATTTCTGAAGATATATTTTATTCTATCATTTTTTGTTTTCTATAATATTACGTTATTTGATTGTTTCCTCACCAATATACAATTCCCTCTTAGGCTATCCTGGTCCAGAAAGTACTCTCCCTGAGTGTGTTTTTGGGCTCTTCTATTTTCAGATGTTATTTATTTTATTTCTTTTAATATCCGACTTCTTATTATTTTATCCTATTTCTCTTTGGATTTGGGGAGATTTTAATAATGTTCCAAGATTTATATATTTTTCTTTTATCAGGTCTTCCTACTGTTTTTATTTTTTATTTATTTTGTATTTTATTTTTTAGCTTTTTTTGGACTAACTGGTTACCCTTCTTATTTTATTTTATTTTATATTTTTATTCGTTCATTTTTATTTTCTGAAGATACTTCATGCTTATTTTCTTCTTTTTTCAGGTTTCTTCACTTCTATGCCCGTCCTATATGGTAAGTCGTATTTTCTTTAAAGGGATCCCTCCTAAAATTCTCTTTAGAGTATTACTATTCGTTCTTGTTTTTTATTTTCCATTTATTTATTCAATTCTTCTATGCCTTTTATTTTATTCAATTCTTCTATGCCTTTTATTTTCTTAATTATAAGAAGGAAGCGAACGTGAATCCTTCATTGAGACCATTCGGTGCAAGTGACTTTAGACGGTGTATCCACCTGGTCTCTTCTTGCTGTAGCTTTTTATCAATGCTTCCTTGTCTAGGATTACCTTTTAATTTTTGTATTCCCCAAATTTTGAGGCCGGTTGTTTGCCCCCTGTGAAATCTTTTTAGATGTCTCGAAAGGGGTGTTTCTTCATCTGTATTTAGGACGCTAAAGTGCTTCGATATTCGTCTTCTAAATTCCTGAATCGTTTTCCCAATGTATAGCAGGTCACATTCACATTGTATTGCATATATGAGGCCCTTACTTCTGCAATTGATGTATTCCCTGATTTTATATTTCTTGCCATCCACTGGGTTGATGAACTCTTTTTTCACCATCATGTATTTGCAGAAAGTGCATGTACCACAGGGGTACGACCATTTAGTTTTTAACCATGTTTCCTTTTTCTGGATGTTTTTTTGGAAGTGGCTTCTTACCACCATCTCTTTTAGGTTCGTACCACGCCTGTATGTAATGCTCGGGTTCCTTGGGAGTATCAATCCCAGATCCCTGTCTGCTCTTAAAACATGCCAATGTTTTTTTAGGATGTTGTACACTTGTTTGTTTTGAATGTCGAATGTCCCTTTGCACCTGATCGTTTTTTCATCACCTCTCTGTTTCTCAACAAGGAGATCTTCTCTGTTCGTGCTTTTAGCCCTATTATAGGCTTGATGCAATACCTTTTTCGGGTATCCCCTCTTCCGGAATCTGGAATATAGTGTTTGGCACTCATTATTGAATGCATCGATGTTGGTACAGTTCCGTCTAGCTCTTAAATACTGTCCAATGGGGATTCCTTTCTTTAAAGGCTGAGGGTGATAGCTTTGCCAATGTAAAAAGCTGTTGCTAGATGTCGGTTTTCTGTATATTTCTGTTAGTACCCTCCCACTGCCATCCAGGATGATCTTCAAATCCAGGAAGGCTATGCTCTTGTCTTGGATTTCTGTGGTGAATTTCAAGCCCAGACTATTGTTGTTGAGTTTTTCCGTGAACTGATTGAATTCTGTTTTGGTCCCGTCCCAGAAAATAAGGATGTCATCAATAAACCTTCCCCAAAATAAAATTAAATCTGTGTAATGTGTATTATCATCAGTGAAAACGTGCTGATCTTCCCACCACCCTAAAAAGAGATTGGCAAAACTGGGCGCACAAACCGTGCCCATTGCCGTCCCGTGTGTCTGTAAATAATAAGTGCCATTAAACATAAAATAATTGTGAGTAAGAAGAAATCGTAGCAATTGTACTACAAATTCATTATGTGAGTGAAATTGTGTTCCCTTTGTGTAAAGGTACTTCTTGACGGCTTCTATACCCAGTTCGTGATCAATGCTGGTATACAGAGCCTCTACATCTAGACTCGCTAGAAATGTGTTAGGGCCTACTTGGACATCATTTAGTTTCCTGACCATATCCAGTGTGTCTTTTACATATGATGGGAGACTAGCAACAAAGGGTCTGATCAATGTATCTACATAGGTACTTATGCCTTCGCATAAGTTCTCATTCCCAGAGACTATAGGTCTGCCCGGTACAGGATCTCTCTTCTTGTGTACCTTGGGCAGAGCATAGAAAGTGGCTGTTGTGGGGTTGGGATTGTACAATACTTTAAATTCTTCCTTAGTAATTAGATGGTTTTCTTTTGCTCCTTTTAGAATGGTTTCAAGCTCCTTTTGATATTTTTCTTTAGGATTGTACTTTAGTTTCTTGTAGGTTTTTTCATCTTTAAGAAGTTTTAACACCATTTCAATATAATATTCTCGATCGAGTATCACGATATTGCCCCCTTTATCAGAGGGTTTTATAACCACATCATCCCTTTTCATTAGATCCTCCAGGGCTTCTTTTTCTTGTATACTAAGATTACTACCTATCTCACTCCTTTTTGTTTTTATTGTCTCTAGGTCTCTCGTTACAAGCTTTACAAAAGTTTCTACACTTGCGTAACCTGAGAAAGGAGGTGTATATTTGGATTTAGGATGGAGGTTTGTGAATGGTGCTTGAATTGACGGAATTTCACCCCTACTCTCTCTATATAGGTCTTCCAGAATATTAATGGCTTCCCGTTCCTTTTGATCTGGGTCTCTCTTTTCTTTCTCTTTAAATTCTTTATGAAGTGCCAGCTTCCTGGCAAAAAGGTTGATGTCTTTGACCCAGGTGAAGCAATCGAATCCAGGTGTCGGTGTGTAAGAGAGGCCTTTATTCAAGAGGGAGATAAGCTGGGGTTCCAGAGATATATTGGCAAGGTTGATAATTTGCATGTTAGTAATCTCCTCTAGATTCTCTGTTGGTTGTATCCCCACTTGTCCCTGTCCCTCAATTGCACACCTGGTACTAAAAAAGATGGGGTAGTTGTTTGTCCCCCTTGACTCCCACTCTGTAAAGGGCCACCCAGTAAACCATAACTCGATGAGGCCGGTAAGGCAGATAAATATGGTAAAGATGGATACGTGCCTTCTCTCTGTAAATTTGGAATGATATTCCCCTGCCCGCTCGTTTGTGGGTTGGCCTGCCATTCTCTACTCTGACTGGGTCCTTTATTTCCTGATGGATTCTGCGGGAAATTTTTCTGATGCTGTTTTTGGTATGGTCCTCTATAGAATTTATTTTTCTTTTTATTTCCTATTCTCTGAGGTTTTCCACCTCCTTCAGACTCAGAGTTATCTGTTTCTGATATATCTGTATACTCCCTTGAGTCTGTGCCTCTAGAGAAAAAGGGTACACTTCTATTTGCGTTACTATATATATACCCGGTATCAAAATCTCTTTTATCCCTTAGATATTTCTTATGTTTTCTTTCTTTTGTCTCTGACTGTTGGCTTTCTATATTTTTTTGTAATTTATTCTCTAGGGTCACAAACTCAGATTGATTTCGAAAAATCTGTATATCAGTTATTTCTTTTTCCAATTGTGACGCTAGTTTAGTCAACAATTTTTTCTCATAGTCGCATATATAGGTTTGCATCCGCAGAGAATTCTCTGTTAGCAGGTCTTCCCACCCTTTAATGAATTCTGTGTCTTCATGATGGGCATTAGGAGTGATCCTAATGCGCATTCTTCTATACACTATTTTTTGTTGTGTGTATGTCTCTAGGCTGATGATCTCCCAGAGGGACCTCACATACCTTCTATAAGTCTTGTTAATTTCTTTAAACGCCTGGGAAATATCTAGGCTATTGAGGGGAAGGCTGTCGTTTGAGAAAACGATATTGGCATCAGATAGGAATTGCTGTGTATTCAACTGGTTTGAATACACAGCAATTCCTATCTGATGCCAATATCGTTTTCTCAAACGACAGCCTTCCCCTCAATAGCCTAGATATTTCCCAGGCGTTTAAAGAAATTAACAAGACTTATAGAAGGTATGTGAGGTCCCTCTGGGAGATCATCAGCCTAGAGACATACACACAACAAAAAATAGTGGGGATACAACCAACAGAGAATCTAGAGGAGATTACTAACATGCAAATTATCAACCTTGCCAATATATCTCTGGAACCCCAGCTTATCTCCCTCTTGAATAAAGGCCTCTCTTACACACCGACACCTGGATTCGATTGCTGCACCTGGGTCAAAGACATCAACCTTTTTGCCAGGAAGCTGGCACTTCATAAAGAATTTAAAGAGAAAGAAAAGAGAGACCCAGATCAAAAGGAACGGGAAGCCATTAATATTCTGGAAGACCTATATAGAGAGAGTAGGGGTGAAATTCCGTCAATTCAAGCACCATTCACAAACCTCCATCCTAAATCCAAATATACACCTCCTTTCTCAGGTTACGCAAGTGTAGAAACTTTTGTAAAGCTTGTAACGAGAGACCTAGAGACAATAAAAACAAAAAGGAGTGAGATAGGTAGTAATCTTAGTATACAAGAAAAAGAAGCCCTGGAGGATCTAATGAAAAGGGATGATGTGGTTATAAAACCCTCTGATAAAGGGGGCAATATCGTGATACTCGATTGAGAATATTATATTGAAATGGTGTTAAAACTTCTTAAAGATGAAAAAACCTACAAGAAACTAGAGTACAATCCTAAAGAAAAATATCAAAAGGAGCTTGAAACCATTCTAAAAGGAGCAAAAGAAAACCATCTAATTACTAAGGAAGAATTTAAAGTATTGTACAATCCCAACCCCTCAACAGCCACTTTCTATGCTCTGCCCAAGGTACACAAGAAGAGAGATCCTGTACCGGGCAGACCTATAGTCTCTGGGAATGAGAACTTATGCGAAGGCATAAGCACCTATGTAGATACATTGATCAGACCCTTTGTTGCCAGTCTCCCATCATATGTAAAAGACACACTGGATATGGTCAGGAAACTAAATGATGTCCAAGTAGGCCCTAACACATTTCTAGCGAGTCTAGATGTAGAGGCTCTGTATACCAGCATTGATCACGAACTGGGTATAGAAGCCGTCAAGAAGTACCTTTACACAAAGGGAACACAATTTCACTCACATAATGAATTTGTAGTACAATTGCTACGATTTCTTCTTACTCACAATTATTTTATGTTTAATGGCACTTATTATTTACAGACACACGGGACAGCAATGGGCACGGTTTGTGCGCCCAGTTTTGCCAATCTCTTTTTAGGGTGGTGGGAAGATCAGCACGTTTTCACTGATGATAATACACATTACACGGATTTAATTTTATTTTGGGGAAGGTTTATTGATGACATCCTTATTTTCTGGGACGGGACCAAAACAGAATTCAATCAGTTCACGGAAAAACTCAACAACAAAAGTCTGGGCTTGAAATTCACCACAGAAATCCAAGACAAGAGCATAGCCTTCCTGGATTTGAAGATCATCCTGGATGGCAGTGGGAGGGTACTAACAGAAATATACAGAAAACCGACATCTAGCAACAGCTTTTTACATTGGCAAAGCTATCACCCTCAGCCTTTAAAGAAAGGAATCCCCATTGGACAGTATTTAAGAGCTAGACGGAACAGTACCAACATCGATGCATTCAATGAGTGCCAAACACTATATTCCAGATTCCGGAAGAGGGGATACCCGAAAAAGGTATTGCATCAAGCCTATAATAGGGCTAAAAGCACGAACAGAGAAGATCTCCTTGTTGAGAAACAGAGAGGTGATGAAAAAACGATCAGGTGCAAAGGGACATTCGACATTCAAAACAAACAAGTGTACAACATCCTAAAAAAACATTGGCATGTTTTAAGAGCAGACAGGGATCTGGGATTGATACTCCCAAGGAACCCGAGCATTACATACAGGCATGGTACGAACCTAAAAGAGATGGTGGTAAGAAGCCACTTCCAAAAAAACATCCAGAAAAAGGAAACATGGTTAAAAACTAAAGGGTCGTACCCCTGTGGAACATGCACTTTCTGCAAATACATGATGGTGAAAAAAGAGTTCATCAACCCAGTGGATGGCAAGAAATATAAAATCAGGGAATACATCAATTGCAGAAGTAAGGGCCTCATATATGCAATACAATGTGAATGTGACCTGCTATACATTGGGAAAACGATTCAGGAATTTAGAAGACCAATATCGAAGCACTTTAGCGTCCTAAATACAGATGAAGAAACACCCCTTTCGAGACATCTAAAAAGATTTCACAGGGGGCAAACAACCGGCCTCAAAATTTGGGGAATACAAAAATTAAAAGGTAATCCTAGACAAGGAAGCATTGATAAAAAGCTACAGCAAGAAGAGACCAGGTGGATACACCGTCTAAAGTCACTTGCACCGAATGGTCTCAATGAAGGATTCACGTTCGCTTCCTTCTTATAATTAAGAAAATAAAAGGCATAGAAGAATTGAATAAAATAAAAGGCATAGAAGAATTGAATAAATAAATGGAAAATAAAAAACAAGAACGAATAGTAATACTCTAAAGAGAATTTTAGGAGGGATCCCTTTAAAGAAAATACGACTTACCATATAGGACGGGCATAGAAGTGAAGAAACCTGAAAAAAGAAGAAAATAAGCATGAAGTATCTTCAGAAAATAAAAATGAACGAATAAAAATATAAAATAAAATAAAATAAGAAGGGTAACCAGTTAGTCCAAAAAAAGCTAAAAAATAAAATACAAAATAAATAAAAAATAAAAACAGTAGGAAGACCTGATAAAAGAAAAATATATAAATCTTGGAACATTATTAAAATCTCCCCAAATCCAAAGAGAAATAGGATAAAATAATAAGAAGTCGGATATTAAAAGAAATAAAATAAATAACATCTGAAAATAGAAGAGCCCAAAAACACACTCAGGGAGAGTACTTTCTGGACCAGGATAGCCTAAGAGGGAATTGTATATTGGTGAGGAAACAATCAAATAACGTAATATTATAGAAAACAAAAAATGATAGAATAAAATATATCTTCAGAAATAAAAGAAATAAAAGAAATAAAAGTAGATGATAAAAATAAATGGAGAATCAATTAATATAAAAAAAATAAATAGAAATCAGTCCTTTTCAAAAAGAATAATGTATATATATGAAGATGATGTATATAATATATATAAATAGATAGAGAATAAAAAATCCTAATCTCCGGGGGCGTAAAAACCGTAAAATTTAATCTAAAAATTGAAAAGCAAACTAAATAAATATCGGATGTAAAACAGTGAAAAATTAAAATAATTCGAATAATAAATTAATCAACTATAGGGAAAAATATAAATCGAATATCACCATTTCAGAGGTGTAGGTTGTCTAAAATAAGACAAGACCGAAATAACTAAGTAAAAATTAATATAGAAACGGGCACTAGTATAGTAAAAAAAAGGGAAAAATTTTCTGATTAGAATTTGATTATAAATAAAACAATAAACAAAAAATACACTATAAAAATATAAAAAAAATATATAAAAATCAAAAACAATAAATAAAAAATAAAAAATAAAATAAAAAAATAAAAAAAGAAGAACACCTTTTGCTTTTTGTCTTTTTCGGAGTATACATTAATGAGTGATCAATGTGGAAATAATTAAATATTATATAAGAGGGATATATGGCATAGTATAATAGAGAGTGAATACTTTACCTAAATATGAAGTAATATTCGATATATACCCATGTTGACCAATAGAACATGTAGTAATTATGAATTACAATATACAGTATGAAACCGAACAGAATATCTATTATATGGATTGTATATTCATTATTCTATATTAATTCACCCCTGGCTCTGAGAGAATAAGGGACATAAGAGGTATATCTTAAGTACTCCCCCAAGTGTTTATGTAGGCCCATTCATAAGGCACAATACCTGTACAAATATCGGACAACTTATTCTGCAAATATCCTAAAGTACCGGCGCATGCGTAGGTATAACACAGGACGACGATTGTAAATAGACGTCATCTCCAAGCGCTGGACGCAGGGATGTACGTCATTAGTAAAGGACCAATTACATAGTTACCTATGCACCGGAACTTTTTAGATACCGGATGCTCCATCATTCGGAGGCCCGTTTACGTCACAGGCGGAAGTGGAAGTGACGCGGGCTAATGGGAGTGTCTGAGATCACGTCACCAGGGGTTGGTGACGTGGATAACTGGTATCAAGCCATGCCAATCATTGAAAGTACAGTTCGGATTGGCCGCAGCCATCCGACCCTCATGAACCGAACCCATAAAACCTAGGGACCGCCCCCTCCATTGCAAACCTGCATATCCCCTGAGGACGCCGAAGGTTCGGCGAAACATGTAGGGAAGCGGGAGCATACTTTTTAGAATCAGATAGAGCGTAGTGAGCCCTCATAGTAGAGACACACAAGCAACTAAATATAAAGTTGCTGTGAAGATTTAGGAGTTTGGGTAAGCCCTGAGAATGGTATCAGGCAGCCTTTTCATCCAGTGGTATATACTGAGTAGAGGTATATAAATATATACAACAGTCTCACCGCTCATTCTGAGGAGTTTTAATCACAAATTTAGAGTTTAACTTTTAAAGTGAAATAATAAAGATACAAGTTTTATGTACACAAATAAAAAATTAGTCAGTAGGTGATTCAAGCCACGCTTTGGTCGCATGACCCTTGAAAAATTCTGCTTCAAACAGCATAAGAGACTGCTGCATGACTTGAGGCTCAGACAGGTTCCCCGATATGCATGGGGGTGATGTGACAGACTGATGGACTGGGTTTCAGGCGCCACCTGTGCGCTTTCTGCAGAAGACTGGGTGGGAGATAATGTGAACGTGCTGGATCCACTGTCGGCCACCCAATTGACAGCGCCTGTACTTGCTCAAGCCTTACCATCCTTAGAATGGCATTAGGCCTGACCAAATATCGCTGTAGATTCTGGCGGCTACTGGGACCTGAGGTAGTAGGTTCAGTAGGACGTGTAGCTATGGCAGAACGGCCACGTCCTCTCCCTGCAATAGAGGCTCCACCAACACCACCACCACGACCATGACCGCGTCCCTTATTAGATGTTTGCCTCATAGTTAGCGTTTACAAAGCAAAGTAAAAAGTGGTTAGGTCTGTTAAAAATAATTAACCGCCAATAAAAACCCTGATGTAGGGTATTACATTCAATTTTTTTTTTTTTACTCTATATGACAGCGGTGTTTGTGGCCTAAATGTGACACTCACTTATGCACGTCTTATCCCAGATGTGCAGTATATCAGAGGGATTTTTCAGCCCAGTAACCAAAAAGCCGTATTTCTGGCCTAAATGTGACAGTCACTTATGCTTGTCTAATCCCAGCTGTGCAGTATATTACAGGTTTTTTTCACCCCAGTAACCAAAAAGCCGTATTTCTGGCCTAAATGTGACAGTCACTTATGCTTGTCTAATCCCAGATGTGCAGTATATCAAAGGCTTTTTTCACCCCAGTAACCAAAAAGCTGTATTTCTGGCCTAAATGTGCCAGTCACTTATGCCTGTCTAATCCTACATGTGCAGTATATCAGAGGCTTTTTTCACCCCAGTATGCCAAAGCCGTATTTCTGGCCTAAATGTGACAGTCACTTATGCACGTGTAATCCCAGATGTGCAATATATCAGAGGCTTTTTTCATCCCAGTAACCAAAAAGGCGTATTTCTGGCCTAAATGTGACAGTCACTTATGCACGTGTAATACCAGATGTGCAGTATATCAGAGGCTTTTTTCACCCCAGTATGCCAAAGCCGTTTTTATGGCCTAAATGTGACAGTCACTTATGCATGTGTAATCCCAGATGTGCAATATATTAGAGGCTTTTTTGACCCCAGTAACCAAAAAGCCGTATTTCTGGCCTAAATGTGACAGTCACTTATGCATGTGTAATACCAGATGTGCAGTATATCAGAGGCTTTTTTCATCCCAGTATGCCAAAGCCGTATTTGTGGCCTAAATGTGACACTCACTTATGCACGTCTTATCCCAGATGTGCAGTATATCAGAGGGTTTTTTCACCCCAGTAACCAAAAAGCCGTATTGATGGCCTAAATGTGACAGTCACTTATGCACGTGTAATCCCAAATGTGCAGTGTATCAGAGGCTTTTTTCACCCCAGTATGCCAAAGCCATATTTATGGCCTAAATATGACAGTCACTTATGCATGTGTAATCCCAGATGTGCAATATATTAGAGACTTTTTTCACCCCAGTAACCAAAAAGCCGTATTTCTGGCCTAAATGTGACAGTCACTATGCTTGTCTAATCCCAGATGTGCAGTATATCAAAGGGTTTTTTCACCCCAGTAACCAAAAAGGTGTATTTCTGGCCTAAATTTGACAGTCACTTATGCTTGTCTAATCCCAGATGGGCAGTATATCAGAGGCTTTTTTCACCCCAGTAACCAAAAAGCCGTATTTCTGACCTAAATGTGATAGTCACTTATGCACGTGTAATCCCAGATGTGCAGTGTATCAGAGGCTTTTTTCACCCCAGTATGCAAAAGCCATATTTATGGCCTAAATATGACAGTCACTTATGCATGTGTAATCCCAGATGTGCAATATATTAGATGCTTTTTTCACCCCAGTAACCAAAAAGCCGTATTTCTGGCCTAAATGTGACAGTCACTTATGCTTGTCTAATCCCAGATGTGCAGTATATCAAAGGCTTTTTTCACCCCAGTAACCAAAAATCCGTATTTCTGGCCTAAATATGACAGTCACTTATGCTTGTCTAATCCCAGATGTGCAGTATATCAGAGGGTTTTTTCACCCCAGTAACCAAAAAGCCGTATTTCTGGCCTAAATGTGACAGTCACTTATGCTTGTCTAATCCCAGATGTGCAGTATATTAGAGGGTTTTTTCACCCCAGTAACCAAAAAGCTGTATTTCTGGCCTAAATGTGACAGTCACTTATGCTTGTCTAATCCTAGATGTGCAGTATATCAGAGGCTTTTTTCACCCCAGTATGCCAAAGCCGTATTTCTGGCCTAAATGTGACAGTCACTTATGCATGTTTAATCCCAGATGTGCAATATACAGAGGCTTTTTTCATCCCAGTAACCAAAAAGCCGTATTTCTGGCCTAAATGTGACAGTCACTTATGCACGTGTAATCCCAGATGTGCAGTATATCAGAGGCTTTTTTCACCCCAGTATGCCAAAGCCGTTTTTATGGCCTGAATGTGACAGTCACTTTTGCATGTGTAATCCCAGATGTGCAATATATCAGAGGCTTTTTTCACCCCAGTAACCAAAAAGCCGTATTTCTGGCCTAAATGTGACAGTCACTTATGCTTGTCTAATCCCAGATGTGCGGTATACTAGAGGGTTTTTTCACCCCAGTAACCAAAAAGCTGTATTTCTGGCCTAAATGTGACAATCACTTATGCACGTGTAATCCCAGATGTGCATTATATTTAACAGATGTATTTTTTTTAACCCCAGTAAGCAAAAAGCTGTATTTCTGGACTTGCAGACATGCAGATAGCCTGTGCTGGTGCACTATCGTTGCATAAAATGGCTGCCGATTATGTATTGATATTGACTAACTGAAGAAAAAAAGTTTGTTTTCAGCAGTAGTTGGTTCAGGGCAGGCTTAAAAAAATTGTGCACTGCACCCACTAAACACATTTGCTGTAGATCGCTGAGTACAAAAAACAGTTCTTGATAAGATTTCTCCCTGATCTCTCCCTCACAGCAGCTGCAGCCTCTCCCTACACTAATCCGAGCAGAGTGACGGGCGGCGCTACGTGACTCCAGTTTAAAGGGACACTGACAGGCCAAATCAGCATATATAGTTAGATATATGACATTACAGGTCTTATAGAGTCTTTTAAAAGCATATAAGTATCCCCCCTGTCCACCTTATAAAGAGCGAAATATAAAGTTTTATAACTTGCTTGTCCGGTGAGCAATCTGCCCAAGGGGCGGTGTTTCATGTGAAAATGCGCCCAGCCAGCCTTCCCAACTGCCGTTCTTAAGCCCCGCCCAGCTCATCATTATTCACTTCGCTGGGCGGCGGCTAGAACTCTCCCCAGTCCCGATCCTGCGCATGGGCAATTCAATCCTCTGGGACGCACTATTAACCCCTTTGACGATGTGAGTGAGCAGCGCTCTGAAGCGCTGCTCTGAACAGTGCATGGCTGAGGCTGAGGCTGCAGCTGCCTCCAAGACGCAGGCAGGCTGTGTGTGTACGCATGCGCGATCTAACCACGGCGGGGCGCAGGCGCAGAAGATTGGGCATGAACGATGCCCAGAGGATTGAATTGCCCATGCGCAGGATCGGGACTGGGGAGAGTTCTAGCCGCCGCCCAGCGAAGTGAATAATGATGAGCTGGGCGGGGCTTAAGAACGGCAGTTGGGAAGGCTGGCTGGGCGCATTTTCACATGAAACGCCACCCCTTGGGCAGATTGCTGACTGGACAAGCAGGTTATAAAACTTTATATTTCGCTCTTTATAAGGTGGACAGGGGGGATACTTATAGGCTTTTAAAAGACTCTATAAGACCTGTAATGTCATATATCTAACTATATATGCTGATTTGGCCTGTCAGTGTCCCTTTAAATAGAGGCTGGGTCACATGCTGCAGTTGGCCAATCACAGCCATGCCAATAGTAGGCATGGCTGTGATGGCCTTTTGGGGCAAGTAGTATGTCGCTTGTTGATTGGCTGCTGTGTATTTCTATGGCGTCCTGCTACAGGAAGGGGCTCCATAGAAATTACTAAGCAGCAGCCTCCTGTAACATAGGAGAACAGGGGCTTCTGCTAACACACTCCTTCTCCCCCGATCCCCACCGTGGTGAGCCGGAGCACACCTAGAAGTTCACCCTTTCCAGGTTTTTGACCATGGCATCTGAAGTGTTTAATGACCGCTATAGGCATTACCCCCATTTGCACACATTAGCCACGGGGGTCTGCTGTATGAATCAGCAGGCACCCAATGGCTATGGCGCCCACTCCATACAGGAGTAGGCGCCATCTTTAAAGTCACAACCACCGACTTAAATAGCCATATGGTGGTCGGGAAGAAAGGAATTATGAGTAATCAGTAAAAAAGAAGCAATATAACAGACTATATCTATAGAATACCCCATACTAGAATAGCCAAAGATGAATTTTTTTGCGGTAAAATGCCTAGTTATAACTGCGTAGTTATAACTGCAATTTTTAGTAAATTTTTTGTAAATTAGCAAATAATATAGTAAAATGTCTTTGAACTACATGGTCTTATGTATTAATATGTCCACTAACAAAGATATAAAAATGCAATATGTTCAATATCACAAGTATAACAATAACATTTTTACGGTTAAATGTCTTCGAACTACATGGTCTGTTTCAGTAATGTGTCTACTAAAATGCATATAAAATTGTAATTTGTGCAATTAAATGTCTTTAAACCACATGGTCTGATACAGTAATGAATATCATAACAGGATATAAAACTGCAGTGTTTGAAGTAAAGTGTCTATGAACTATGCATTTAATAGCACAGTTATTACTGCAATTTTGTGGTAAAATGTATTTGAACTACATGGTCTGATGCAGAAATGTGTTTGCTAACACAAATACCGTATAACAACGCCATGTTTGTGAAAAAAATTCTTTTTTAACTATCCGTTCAATATCACGCATAAGACAATGCAATTTCTGAGGAGAAATGTCTGAATTATGCATTCAATGGCACAGTTATAACTAGAGATGAGTGAAGTTTTAAAAAATTCGATTTAGACACTTCACAGAATTTTTCCTAAAAATGTGATGCGATCCAAATTTATTCATCACGAAGCACATTATAAATCAGCTATTTCCCGGCCTGCAGGGAGATACTCTCGGTATACATCACTACGCATTGCAGAAACATGCATAGCTGGTCCACTGTAGTAGTGAAACAGTTAGTGTGCGTCAGTATGACAGGCAGGTGACGGGCGTTACTCTTAGGCCCCTTTCAAACGGGCGAGTATTCCGCTTGGATGCGATGCGTGAGGTGAACATATTGCACCCGCACTGAATACCGACCCATTCATTTCTATGGGGCTGTTCACATGAGCGGTGATTTTCACGCATCACTTGTGCGTTGCGTAAAAAATCGCAGCATGCTCTATATTCTGCGTTTTTCACGCAATGCAGGCCCCATAGAAGTGAATGGGGTTGCATGAAAATCGCAAGCATTCGCAAGCAAGTGCGGATGCGGTGCGATTTTCACACACGGTTGCTAGGAGACGATCGGGATGGAGACCCGATCATTATTATTTTCCCTTATAACATGGTTATAAGGGAAAATAATAACATTCTGAATACAGAATGCATAGTAAAATAGCGCTGGAGGGGTTAAAAAAATAATAATTATTTAACTCACCTTAGTCCACTTGATCGCGAAGCCCGACTTCTCGTCTGTCTCCTTTGTTGAACAGGACCTGTGATCAGCATTAATTACAGGAACAGGACCTGTGATGATGTCACTCCGGTCATCACATGATCCATCACATGATCTTTTACCATGGTGATGGATCATGTGATGGATCATGTGATGACCGGAGTGACGTCACCACAGATCCTTTTCCTGTAATTAATGCTCACCACAGGTCCTGTTCAACAAAGGAGACAGACGAGAAGCCGGGCTTCGCGATCAAGTGGACTAAGGTGAGTTAAATAATTTTTAAAAAGTTTTAACCCCTCCAGCGCTATTTTGCTATGCATTCTGTATTCAGAATGCTATTATTTTCCCTTATAACCATGTTATAAGGGAAAATAACACAATCTACAGAACACTGATCCCAAGCCCGAACTTCTGTGAAGAAGTTCGGGTTTGGGTACCAAACATGCACGATTTTTCTCACGCGCGTGCAAAACGCATTACAATGTTTTGCACTCGCGCGGAAAAATCGCGGGTGTTCCCGTAACGCACCTGCACATTTTCCCGCAATGCCCGTGTGAAAGGGGCCTAATACTCAGTTCACACTTCACTTATTAGGTCAGCTAAAGTTCAAAAATTTACTAAATAACTGGAGTGTGAACTCAAACTTACAGGTCAATGTTAGCGTCAGGTATAATGTACTAAACCATGCAGTGGCCCAAGATTCTACTATAGAGTGAAAGAGCCATCTCCTTTTACACCGTCAGCTGATTCCACATAGATTGATAGAGAACCTGTGGAGAGGGTGTTAGCATTAAGTTTGTGTTGATGTCACTGTTTATTTTTCCCTTCTTCTAACCCATCAGATGAACAACCCCAAAAACCGGATCCTGTCTTTTGAGCATCCACCTTCACATGGTCAGCATTTCTTCAGTAATCGATCACTTTTGGTAATGCCCAAAAAAAAAAAAAAACAGGAGTGGGTCCAAAACAGAGATGATGTATGATGGGAATATTAGCATGTCTTCTGTATTTTTTACCCACTCCTGCTTTTGGCTTCCAAATCCTGATCAAATGCTGATGCAAAATACTGAAAATGTGCTAGAGGCCAGGATCCGTTGTGTTTTCCATTTTTAGTTTATCTTCTGATAGATCAGAAGAGGGGTAAAATAAATGGTGATGTCAACAAGGCCAACAGGGACACTAGTGGCCCTGTTACAGAGTGGGGAGGGTGGAAACAGCATGAGCAGCCAACATAGTGGCCAAGTCACAGAATGGGAAGGGTTGCAACAGCATAAGGAGTTACTATAGCGGCCCAGTCACAGAGTGGTGAGGGCGGAAACAGCATGAGGAGTCAACATAGTGGCCAAGTCACATACTGTAGTGGGGTAGTGCGGAGGGTGGCAACAGCATGAGGAGTCAACATAGTGGCCAAGTCACAGAGAGAGTGGAAACAGCATGAGGAGTCAACATAGCGGTCAAGTTACAGAGTATGGAGGGTGGCAACAGCATGAGAAGTCAACATAGTAGCCCAGTCACACAGTTGGGAGGGTGGCAACAGCATGAGGAGTCAACATAGTGGCCCGGTCACAGAGTGGAGAGGTGGGGAGAACAGAAGTGGCAGTAACAGCACAAGATAGTGGGAGTAGGAGAAGATAGCATCAGAGGCAGCAGGTGTGTGGCGTCATGATGGTGGTAGCATCAGAATAGTGGCTGAAGCACATGGCCAGAAGTAATGGGCCATTTTTCAAAATTTTTTGGTGTGGCTCCTAGAATGATCTATTCTGATGCATCAGGCTTCCCCTGGCTGGAAATCCTGGCTGATCCATGCCTTATTCATCTATACAAAGGTTACTCACTCAGCAGTTTTTGTTGTAAGGCAAGTTCTCTTTGGGGTAACTATGTCCCCCGCTGCACTAAACCCACTCTCTGATACCACACTAATGGCTGGGCAGGAAAAGTTGAAAGTTTGACTGCCCAGTAATCCAGAGATTCTGGGCTCTGGGGTGGCAGGGTGCAGTCCAAGTATGCCACCACCTGCTAGTTCAGGTTCTGCTCTGTGTCCAGCTGCTGCTGGCTGGTTTCTTCAGTAGGTGGGTGAAGAAAAGTGCTCATTAGAGTCTCAAGTCTTAAGTTGCTGTTGGAGCTGGTGCTGCTCCTGCCCCCCACTGTCCCCCATTCCTAAAGATAGCATCCTGATGAGTTTCCCCCATAAGTTGCTATAGGTTCATCAAGGGACTTCATTGGGCATAGTAGCCAGAAGAAGATATGTCCAGTAACTGCTGGGTCCGCAACTTATACTAAATTTAAATAGCCCATTAAAAAACTCACCAGCATTCAAGGAGAGGTACGACACTTGCGCCAGTAGGTGATGTATATGGCTGTCCAATCAGTGAGTATGATTTCATCAGCCAGAACCACCATGTGGACAGTGTGATGACGACAGACGCACATTCCCATATGGTGCCCGCAGCGTCAAAGGTTTTGGTGTGCATACGCCAGTTGTTGGGTTTCACCGCCTTGTCATACATAGTTGTGCATGCTCAGTAAGGCCAATAAGGCCAATGGCGTGCAGTGCTAAGTGCTGCCTTCATAGGAATACACAGGGGGCGGAGCTACATACTGAATTTGTAAGTGGTGGGGAGTCCACCGCCACGTTGTCAGCTATAGTTATGCATGCCCGGTGGGGCTAGTAAGAGAATCCAAAGAAGTGCTAAGTGCCACTTCCATAAAGATACATACTGAATATGCAAGTGATGGGGCGTTTTCATGATACAGATCATGTTATTTATCCATATGGGTGATACTAGATGATCTGAGTGTTTATACATGATATGATTTAAAGATGGGTGTAGAAAACAATACTTAGAGGGGTGTGTTGAAAATTAAGGAAGAGTTGGATAACACTTAATAAGGAGATCACAATATGCATTATGACCCGTGTTTAAACTTTGGGGGTGCTTTCTCCCAATCATCCTACTTCCATTAAGTTCCTATTGTCTCCTAAAATGTTTTTTTTTTCTAATTCTTCTGTTGCCAACACAAATTGTTTATTTGACCTTGTCTACCTGTTTGCTTTATGCCCTGACTTCAACCTGACTACTGTTGACAGCTAAATTGCACCTACCTCAACCCATGCTTTGTCTGACCAGAAATGCCATTAGGCAATGACCAGAAATTCCAAAGGTTACCAGATGCCTCTCTAGCCTCTACTTCTTGGTCCCTCTCAATATGCAGCATATGCCTGATCTAACAATCACTGGCTGAGACAGGTTACAGGAAGTATAGACCAGTGGGAGATCTGGTAAGCTTCTGAACAGTCAGAGAAGGGGGTTAGTGAAGAAAGTATTCCGTTATTTTTATTTCTATCTTCTAAACAACCACTTTTCAGAGGGGTATCATCTGTTTTGGTATTTGATGCTATTTGTTATTATCACAATACCAATATAAGTTCAGAAAAAATACAAAACTCTTAGCATTTTATGTGTGATTTATTTACAATATATTGCTTGTTACAGATGCAGAAGTGTCAAACTATTGGCATACAAAAATATATTTATACGGACCTACTGTAGTTTTAAGCATAAAATATGATCTCTCTGAAAGACCCACTGATACCATTATATCATGCACATACACAACTGAGCAGTAAATATAATCTAGAAATGCGTGAGACAGCATATTAAACTTTCCATTTTAGTGTATCTACTAATGTGCCTAACAAGCTAGCTGATAACAGTTACATTGCGTCCAAAGAAATTACACATACAATATCTGAACTTCACATAAGAGACTTACAGGATATCTGTATTTTACTAAAATAATAAGCCACAAGTTAATCAATGTAAAATGCAGTGGTAGATGACAAAATAGAAGTATTCACATTAGGGGGGCGTGTCCGGAAGCCGGGGAGAACAGACGGCTTTATGAGCAGCTCTGACAGGAGAGAACAAATCCAAGGTCACCTACCCTCCATAAGCTATCAAAGAGCTCCTAAAGCTGACATATAGGTGGCCATCACACCGGGCTCCCACTTCAGCTATCTCGTGGCAAGTTTGAACCAACAGAACCGGAGATCCACCCCTGGCCTACCTCGTGTGGCAGACCACGGCCTTAAGTTCACTGCGCAAGCGGCTGCCGGGCTATGGGCCCGACTTTGCGAGACATTGGCTTACCTGGAGGTTACTTCGCCTACTGGGAGACTGGGCAGGGGCTGCAGAGAACAACGAGACCCCGCTGAGTATAAGAGTGAAGCGGTAGGCCCGCCATCTCACCGGTGAAGCGGCAGGCCCGCCATCTCACCAGTCAAGCTGCGGACTCAAGTCCAGCACTACATCACAGCATTACTGCCTCAGCGATCCGAGAGAACAGAGGCCGCCACACACAATCAAGGGACGCAGCAGTCGGACTCACTAATGAGTGGAGAGAAGCTCTCGGTGCATCAGAGCGCCAGAGTCCCATCATAACCAACCCCCTCCTCTCACCACTGCCTGAGGTGATTCTTGTTCACCCCTAATAGAATCTGAGTGCCTAGGTATTTCTTCTGAACTCGCAGTTTTCTAGCCGCTCATTCATAGACACTGCCTCATTTTTTTTAGGACCTTCTTCCAAACTGGTTTAGAGGAGGTATACTAAATGTAAAATTTAAAGGGTCAGTGACCCAATTTTTTCTTTTCGCGGTATGGACATCACAGACCCAACTGCCTATATACCAGGTTTATAGCTAGCCTTTATATACTCAGCTACTCTATACTCAGCCTCCTATATTCAGACATCTGATACTCAGCCATTGTATATTCAGCCATTATATACTCAGCTATCTCTTTCTTGCTAAAGCATAACTAATATACCTTCCATTCATTAGTAAACAGAGGAGCTGACCCCTCCTAAGCTCCCATCAGCACCTCCTACCCGGAGAAAGAACTACGATTTAGCATCACACTCTATGATTAAGGTGGTTTAAGGTTGCTTAAGAGGCACAGATCTAGAGCACATATGGTAAAGGTGGGAAGATATAGAGGCACCAGCCAAGATACTCAAAGACCTACAAGGATTCAGTTGTTATCACAATCATATCTAGACAGGTTTATCATGAAAAAAGCACAAACAATACCAGGAGCCCACTCTTCAACTCAGAAAAGCTCTCATACTAGTCAAGCAATGACACAACATGACAGAGCTAGTGAAGAAGAAGAAAATACAGACACTCCACATAATCTCCCGATTTCCAGATCCTTTATCTCTCAAGCTCTCTCAAAAGCCCTCAGTCCAGTTATGGAAGAACTTTCAAAAATCAAAAAAGAGATGAGACAGATTGGATCCAGAGTTGAAGCTTTAGAATCTTATCAAACTGCCATTACCAAATTATTCAAAACAAACCACAGAAACCCTTTCCACGTATCAACAACATATAAACCAGCTGTATGATTACATTGCGGACCAGGACAATAGAAGCAGAAGGAACAACATACGCTTCAGAGGAGTCCCAGAATCGGTAGCACCTGAGGCAGTACCTAAAGCTGTGACTGAAATATGCAAATCTTTGCTGGGTGAAGACCATACTGATCCCATCACAATTGAAAGAGCCCATAGATCTTTACATCCCAAGCCCACACCTGGTGACGCTCCAAGAGATATAATCTGCAAGCTTCAAAATTTTGCACAAAAGGAACAAGAGAAACTGCCCATATAGAATACGAAGGTTCTACTCTTTCAAGATCTGGCCCCAGCCACCCTGAACAAGAGACAAATGCTCAAACCCTTGACGGACTATCTGAGAAGCAAACAAATCGCCTTCAGATGGTTATTTTATTTTGGATTGATGATCACTTGGAAAGAGAGGAAATACATCATCAGATCCCCAAAAGACCTTCCTGACGTGTTTGCGGCACTAGAGATCGAAGATATTGACATCCCAGATTGGTCAGCCACTAACGATGTCTGCGTTCCCTCAGAAATACCCATCTCCAATTTGTGGGAGACTGTCGACTTCAGTAAATCGCAAAGAACAGGGATGCTCAACTAGCGGCCCTCCAGATGTTGCAAAACTACAACTCTCAGCATGCCCTAATAGCTGTAGACATGCTGGGGGTTGTAGTTTTGCAACAGCTGGAGGGCCGCAGGTTGGGCATCCCTGGAAAAGAACAAGAAAGAAACAGGGAAGGATGACATCAAGACGTATCATCACTGAAGAGGACTGAAGGCCCTGTAGAGTACATGACATTTCTATTTAAGGCCTAGGTATTAGTGAATTTTCACTGGCCCTTATCCCTCGTTTGGTCAACAGGACCGGATGGTGAACCCACAAGCTCGTTTCAACCAATTGCTAACATTCTGGCTGCTTGTTTGATATAGTCGACCGAGCGTGGGGGTTAACTCTGTCACTGAGCTTACCAAAGGTCCTAGAAACTACTCTCAGGTGTTCTACTTGTTAAGCTAATTTATTTTTGAGTTAGTCTCAATGTGTTAACAGTCACATAAACCACCTATTTCATTCTCAATATGTACCGACAGTACCATATTCTTACTGCGGTCTACCAGCTTCTGACAAGAGTCAGACAACCTGACTTAACCAGGTTGCATTTAAGGTTTAGAACGGACCCTATGGTTTTCAAACTTGAAGGAATGTTGTTATCAATGTTATTAATGTTTGTTTTTGCTCTTTATCATACCTGCCTTAGCCCTTCCCTCCCCAAGCGGTCCCGATCTACCAACCACGTCTTGGGCACCAAGCCTCCTATCACTTCCGAATCTCTTCTACATCACATCTTTGGGTCTGTGAGTATAATCAAGCATGCCCTGCAATCCCAAACATATCATTATGACCAACCTTAGAATTGCAACTTACAATGTACGGGGCTTCAAATCCCCAGTGAAAAGGAGCCAAATCCTACATCAACTACATAAAGAGAAGACCATTTTTATACAAGAAACACACTTTAAACACAATAATATACAGGTCCTCTCACGCTCTAGTTACAATCTTTGGTTCCATAGTTTATCCGCCTACTCTAATAGACTAGGAGCGAGCACTGATTTCGTATTAGTAGATAATGGATCAGATGATAAAGGTTGCTACATAATGGTAAAGGGGAAAATTGACAACCATCTCTACACTCTGGTTAACATTTACGCACCTGATTTCTCACACAGACAGTGATTCAAAGAGTTCTGGCAGGAAATGGAACAGTTCAGAGAGGGTACAGTCATTATAATAGGATACTTTAATATCGCCCTTAACCCTCGTATAGACACTTCAACCCGGAAGTCAGCCATTCCTAAAGAAACTCTGAATACCATTAAAAAGCTAATGCATAAAAGTGCCCTTGCAGATACATGGAGAATACTCAATCCCAACACAAAAGATTATACCCACTACTCCCCACCATACAACACTTACCAGAGATTAGATTATATTTTATTCCTAGAGACTCAGCTACATTTATGTACTGAAGTAAAAATTGGCTGATTGACTCACTCAGACCATGCTCCAATATTTGCCTCCTTTGATTTCCCAGATTCTCATCAAAGGATGCCCATCTGGAGGTTAAATAATACTCTCATTGATAACCCAACTGTCAAAGAAAGAATAGACAAAAAACTAAAGGAATTTTTCTCTATCAACGCAATGGAAGATATATCCCCTCATATGGTTTGGGAGGTGCATAAGTCGGTTATAAGAGGTGAATTCATATCTATTGCTTATCACTTAAATAAAGAAAGACGCAAGAACATAAAAGATCTGTATGATAAACTTTCTAAATTAGAACACACATACAAACGATTCCAAAAACGCAGTTATTAAATTCACAGTCCACTAAACTATATTTATCCCTAAAGCAGAAGTATTTTGTCCATGGGAAAAAACCTACGAAGTTCATGCTTGCACTTTTAAAACAGCGTAAATGAAAATCAAGAATCCCCGCTATTAAATTAGAAGGGAACATGTTAAAAAGAGATGACATCAGCATAGCTAAAGCCTTCCACAGCTTTTATTCTGAACTGTATAACATTAACACTGAAGACTCAGAGGCCTCTAGAAACTCAAAAGCTAAACTCACAAAAGATTTCCTGCAAAAGTTACATCTACCATCTATATCTGAAGATCAAGCATTAAAACTATGTACTCCAATTTCCTCAAGGGAAGTAACAGAGACCCTGAAACACATTGCAAAAGGAAAATCCCCAGGCCCGGATGGCCTTCCGGTCATATGTTACACGACCTTTATTGATACTCTCTCACTCTTTATGCGCCAACCTTTTAACTGGTATCCCATTTCTACCCCAGATCCTGAATGCCCACATTACTTTAATTCACAAGCCACAAAAAAGATCTGACTTTATGTTCAAACAATAGGCCTATCTCCCTACTGAACCTAGATCTCAAAATATATGCAAGAATATTATCAGCAAGGATCAAACCCCTACTCAAGGAGTTGATCCATCCTGATCAAACAGGGTTCATACCCAGTAGAGAAGGTAAAGACAATACATACAAAATTGTGAATGCAATTGCTTTGGTGAGGAAGAGCAATAACTTTTTAGTTCTATTAGGGACCAATGCAGAGAAAACTTCTGATAGAGTGTATTGGCCCTTTATTAAATGTACACTGACTAAGTTCGGATTCCCAGACTCCTTCATCAAGGCAATATTTGCGATGTACGAGTCCCCAAGTGCCCATATTAAAGTAAATGACATCTTATCCCAAGCAGTTATTATCAATAATGGTATCAGACAGGGCTGCCCCCTCTCTCCGATTTTATTTGTTTTAACAGTGGAACCTTTATTACAACATATTAGACGATCCAAAGAAATTACAGGCCTAGTTTGCAGAGATTTAGAATTCAAACAAGCTGCCTATGCTTACGACTTACTCCTTCTAGTTTCTTACCCCACACAGGCCTTCCCAGCAATTATTGAGAGCTTCAACTCATTCGGTAAAATCTCTAATTTCAAAATCAACATTTCTAAATCCCAAGCTATGGGGGTAAACATATAGACTAAAGTTCTCAGAAAATTACGCACAGATTTACCCTTTGAGTGGACTGAGAAATCTTTGAAATTCTTAGGAATTAATATACCACCAGACTTCAATAAATTATCCGACTTAAATTACCTCCCCCTACTAAAATCCATACCGAAGCTTCTAGGCTCCTGGTCACCAATCTTTATATCCTGGATAGGGCGTAGAAATATGTTCAACACTCAAATTTTCCCTAAAATCACATACCTCTTACAAGTTCTCCCTATAGCTCTCCCAAGCCATTTTTTGGCTAACTTCCACAAAACATGTACTAAATACGTATAGGGTAAAGTGAAGCCGAGAATCGCTGCCAAGATCCTACAACTTCCATTCAACAAGGGAGGGATTGGTATTCCACCCCTATCAAGATATTATAGAGCAACCCACCTTAGCCGAGTGGTTGATTGGATCAGAAAGCCGTCCCATAAACACTGGATTTGGATAAAAGAAAAACTAGCTAACTATCCACTTAAAGGATTGATTCTTTCCGACCCACAAAACATCCCTTATAATCCTTAAAGATGAAATACTAGATCAGGATGGTGCATTCCTAGACATAGAGACCGTTAGAAAGAAGTTTCAACTACCACAGTTGAATGACATGCAATATGCTATCATACGTGCTGCCCTTAAAACTGTCTTAACACTAGACAACCAATTTACTCAATTAACCTGGTTTGAAAAACTAATATCACAATCGCAACCCCCAAGCAGAATAATCTACACCATATGCCAGAACTTCATTAAAACCAAAACCCCCACCTCATTATATTTCATTAGGGAGTGAGAAAGAGACTTACATACATAATTCTCAGACACAGACAATACAACTATCCTAACATCTCCTAAACTAACTTTGAGATGTGTAAATGTACAAGAGAATACTTATAAAGTAATTTTCAGATGGTACCTGACAACTGTAAAGCTGAAACAGATGTACGGTTCCACATCTGATAGGTGCTGGAGGTGCAAAACAGACAAAGGCTCCTTTATGCACATATGGTGGTCCTGCACACCTCTAAAGTTTTTTTGGAGTAAGATTTTAGAAAATCTAAAATAGTATTCTCAGGTCAGGAAGCACTAAATTGCAGACTTGTCCAGAGATTGCACTATTAAACATATTACCAGACTCCCTCTCTAGACTAGAGAAAAGTTTGCTGAGAACAATGCTAGCGGCAGCAAGACTACTAATTGCTTACAAGTGGAAATTAGAATTACCTCCTACCCAATCACAATGGATCGACAAAGTAGAATCCCTCTCCAGATTAGAGGAGCTTTCACATAGGGAACTAAGAACCAACCAGAAATACACTGCCTGTCCAAAAAAAAAAAGTCGACACCTGGATTTAACTAAGCAAATAGTTATGAGCCTCCTATTGGATAGTTACTGCATGGGCGATTGTCTTTCAGCTGGCAATAAGTTATTTAACCCCAACTGGTGCAATGAGTTGCTTCTCATTTCTTAAACAACCATGTCGAAAGACACATCTCGTGGTCGTGGAAAAGATGTTAGTCTGTTTGAGAAGGGTCAAATCATTGGCATGCATCAAGCAGAGAAAACATCTAAGGAGATTGCAGAAACTACTAAAATTGGGTTAAGAACTGTCCAATGCATTATTAAATACTGGAAGGATAGTGGGGACCCATTGTATTCGACGAAGAAATGTGGCGGGAAAAATCCTGAATGATCGTGAACTTTTGGTGAAATCAAATCGAAGAAAAACAACAGTAGAACTCAGGGCTATGTTTAATAGTGAAAGTAAGAGCATTTCCACACGCACAATGCAAAGGGAACTCAAGGGATTGGGACTGAACAGCTGTGTAGCCGTAAGAAAACCACTAATCATTGAGGCAAACCAGAAAAAATGCTTCAATTTGCTAGGGAGCATAAAGATTGGACTCTGGAGCAATGGAAGAAGGTCTTGTGGTCTGATGAGTCCAGATTTACCCTGTTCCAGAGTGATGGGTGCATCAGGGTAAGAAGAGAGGCATATGAAGTGATGCACCCATCATGCCTAGTGCCTACTGTACAAGCCTGTGGGGGCAGTGCTATGGTCTGGGGTTGCTGCAGTTGGTCAGGTCTAGGTTCAGCAACAGTATGTGCTCCAAGAATGAGGTCAGCTGACTACCTGAACATACTGAATGACCAGGTTATTCCATCAATGTATTTTTTCTTCCCTGATGGCACGGGCATATTCCAAGATGACAATTCATCGGGCTCAAATTGTGAAAGAGTGGTTCAGGGAGCATTAAGCATCATTTTCACACATGGATTGACCACCACAGAGTCCAGACCTTAACCCCATTGAGAATCTTTAGGATGTGCCCTGAGAAGGCTTTGCGCAGCAGTCAGACTCTACCATCATCAAGATCTTGGTGAAAAATTCATGCAACACTGGATGGAAATAAATCTTGTTACATTGCAGAAGCTTATCGAAACAATGCCACAGCAATGTGTGCCCTAATCAAAGCTAAAGGCAGTCCAACAAAATATTAGAGTGACCTTTTTTTTTCTTTTTGGTGGGGACTTTTTTTGGGGACATGATTGGATGTCATACACCTCTCACAATTTTAAATATGGACAGTAGATTTAAAATTACTCATAGTCCTGAAGAGAAACCATTATGTGCCACAACACTTTATCCTGAGACATGTATAACAGGTTTGGAACCCTACCTTCCATCCCTCCCCCCTCACCCACCCTTCTCTCTGATTGTTCCCCTTTTTGACTGTTCTCGTTCGTTGTTATAGAAATGTTGCCTCACCATTAATGCAAGGAACAACAAGGAGCACCTGGTCTTAAATAAATAGTCTTCAGAACACGGCCAGGAGCAGAAATTTGCTTGTTGTGATATGCTGCGGTAACTCTTTGTACCTAGTTTGGCAACATACATTTGTTTCTCCACATGATCCGCTTCCATACCATAGTATTGTGCACATGTTCTAATTTGTACTGTAATTTGTACCGTGATCTGCACTTCAAAATTAATAAAAAGATTTTAAAAAGAAAAAGAAAAAAGTATTCACATTAGTGTGTATCTCCTGAAGTGCACACTTGTTATTTTAAATGAAATATTAGGGGACAGTGGACATAGTAGCAGTCAAATATGGCAAAACGATGTCAGTCCAAATATCTATCCTATTTATCAGCAGGTTGACCTATTATTCCACTCTAACTTGTTTTCCTTATGCCAGTCGCAGAATTGCAGCATATTCCATTATCTCATTATGGTATCTATGTAAAGCAGACTAGACTAAGGCAAAGTTGTTCCAAATTAATGATGTGCTACATTTTAGGACTTTGTTGCAGGTTTGGCATTTTAAAAGAAAATAATGTTTTATCTGCATTAGATCTGAGGTGAATATATATAATGTAAATAGTACACTCATTGTTTGCAGGGTTGTCTTCTTTGCTATTTGAGGAAGACATTAAGTCATTCAAACGATTCCGCATTTTTGTGTTGATGCATCACCTGCTCTTACGATAATTTTTTGTATAAGGCCTCATGCACACAGCACAAAGCCTATGGGATGGCACACTGATGGCACACTGAGGTCAATACAATGCTCAGTTGGGTGCTCTATGTATTGGGGTACAGATGTAGCATTCCTCATCTTGATTCTTAATTAAACAATGGTAAGAAACTTTTAATTGATCTTTTGAATGACTTTCAATATGAGAGCCAACAGAAAACTCTGCATGCCTCTTTATGAGAATCAAGGCATATGATGTACAGTAGGTTCCATGCCTTTTTGCAGTGAGCAGTAATATGGCTGTGTGTTTATGCAAGCCTTATATGTACTCTTCTCTCACCATTGATGATTGTTTTTGTCAGCCACTGTGATAGCAATAACAGCGGGTAATTCATCTAAAAGGATGACTTTTGGTCACGTAAACTCAGTGCCATATTACATGGTCATAACTCTGGCAATCTTTTCAGATTGCCAAGGACTTTTCCCCCATCATAAAAGCATTAAAAGCCGCTTCCTATCTTGGACATTTATGGCATATCCACAGATACTTTTTTTTATTAGCCAAGTTTAGGAATACATCCTAAACAGAGGAAATGTATAATTAGAGGCTTAGCTTCTTCTTCTCATTTTTATTGCAGATGGCAAAGATAATTAGTCAGAATTAGTCTTAGGAATTAATCTGCTGCATCACTCAACAAATGGATCTTTGTAATTAAAATCGTAAAGAGGTCAAGTCATTTATCATACTATTGACCCTTAATGATGAGATCAACTATGAAGCCTGCTTTATTCTTAAATACTGATAAATTTCTAATCGAATAATCCTTACCTACTATTAGCAAATAAATCTAAATGGACAAATGTTTTTGAGGTCCATTGCAAGTCAAGATACTGTATCACTAGTGTTGTCCATCTGCATGTGGTATGAGAAAAATAACAGTGCAATAAATTCAACCCAACATGGATTACTCCATCAATATATTAATACATGTTTACTTTCAGATTATCCTAATTCAGTGTTTAACTACCGGTATGGTGGGCTCCATACCTATTTTTATTTTTTTATTTATATATTTTGGGTCTGACACAAAAAAAAAAATAAGATTAAAATAATGCGAACAGCAATACAAAAGCATTTAAAGATGTTGTGCAGCCTGTTTATGTTGATGAGTGATGACCTATCCTCAGAATAGGTCAATATAGAATTGGCAGGAGTCCAACATTTGGCAAATTGGGGAAAGTTTTGCAGGATCTTGTGGCTTTAAAAAATCAGTTCAACTATGCTTTTCAATATAGTTGTATAAAAGGCTGCCACAAACCACTCAGACATACTGAAGAGATGCTCTTTTGCTGCACTTGTAGCCAAAACAAATCCAATGGTACATTAAATGTATATGTCCCATATGACAGAAGTATTTCCCAACTCATACACATAGTGCCAAACTGATACAGGGCCTTATGAGCATGTTAGATTTAGGATCTTAGCCCAGATTTCTTATCTCAACACTTAGAAGATGGTATATAATAGGTGTACAGCTAAATACCTTGTGACCCTTTTTACTTATTATTTTAATACATTATGTTCTATCATTATTATTATATTTTTTTATGGTTTAACTGTTGAGAAATACAAGATCAGTTCACACTATAAGATTATAGTGGTTATAAGTGTTTTTTTTTTTTTTTTTCCACTTTTTCAACTGTTCAGACAGATAGTAGAATATTTTAATATATTTTAGTTCAGTAAATGTATCTATGCAGCATAGTTATTTGGTTATTATTAATACACAAACAGTATGGTTTTAAATGTCTTTACAGAATTGTCTTTTAGCCTTTAAAAACTGCTGATGTGAATCGTAAGGTCCCCTGGTTGCAATAAATTACTGTTGGAAAACACCATGAGCATGCGCTTTTGATGGCAAAGTATGTAGCTTACTTTGAATGTCCATCCCTTGCCCCCCAAAATAAGAGCTAAAGCAGGGGATCAATAGGCAAGGTTGCCTAGGTCAAGAATCTTATAGTTACATAATTAATATATTTTAAAAAAGACATCAGTCTATCAGGTTCCACCAAGGGATAGGTGGGGATGTAAAAGTATTTATGCCAATGATTAATATATGTACTGTGTATAACAATTACATGCTGCATTTAGTACTTTGAAAAGTGAAAACCCAAGCTTTGGAAAAACACATATTCTGTAGTAAAGTTATTCTGTCATGATTTGTATAGTATAAGTAGATGGTGCAGAGCCCATATAGTCCACACTTCTAGCGTAACAGAATACCTTTGTAGGATAACATCTGTATTTCTAAATAAAGGTAACTGAAATTCTTATCTAGCATTACATTCTTACAAATGTAGATTACTCCCTTTTCATAGCTCTGTAAAAATATCTTGCAAAGATAGTTCTTTAATCTTCACACACTCCCACCAGAGAAGAAATATATTTGTATTATTTATTAATATAACATCCCAAATCTTCTACAGCAGTCTTCAGGGGATATAATATTTTCTATACAACCAACAGCAATATATATATACCTTAAACATATAGGTGCCTTAATAAACTTGTCATGTGTACAAAGTAGAGTAATGTGCAATGCAATATATGCCTCAAGGAATAATAATACACAATGCTAAAAAATGCAAATATGAAGAGATCTGCGAACTAACCCAGGCAAACAAAAGTGGAAGGGGAGCAATCTCCATAACTCTTCTCCCTGTTCCCAACTAAAATCTTTGGGTTGTCCAAGATTTTGACATTGATGCTTATCCTCTAATCCCAGCACCCCAGCCAATCAGCTGTTTGAAGAGGTCGCTGCTCTCTGGTGAGTGCTGTGGCCTCTTCCCAGGCCTGTGACATCACATTCATCAGTCACAAGGCCTAGACACAGCTCAGTCCCATTTAAGTGAATGGGGTTGAGCTACAATACCAAGCACAGCTGCTAGCTGCACCGAGGCTGCGGCGCTCACAGGAGAGCAGTGGCCTCATTAGACAGCTGATCGGTGGGGGGTGCCAGTAGTTGGACCCCCTCCGATCTTATATTGATGATCTATTCTAAGGATAGGTCATCAATATTATGGACCTGGAGAACCATTTAAGCAATATTTTCTCTGAAATGCTGAAGCATTCATAGTAAAACATGGCTGTTTGTAATGGAGCGTGTTAGGGTTCGCACAGCATGAATCTCCTGACAGTTTCTCCTTCAGATCGTTCCATGTGCAACAATTTAATTGTACTTTAATGGTAGTGTTTAATTAAGGAGTCACAGAGGTGAAATGGAGTACAATACATTACTAGAAAGAAATAATGGGGCCTATTTAAACAAAAGGGCCCTCTTCAAATAGTCTTCGCTCCCATAATCCCTCTGGAGCCTTTCAACATACAGCATATTCTGCAGATACTACATAAAGTTCCCTACAACTAAATTGTAGATTTAATTTTTAATAGGACATTAAATTCTAAATGTGTGTCCTTTTCCAAATATTTGTGTTACCGCTATACGTGTATATATATACATATATGTATATCAATGATAATCAGCATCATAGAGGACCCATAGAGTTTCTGTCAGGGGGCCCAACAGTTTACCATACAAAATAATACAGCATGCTGTGCTATTCTGTCTGTATTTTTTAACAAAGCCTCTTAATAGAAGTCACCTATAAGTCCTCTATTGCTTGCTTGAAGTAAACTTGTTCTAAATACAATATGTGTCCATTCACATATATAATTAAAGTTCAGTTGTCTAAAGGTCAGCTTACACAGACCCAATAATCAGGCTGATTATTGGGAATGAGCGTTTGTAGAAAGACCTGTTCCTAATGATTAGTCTTTATAAAATGTTCTGGTGATCACCAGATGAACAAGCAAAAGTTTGTTCATTGGGTGATCCTGTTGTTCTGCTGACACCATTTTTTTTTTTATTTCTGTGCAGCAAATCATGCTATCTAAACAGGGATCTGCTGCTTGGAGCAATGATTGTCTATAAAGACAAGTGATCTCTGTTGCAATCACTTGCCCTATACAGTGTAGGTGATTGCTGCATGTACAGTAAATGCAGCCCTAATCACCTTTGTTTATCAGGAAATTATAGAGAATATCTGTTTCATTCCAGATAATTGCCTATAAAAGAAACTAGAATATGCTAAAAAAGGAAGAAAGTAAAACTACGGGAAAAAAAAAGTTAAATAATAACTGGAGATTAAGAACTTTACTTGATAATATTGTATACCTCTCTATATATATCTATATATATATATATATATATATAAAATCATAATTTCATTAATGGTATATTTTGTTAGTATTAATATAGTAACATTAGGAGTAGTGCTGTTCCCTAAAACATTGGTCCCATATCCTCGTCTAAGTAAACTACCATAATTAATTTATTAGGTCACTCAGTCTACATAATGTGTGTATACTTTTTGTTTTTACTTCCTTTATAGGCCCCTGAAGTGTATTAAGAAATATTTAGTAGCACAATTATGACCAACCTTGCAACGTATGTTATGGAATAAATGTTTATAGGATGGATAGATGGATAGATAGATAGATAGATAGATAGATAGATAGATAGATAGATAGATAGACAGATGTTTCCAAAATGTATAAGTGGTATTTTATGTAAAATGGTATTTTCTAATTTTCAAATGCCAAAAATTATTTATTCCAAAAAATATCTTCCGATGTTCATTAGTCTACTGGGTAATGGGCAGGGTTATTTACCTAAAAATATTGCTCCCATCTAAACTCTTAACATGTTATGTTTACATAAATACATATAATATTTTATGTATTGGATTCACATATTTATGTGTAAAATCACTTTTAACCAGATGACTGCATAATGAGACAGCTTTTATGCAGTTTGGTTTATTTGTAGAGCAGTTGATTGTGTAGGTGCTTCATATGATTCTTCTAATTCTCCAGGCTTTGGCTTGTACTCAGTGCTAAATGGATTCTCACTTTCAAAGTCTATATCATGTTCTTCGTCATCTTCAACAATAGACAACTCAATGTTTTTCCTCTCATCTGCTGGTGTAGGTTCTTTATCTATTGAGATTTCAGTTGTTTTTACTTCCTCATCAGGAAGTACCTCGGAAGGTATTTTATCCATTGGGCTGTCATCCTGACCATTTACAGCCTTTTCTCCTTCAGCTTGACTAGGAGATTTCTCCTCACCCTCTGTAAGAACTTGGTCATCACTGGATTTCTCCACACTAAAACCTATTGGAACTTTGATTGATGAACTTTTTGAGGATTTTTTTTCTGATTGGGTGAAAGACTTTTTAATTTTTTCTCTTCTTTCTGGGGACACTATTTTCGTGCTGATCTTATTCATTTTCTTTTCGATATTTTGACGTGAAAATGCTTTCTTCAGACTGTCTACTTTCTTCAGACTGGATCTTTTCATTTTCTCAGCTCTGCTTGGCTCTAATTTTTCATCGACACTGTCATCATGACCATCATCCTCATGATTAATTTCATCATCTGAAGAAAGGTCGATTGTATGCATGGTCTCTTCCTGAGACTTATTAGGGTCAGTAGGTTCTTCTGGACCTTCTGTTATACTAGGTACAGGTGTTGGTTCTTTCACAAATACACTTGCAGGGATTTCATTTTCTTCCTTTATGGAAAAGAACAGATTGAAATTAGAACTAGTGCAGACTAAACAAAACAAAAATATAATTCTTCAAAGTAAAAGATTTATTTGCATTGTGCTGTTTTATAAAGTTTAAAGGGAAACTGTAACATGGAATATCTATCTATCTATCTATTTTGTGGGAAAAGACTGAGTATAACTTGCATTTCATTCACTTAAATGCCTGCTCATTCTGACCTTTGACGTAAAGGAAGCGGTCTTATCAGTGATTGACAGCCTTCCCTCTATGACTGTGCATACACAGATAGCTGTCAATCACTTATAGTACAGCTGGCTTGGCTTCAAAGCTGAAAATAAGAAGGAATTTATACAAATGCTACCAGTCTTTTCCCACAAAAAAACTGTATATAATTCTGCTCACCTGCTCCTGCTCTATTCAATGCTGCTGGCAGATTATACTCCATTGTCATGGTAATAGATTTTCTTTAAGACAAATATGAAATCTATTATTTAAATTTAAAAAAAGCATAAAAAGGTGACTACTAGTGTTGCACGAAGCCTGTTTAGACTGCTCTGTCCGAACCCGATACGTTCCTAAACTTTGTTCATAAAATGTGCGCCATACAACATCACAATGTATGGGCTTCACTGAGGCAATCTTCTTATCACCAACAGTAACGCAAGACTTGTTTAATCTCATGCCTGGGCCGCTACAGTTAGTTTCTGCGCATACATTAATGTTTCAAAATCCAAATCCGAACCTTTGTTAATGACCGTGGCATAAGCCACAAACCCAAGTTTGGATTCGGTTTTTGAAACATTAATGAATGTGCAGAAACTAACTATAATGGCAGAGACATGAGACTAAACAAGTCTCACATTACTGAGTGTGGTAGGAAGATTGCCTCAGCGAAGCCCATACATTGTAATCCTGCACAGAGCACATATTATGAACAAAGTTTAGGAATGTATCTGGTTCAGGCAGAGCAGTGTGAACTGGCTTCGATCAACACTAGTGAGTATGTTAAAGGGAACATGTCATTAATTTTATGCTGAACTCGAGGACCGCATAAAATAGTGACAGATGCACTGATGTCAGCGGTGTCACTCATGAGCTAAAAGTAAGTGGTTGCCAAGAACCAGCATCATAATCATTGCAGCCCCGGTCTTGAAAAAAGTCAAATCTACCTGAGAAGAGTCAGAGTTATTCATAAGCTCCTGCTCTCCCCGTCCATCTGCTGATAATTGGCAATTCTCTTCTAGGGAGTAAAATAAGGAGAAGAATGCATCATCAGCAAATGGGCAGGGAGAGCAGGATTATGATGCTGCTTCTCGGCAACTACTTACTTTTAGCTCACAAGTGACAGTCATAACATTATGCTGCTCTGAGTGAGGGCAGCATAAAGTTAATGACAGGTTCCCTTTAAAATATTGTTAAAGGGGTTGGCCACCATATGCATAAAAAATAAATAAAGGGTCCCAGATAATAACTAAAGCCACAAGGTATTTGTATCATGAGAGATATACTGTGTACATATAATTTTTCTAATGTGTTCAGCATAGCATGCTCCCATTGATGAGAGGCTGTGTGGGTGGAGCTGCTTCAAAGTGAAAGTAAAAATCCCAGCATGCATCACAGCAAGCATCTTCAGAGGAGTGATCACATGACATCCCTGGCCAAACAAAACAAATCATGTTTTTTTTGTGTCACCATTTTCTGAAAGCTATACTTTTTCTTTTTTTTTTCTGTCAATTATCTTGTGCAGGGGCAAATTTTTGGCAGAAAGAGTTGATGTTTTTATTGGTAACATTTTTGGGTACATAATATTTTTTTTGATCGCTTGGTATTACACTTTTTGTGATATAACGTGACAAAAAAAATTCTTTTTTGGAACAGTTTTTATTCATTTTTTTTCTTGCTGTTTACCTGAGGTGGTTGGTCATTTAATATTTTTATACAGCAGGTTGTTACGGATGTGGCGATTCCCAATATATGTGTGTGTGTGTGTGTGTGTATATATATATATATATATATATATATATATACACACACAGTGGATATAAAAAATCTACACACCCCTGTTAAAATGTCAGTTTTCTGTGCTGTAAAAACATGATACAAAGATAAATCATTTCAGAACTTTTTCCACCTTTAATGTGACCTATAAACTGTACCACTCAATTGAAAAACAAACTGAAATATTTTCGGTGGAGGGAAGAAAAAATAAATAAATTAAAATAATGTGGTTGCATAAGTGTGCACACCCTCTTATAACTGGGGATGTAGCAGTGTTCAGAATTAAGCAATCACATTCATAATCATGTTAAATAGGAGTCAGCATACACCTGCCATCATTTAAAGTGCCTCTGATTAACCCCAAATAAAGTTCAGCTGCTCTAGTTGTTCTTTCCTGAAATTTTCTTAGTCGCATACCACAGCAAAAGCCATGGTCCACAGAAAGCTTCCAAAGCATCAGAGGGATCAGTCAGGAGAAGAGTACAAAAGAATTTTCAAGGCATTAGATATACCATTGAACACAGTGAAGACAGTCATCAAGTGGATAAAATGTGGCACAACAGTGACATTACTAAGAACTGGACGTCCCTCCAAAATTGATGTAAAGACGAGAATAAAGCTGGTCTGGGAGGCTACCAAGAGGCCTACAGCAACATTAAAGGAGCTACAGGAATATCTGAGAAGAACTTACTGTGTGGTACATGTGACAACAATCTCCCTTATTCTTCATTTGTCTGGGCTATGGGGTAGAGTGGCAAGACGAAAGTCTTTTATTACGAAGAAAAACATCCAAGCCAGGCTACATTTTTCAAAAAAAACATCTGAAGTCTCCCAAAAGCATGTGGGAAAAGGTGTTATGGTCTGATGAAACCAAGGTTGAACTTTTTGGCCATAATTCCAAAAGATATGTTTGGTGCAAAAACAACACTGCACATCACCAAAAGAACACCATACCCACAGGGAAGCATGGTGGTGGCAGCATCATGCTTTGGGGCTGTTTTTCTTTAGCTGGAACTGGGGCCTTGGTTAAGAAGGAGTTATGAACAGTTCCATATACCAGTCAATATTGGCACAAAACCTTCTTGCTTTTGCTAGAAAGCTGAACATGAAGAGGAACTTCATCTTTCAGCATGACAACGACCCAAAGCATACATCCAAATCAACAAAGGAATGGCTTGACCAGAAGAAGATTCAAGTTTTGGAATGGCCTAGCAAGAGCCCAGACCTAAATCCAATTGAAAATCTGTGGAGTGATCTGAAGAGGTCTGTGCACAGGAGATGCCCTCGCAATCTGACAGATTTTGAGTGTTTTTGCAAAGAAGAGTGGGCAAATCTTGCCAAGTCAAAATGTGCCATGCTGATAGACTCATACCCAAAAAGACTATTTTTATATTTTTTTCTTCCCTTTAGGCCGAATGCACACGGCCGTGTTCCGCGGCCGTGAGCGGTCCGTGGTATGCCGGCCTGGATTCCTGCTGATAGCAGGAGCGCACGGCGTCATTGGTTGCCGCCGCTGCACTACAGTGATACACTCATATGATCTATACGAGTGTATTACTGTAGTGCAGCGGCAGCATGAAGCGCACGGCATCATAGCAACCAATGACGCCGCGCGCTCCTGCTGTCAGCAGGAATTCAGGCCGGCATACCACGGACCGCTCACGGTCGCGGAACACGGCCGTGTGCATTCGGCCTTACCTAAAAGATTTCAGTTTGTTTTTCAATTGAGTTGTACAGTTTATAGGTCACAATAAAGGTTGAAAAAGTTCTGAAATGATTTATCTTTGTCTAATTTTTTTTACATCACAGAAACCTGACATTTAAACAGGGGTGTGTAGACTTTTTATATCCACTGTATATATGTATTTATAGTGGGAATTAGCTCTGGTAGACTCAGGATTGGCCGGTTTGCAGACAGTCAGAGACGGTGACACACGGAATTAACTCCAAACAAAGTTCCACTTTATTGTGGTTTCAACAGCAAAACAAAAGGGGCCTTTACATTTCAGGTAGAACACAAAAAACAAATCCTGCTCGTCTGAGCACTACCTAAACAGTTTTTCACTAACTATGCTATAGATGGTTCTGTCAGCCCTGAAGTTCCTCTCACAGCAAGTTACTCACAAACACCACCATATCAGTTCCAGCTCTCAGCCCAGACTCTTTTATGAGAATACTGCAGGTGCAGCTAATCAGAGACAGCAGGCTAGAACGCTTACCAGAAGTGGACTGCAGATTGGGGAACCCGCCCAACTCTTCCCCAATCCAAAACTCCAGGCCCTATATTGGCTTTTTACAAAGCTACCTCAGGAAAGCTTGGGCTTTCTGTAACATACTGGGCACTCCCTGGAGCTTAATCTGCATATGACAGGATTCTGTATCAACAAAGAGAATCGGTACAACATATTACCTAATAAAGATAAATTTTATTATGACATAAAACAACATACAAACATAAATGTAGAGACCATACAGCGTGCCTCCAGAGGCAGTTCACAGTACATCCACTTCTAGCAGATCTGTATTGTTTCAATTATTGCATTCACATGGAGGATGTTGTGAGTGCAGGGTCTATATCAGCATATATTATTTAGAGCTGTATCTAGCCATATTATCACACCTATCTCCAATGTGAGGCCAATTAAACATAGGTATAAAACGGGCAGAAGTGACATCCATATACTTTGATCATATCCATCCAAACCATAAGTTTATCATCAATAGTCAAGGTAAATGTATCGGACCGATCTGAGTTATTCACCTACCCGATATCCAGTGGCGTGCGTGTGGGCTGTCTCTGTCTGGCGTACTCCTCGACGTACGTTTCGCTAATGCTTCTTCAGGAGGATTTCTTTCTAATGGCTAAGGAGGTCCTTTTACGTGACTGGTGGCCAATAGCTGTTCATCCCTGCGTCGGGCGGAAGTCCCATTAGTACCCATATCCGGCGATTACAGGATGCGCCAATATAGGAATCATTAACAACAGAATCACATGACGCAGGGATGAACAGCTATTGGCCACCAGTCACGTAAAAGGACCTCCTTAGCCATTAGAAAGAAATCCTCCTGAAGAAGCATTAGCGAAACGTACGTCGAGGAGTACGCCAGACAGAGACAGCCCACACGCACGCCACTGGATATCGGGTAGGTGAATAACTCAGATCGGTCCGATACATTTACCTTGACTATTGATGATAAACTTATGGTTTGGATGGATATGATCAAAGTATATGGATGTCACTTCTGCCCGTTTTATACCTATGTTTAATTGGCCTCACATTGGAGATAGGTGTGATAATATGGCTAGATACAGCTCTAAATAATATATGCTGATCTAGACCCTGCACTCACAACTTCCTCCATGTGAATGCAATAATTGAAACAATCCAGATCTGCTAGAAGTGGATGTACTGTGAACTGCCTCTGGAGGCACGCTGTATGGTCTCTACATTTATGTTTGTATGTTGTTTTATGTCATAATAAAATTTAACTTTATTAGGTAATATGTTGTACCGATTATCTTTGTTGATACATATTAAGGAGGTACACCCTTGTTAACGCAAGGCTGTTTTGATCCAGTTGAAGAATATGACAGGATTCTGGAGGAAAAATACTTACTACTGTCTCACAATATATACACACACATATATATATACACATGTACAGTATATCTCAGGATAAACTTTAGGTAAATCATAAAAGCAGTAGACTATAAGAACACCATTGCTAGCCACCAAGAAACCTAAAGATCACGCACCCTCCTGTGTGTGGCTTAAATACCTAGGGCCCCTTAGCCTTTGACTGGTGAAGGATTTGGGAGCGTGTGCACTGGTCCTTTAACAGGCAGTAGGTGAGCGCATGCGTGCTGCATCGAGGAAGTAGCATGGAGAGGAAGTCTGCAACCAGGAAGCTCAATGACATGGTAAGTGGTGCAACGTCAACGCCCACAGGGAACAGCAGAAGGGCTGCTCGTACGTACTGCAGACCTAACATGAATTAAAGCCAAATTTATGGATTAGGAATTGCCACCATGCCATCTCACAAGTAAATGTCTTAATAATCAATAACATTTGGAGGCACATGGAGACATATCTTCATCTACTTATCTTGCCATATTGATCACGTTTCAGACAATACAGAAGAACAAATAAAGAAGCTCCACAGATTATGCTCATAGGAAACAATTGCCTAAGCCTCAAGTACAAATTCTTAATGTACAGTAGTAGTTATGGTCAAATGTTAACAGGACTCAAAAGGCTTATCATATAAAAAGTCAATAGGGTTGAGCGAACCCGAACTGTAAAGTTTGGGTTCGTACCAAACTTTAGGATTTTTGGACCCCGGACCCAAACCCGAACATTTCAGTAAAAGTTCGGGTTCGGGTTCGGTGTTGGGCGATTTCTCGGTGCTTTTTAAAAGGCTGCAGAGCAGCCAATCAACAAGCGTTTAACTCTGTGCCCTTAGAAGCCATCACATTGATTGTGATTGGCCAGTGCAGCATGTGACCCAACCTCTATATAAGCTGGAGTCACGTAGCGCTGCACGTCACTCTGCTGTTACTAGTGTAGGGAGAGGATGCTGCTGGTGATTACAGGGAGAGAATAGGAGAGAATCTTAGTTCAGAACGTGAATCTAACTCAGTGATCGACATACATTTAGTTGTGTGGGTGCAGGGCACAATCTATTTACCCTGCCCTGAGCCCAGTGACAGAAAAAAATAACTTTTATCCGTCTGTTAGTTAGGTGGGCGACGGCGGCCATTTTATGCAAGCTCAGTGCACCAGTACTGCATCTGAGCATTTGTGAAAATTGAAATCCAATCTTGGAAAACTGCACTAATAATCTGGTTGTAAAAAAATCACCCTTTTTTGGCAATATACAACATCTGGTGCATTTGCAGGATTAGTCAGTGTGCAATTTAAGCTAGAAATACAGCCATAATTTTCTGGGTTTTTTAAAACACAGTTTTTGTGCAAAATACATTATTTTACATCCCTAGTTGCATCTGGACATGTGAAATTCAAACGTTATATACAGCTTTCATATTCTGTTAGTAAAAAAACCCACTTTTTTGACAATATACAACATCTGGATTAGTCAGTGTGCAATTTAAGCTAGAAATATGGCCATAATTCTCTGGGTTTTTATAAACACACTTTTTTTGCCAAAATACACCATTTTACAGCCCTTGCAGCATCAGCATGTGTGAAATTCAAGGGTTATATACTGCTGTCATATTCATTTTTTAAACAAACACACGTTTTGGAAAAAAAAGTTTATTTTGCAGCCTTTGCTGCATATGTCATTGTGAGATACACACTTTAGATACTGTGGTTCTATTCAGGTATTTGAAATACAGCCATTTTGGGCATAAATCTTTAATTGCGGCCTAGTGTGGGTCAGGGCGTGTGAGATACACTCTTTATATACAGGGGTTATATTCTTCTATTAATAAAACACCCTTTTTTGGGCACAATACACAATTTTTCTGCCCTTGCAGCATCAAGACGTTTGAAATTCCAGGGTTATATACTGCTGTCATATTCAGTTATTAAACAAACACCCGTTTGGGCAAAAAAAAGTTTATTTGGCAGCCTTTGCTGCATATGTCATTGTGAGATACAGCCTTTACATACTGTGGCTCTATTCAGGTAGTTGAAATGCAGCCATTTTGGGCAAACAAATTTAATTGAGGACTAATCTGGATCAGGGCGTGTGAGATACACCCTTTATATACAGGGGTTATATTCCGTTTTTGAAATACAGCCATTTTGTGCACAAATCTTTAATTGCGGCCTAGTGTGGGTCAGGGCGTGTGAAATACACCCTTTATATACAGGGGTTATATTCAGTTATTTGAAATACAGCCATTTTGGGCACAAATCATTAATTGTGGCCTAGTGTGGGTCAGGGCGTGTGAGATACACCCTTTATATACAGGGGTTATATTCAGTTATTTAAAATACAGCCATTTTGGGCACAAATCTTTAATTGAGGCCTAGTGTGGGTCAGGGCGTGTGAGATACACCTTTTATATACAGGGGTTATATTCAGTTATTTGAAATACAGCCATTTTGGGCAAACAAATTTAATTAAAGGGTTTCTGTCACCCCACAAAACTCATTTTTTTTTTTTGGATCGTTAGATTCCTTATAGGGCGATATAGGAGAATATAATAGTCTTACTTACTTTCATGCGGCCGATTCTTTATAAAACGAAGTTTTATAATATGTAAATGAGGGCTCTACCAGCAAGTAGGGCGTCTACTTGCTGGTAGCCGCAGCAGCAATCCGCCCCCTCGCCGTGTTGATTGATAGGGCCAGCCGTGATCTCCTCCTCCGGCCGGCCCTGTCAGTAATTCAAAAATCGCGCGCCTCTGGTCATCCGGCGCAGGCGCTCTGAGATGAGGAGGCTCGTCTCCTCAGTGCGCCTGCGCCGATGACATCACCGAAAGAGGAGACGTCATCGGCGCAGGCGCACTGAAGGAGTTCTGAGGAGACGAGCCTCCTCATCTCAGAGCGCCTGCGCAGATTCAACACGGGCGCGCGATTTTTGAAACGCCGACAGGGCTGGCCGGAGGAGGAGATCCCGGCTGGCCCTGTCAATCAACACGGCGAGGGGGCGGATTGCTGCTGCGGCTACCAGCAAGTAGACGCCCTACTTGCTGGTAGAGCCCTCATTTACATATTATAAAACTTCGTTTTATAAAGAATCGGCCGCATGAAAGTTAGTAAGACTATTATATTCTCCTATATCGCCCTATAAGGAATCTAACTATCCAAAAAAAAAAAAAAGAGTTTTGTGGGGTGACAGAAACCCTTTAAGGCCTAGTCTGGATCAGGGCGTGTGAGATACACCCTGTACATACTGTCGTTCTATTATGCTATTAAACACCCATTTAGGGCAAGAGCCTAAATTTGAGAAATATGAGGAGAGCGTCAAATAAGGGACGTGGCCCAGGTCGTGGTGCTGTTGGTGGAGCTCCTGTTGCAGGGAGAGGACATGGTTGATCTGCGCCAGCTACACGCACAAGTAATACCCCTTCCTCCGGTGCGAGTAGGCGACAGAACCTGCAGCGGTATTTGGTCGGGCCTAATGCGCCTCTACGAATGGTGAGGCCTGAACAAGTACAGGCGATAGTAGATTGGGTTTCTGACAGTGGCTCCAGTTCCTTCATATTGTCTCCTACCCAGTTTCCTGCTGAAAGATCAGAGGTGGCACCTGCAGACCATGTCCATCAGTCTTTCTCCTCACCCCTTTGCAAATCAGCCAAGCAGTCTGAGCCCCAAGTCATGCAGCAGTCTCCTCTGCTTTCTGATTACTCTGTTAGCAGGGTTTCCCAGGGCTATCCACCTAGCCCTGCCCCAGAAAAGGAAGAGATTGAGTGCACCGATGCCCAACCACTTATCTCGATGAGTACATGGGAGGACCATCGCAGCACGTCTCAGATGATGCCGAAATACAGGTGCCAACTGCTGGGGCTTTCGAAAGTGTGCAGTACGACAAGGAGGGCACGGGTGAAGACTGGGTGGAAGATGATGTGGAGGACGATGAGGTCCTCGACCCCACGGGGAATCAAGGTCATGCGAGTGACCTATGTAGTTCGGAGGAAGAGGCGGTGGTCGCACAAAGCCACCAGCACAGCAGAAGAGGGAGTAGGGTGCAAAAGCGGAGCGGCTGTCCTCTAGATAGTACGCCTGCTACTGCCCACCGCAGCAAGGTACTGAGCACACCAAAGCCAGCTCAAAGAGTTCCCTGGCATGGCAGTTCTTCAGACAATGTGCTGACGACAAGACACGAGTGGTTTGCATGCTGTGCAATCAGAGCCTGAAGCGAGGCATAAACGTTCTCAACCTGAGCACAACCTGCATGACCAGGCATTTAAGTGCTAAGCACAAGCTGCAGTGGTGTAGACACCTCAAAAACAAAGAAAGGTCTCTGGCTCCTCCTGCTTCCTCTTCTGCTGCAGTCTCGGTCTCTTTATCCACCTCTGGAGTGACAGTGCCACCTGCCACCCCTAAAACAGAGGATCTTCCAGCAACACCACCACCTGGGTCACAAAACATCTCCACAATGTCCCACGGAAGCATTCAGCTCTCCATCTCCCAAACACTGGAGAGGAAGAAGAAGTACCCCCTGCCCACCCGTGATCCCTAGCCCTGAATGCCAGCATTTCTAAATTACTGGCCTTTGAAAGGCTGTCATTCCGTCTGGTGGAGACGGAAATTTTAAAGGCCTTATGGCGGTGGCTGTTCCACAGTACGTCGTGCCCAGCCGCCACTATTTTTTCAGGCGAGCCATCCCTTCCCTGCACAACCAAGTAGGGGACAAAATCAGGTGTGCACTGCGCAACACCATCTGTGGCAAGGTGCACCTCACTAAGGATACGTGGACCAGTTAGCACAGTCAGGGACGTTATATCTCCATAACAGCACACTGGGTAAATGCAGTGGTGGCTGGGCCTGAGGCGGATAGCAGTTTGGCGCATGTCCTTCCACCACCGAGGATTGCAGGGCGCTTCAGTTTGCCTCCTGTTGCTTCCTCCTCCTACTCCGCTTCCTCATCCTCTACCGGCTTCTCATCTGGTCAGCGTAACACTTTCACCACCAACTTCAGCACAGCCAGGGGTAAACGACAGCAGGCAGTTTTAAAACTTATCTGTTTGCGGGACAAACCCCACACCGCGCAGGAGCTGTGGACTGGCCTTGAACAACAGACCGATGAGTGGTTTGTGCCAGTGAGCCTCAAGCCTGGCCTGGTGGTATGTGATAATTGGTGAAATCTCGTAGCAGCTCTGGGACTAGCCTGTTTGACGCACATCCCTTGCCTGGCGTATGTGCTGAATTTGGTGGTGCAGAGATTCCTTAAAAATTACCCCGATATGTCAGAGCTGCTGCATAAAGTGCGGGCCGTCTGTGCGCGCTTTTGGCGTTCTATCCCTGCTGCTTCTTGCCTGTCTGCGCTGCAACGTAACTTCGGCCTTCCCGCTCACCGCCTCATATGCGACGTGCCCACAAGGTGGAACTCCACCTTGCACATGCTGGCCAGACTGTGCGAGCAGCAGCAGGCGATAGTGGAGTTTCAGCTGCAGCACGCACGGGTGAGTCGCTCGGCGGAACAGCACCACTTCACCACCAATGACTGGGCCTCCATGCGAGACCTGTGTTCCTTGTTGCGCTGATTCAAGTACTCCACCAACATGGCCAGTGCCAAAACGCTGCTGGCGATAATGGAAGAAGATGTGGGACAGGATGAGGAGGAGGAGGAAGAGGGATCATTTCATAGGGTTTCCGGCCAGCCATTCACAAGTGGCTCTGAGGGTGGGTTCCTGCACCCACAAACACCAGGTACACAATTGTCCAGCCAGGGCAAAGTTTTGGAGGATAACGAGGTGGAGGATGAGGAGGAGATGGAGGAGGAACCATGTTCATAGCAGGTTAGCACCCAGACCAGTTCATGGCCATCACTGGTGCGTGGCTGGGGGGATACATAGGACACAGATGATAAACCTTCCACAGAGCACAGCTTTCCGTTGCCTCTGGGCAGCCTGGCACACATGAGCGATTACATGCTGCAGTGTCTCCGCAACGACCGCCGAGTGGGTGGCCACGCTGATGGATCCCCATTACAAGGACAACGTATCATCCTTAATTCCGTCACTGGAGCGTGATCGTAAGATGCGTGAGTACAAGTGCACGCTGGTAGACGCGCTGCTGGTGGCATTCCCACCAGACAGCGGGGGCACAGTGGAAGCACAAAGCGAAGGCAGAGGAAGATGAAGAGGTCGCCAACGCAGCTGGTGCACCGCCAGCACCTCAGAAGACAGGGTTAGCATGGCCGAAATGTGGAAAAGCTTTGTCAGCACGCCACAACAACCAGCACCACCAGCTGATATGGAACATCTTAGCAGGAGGCAGCATTTCACCACCATGGTGGAGCAGTATGTGTGCACACGCCTACACGTACTGAATGACGGGTCTGCCCCCTTCAACTTCTGGGTCTCCAAATTGGGCACATGGTCTGAGCTTGCCCTTTACGCCTTGGAGGTTCTGGCCTGCCTTGCAGCCAGTGTATTATCTGAACGTGTGTTTAGCACGGCAGAGGGCGTTATCACAGACAAGCGCAGCCGCCTGTCCACAGCCAATGTGGACAAGCTCACGTTCATTAAAATGAACCAGGCATGGATCCCACAGGACTTGTCTGTACCTTGTGCAGAATAGACATGTATACCGGCCTTAACCAGCCATTGTTATACTGCAGCGCAATTGCTCATTCTTGTATTTTAGATACAAACCGGATTCCAAAAAAGTTGGGACACTATACAAATCGTGAATAAAAACTGAATGAAATGAAGTGGAGGTGCCAACTTCTAATATTTTATTCAGAATAGAACATAAATCACGGAACAAAAGTTTAAACTGAGAAAATGTACCATTTTAAGGGAAAAATATGTTGAATCAGAATTTCATGGTGTCAACAAATTCCCAAAAAGTTGGGGCAAGGCCATTTTCACCACTGTGTGGCATCTCCCCTTCTTCTTACAACACTCAACAGACTTCTGGGGACCGAGGAGACCAGTTTCTCAAGTTTAGAAATAGGAATGCTCTCCCATTCTTGTCTAATACAGGCCTCTAACTGTTCAATCGTCTTGGGCCTTCTTTGTTGCACCTTCCTCTTTATGATGCGCCAAATGTTCTCTATAGGTGAAAGATCTGGACTGCAGACTGGCCATTTCAGTACCCGGATCCTTCTCGTACGCAGCCATGATGTTGTGATTGATGCAGAATGTGGTCTGGCATTATCTTGTTGAAAAATGCAGGGTCTTCCCTGAAAGAGATAACGTCTGGATGGGAGCATATGTTGTTCTAGAACCTGAATATATTTTTCTGCATTGATGGTGCCTTTCCAGACATGCAAGCTGCCCATGCCACACGCACTCATGCAACCCCATACTATCAGAGATGCAGGCTTCTGAACTGAGCGTTGATAACAACTTGGGGTGTCCTTGTCCTCTTTGGTCCGGATGACATGGCGTCCCAGATTTCCAAAAAGAACTTCGAATTGTGACTCGTCTGACCACAGAACAGTCTTCCATTTTGCCACACTCCATTTTAAATGATCCCTGGCCCAGTGAAAACGCCTGAGCTTGTGGATCTTGCTTAGAAATGGCTTCTTCTTTGCACTGTAGAGTTTCAGCTGGCAACGGCGGATGGAACGGTGGATTGTGTTCACTGACAATGGTTTCTGGAAGTATTCCTGAGCCCTTTCTGTGATTTCCTTTACAGTAGCATTCCTGTTTGTGGTGCAGTGTCGTTTAAGGGCCCGGAGATCACGGGCATCCAGTATGGTTTTACGGCCTTGACCCTTACGCACAGAGATTGTTCCAGATTCTCTGAATCTTCGGATGATGTTATGCACAGTTGATGATGATAGATGCAAAGTCTTTGCAATTTTTCGCTGGGTAACACCTTTCTGATATTGCTCCACTATCTTTCTGCACAACATTGTGGGAATTGGTGATCCTCTACCCATCTTGGCTTCTGAGAGACACTGCCACTCTGAGAAGCTCTTTTTATACCCAATCATGTTGCCAATTGACCTAATTAGTGTTAATTGGTCTTCGTTATGCTCAAATTTACTTTTTCCAGCCTCTTATTGCTACTTGTCCCAACTTTTTGGGGATTTGTTGACACCGTGAAAATTGGAATCAACGTATTTTTACTCGGATTAAACGTTTGATCTGTCATCTACGTTCTATTACAAATAAAATATTGACATTTGCCATCTCCACATCATTGCATTCAGTTTTTATTCACAATTTGTTTAGTGTCCCAACTTTTTTGGAATCCGGTTTGTATTTCAGACTCTTTTGGAGTGTACCCTAATTTAAAAAAAAAATTATAATTAAAACCAAAAACCAGTGTTGGCTACTTCGTCCTCCTCCACCGCCGCTTCCACCTACACTGCTACGTCCACCGCTTCCTTAAACTCCTACTCCATATGGAACTCCACCTCATAAATCAATTATTATTTTTTTTTTATTTGTACGTATTTTATTTTATGTAATTTCACTACTTTGTCAGTTACATTTTCTGGTAAAATTCACCAATTTTTGGGTGTGATGCACCACTGCTATACCTACTAGACAGGTAAAAAATAAAATAAAAATTTCAGTTACATTTTCTGGTAAAATTCACCAATTTTTGGGTGTGATGTACCACTGCTATACCTACTAGACAGGTAAAAAAATAAAAATAAAAATTTCAGTTACATTTTCGGGTGAAATTCACCAATATTTGGGTGTAATATACCCCTCCTCTACCTAGTTGACAGCTTAATAAATTTCAATAATTATTATTCTACATTTTTGGGTTACCATAAACAATTTTTTTCTGTCATAGACCCCTGCTCTACCAAGTAGTTAATACATTTCTGTCATTTTTCTGTTACATTCTTGGGTTGACATTTTACAATTTTGGACGTGAATAAACCCCTGCTCTGTATAGGTGACAGGGAATAAAATTTATGAAATTCTTCTTTAATTGATGCGTGCCACCTCCTTTCATTCAATGCTTAAACTTTAACAAGTTGTACCACATTTGCGCTTCAATAACTTTTCCCACATATGCGCTTCAGTAATTTGTCCCACATTTGCGCCTCAATAACTTTTCCCACATTTGCGCTTCAATAATTTGTCCCACATTTGCGCCTCAATAACTTTTCCCACATTTGCGCTTCAGTAATTTGTCCCACATTTGCGCTTCAGTAATTTGTCCCACATTTGCGCCTCAATAACTTTTCCCACATTTGCGCTTCAGTAATTTGTCCCACATTTGCGCCTCAATAACTTTTCCCACATTTGCGCTTCTGTAATTTGTCACACATTTGCGCCTCAATAGTTTCTCCCACATTTCCGCTTCATCCCATTGCAGCCATTGACCTCCCTTGGATGAGGACTCCCTTCTTCACGCTCCCTCTCTGGCGTGGAACCCTGATTCGCCGATAACCGTCATCAACATGGTAGGCTCAGAAAATAACATCGAAAGTTGATAGAGAAGATATCGAAATGGATGGTGGATGTCACTGGGGCACCTCTACATAGGTGACAGGAACATAAATTTAAAAAAATCGTCTGTTACATTGTCAGGTGACATTTTTTAAATTTTGCCGGATAGGAACCCCTGCTCTGCATAGTTGACAGGGAATAAAATTTAAGAAATTCATCATTAATTGATGCGCGCCACATCCTCTCATTCAATGCTTAAACTTTAAAAAGTTACCCCACTTTTACGCTTTAATACTTTGTCCCATATTTCCGCTCTATAATTTTAAATTTGAAAACATTAATCTTCCCTTAGATGTGGTCTCTCTTTCTCATGCTCCCTCTCCGGCGTGGAACCCTGATTCGCCGATAACCGTGATCAACATGGTAGGCTCAGAAAAGAACATCGAAAGTTGATAGAGAAGATATCCAAATGGATGGTGGACGTCACAGGGACGTGCGATCAGGCAGAAGTTAGCTAGAATCAACAAAGCAGCAGCAGGGCCTCTCCTGGCTAATGTTTACAAATAAAAAATCCCACAGTAACATTCCCTATAATTTTTTATTGATCATTCCACTTATAGGGCATATTAAGAGTCCTGTATTGTTATTTATCGTCACTACCTCCCCAAGTCGGGAGTGGGTAATTGCCGCGCGCCCCCTCCTTAACTTGGAAACTTATGCTTCAATACTTTGTCCCACATTTCCGCTCGATTACATCGAATTTCATCCATTCACCTCCCTTGCATGTGGTATCCTTTTCTCAGGCTCCCTCTCCGGCCTGGAACCCTGATTCCCCGCCACCCGTGATCACCATGGTAGGCGCATAAAAGAACATCAAAGGTTGATAGAGCAGATATCAAATTGGATTGTGAACATCACGGGAACGTGCGACACGGTGGGGCAGTAAGTGTGCATACTCCTACACGAACTGACTGACAGGGGTCAGCCCCTGCAACTTCTGGGTCTCCAATTTGGGCACATGGCCTGAGCTTGCCCTTTACCCCTTGGAGGTGCTGGCCTGCCCTGCAGCCAGTGTATTGTCTGGTTGTATGTTTAGCACGACTGGAGGGGGTTATCACAGGTTATATTTCCCAATGTTTTGGGGTGTACCCTAATTTAAAAAAATAAATAAAATTTAAACCAAAAAGCAGTGCAGGCTACCTCCTCCTTCTCCACCGCCGCTTCCACATACCCCGCCACACCCACCGCCTCCTCAACCTCCTACTCCATATGGACCTCGTCCTCCTAGATTAAGATTATTATTTTTTATTTTTACATATTTAATTTCCCTATCCACATTTGTTTGCAGAGCACTTGCCATGCTCTTAACCACATTTTTCTGCCATTTGCAGCCCTCTAGCCCTTTCCATGACATTTTTATATAATGCAAAGATGAGATGGGTTATCCGGAGACAGATGCCAACAGGGGCTGTCTAAGGTATCCACCTTTAAAGATTTGACATTTCTAATACAGACAATGTTTATTACTAGTGCTGAGCGAATCAAAGCTAACAGAGTAGATTTCGATACGAATTTCAGGAAAAATTTGATTCGTCATGAAGGTGAATTTACTTGCGCTTTGTGGTAACGAATACATTTTTCCTGAAATGACGGTAAAAATAAAACATACTTAGCCCATCGTGAAAACACAGCAAATCTTGTGCGAACTGATGTGTAATTTCACCATATCATAATGCTGGCCGGGCACGATGACAACATCAGTTATCATCATGTCAGCGTGCACGAGATTTGGTGTGTTTTTTTCAATCAAGATGGCCACAATGATCTCTCTGCGATCAAATTAATGAGGTAAGTATGTACTTTTTTAACCCCTGATTAACCCCTGACAGGCCTCAATGTGACTCTCAGATGCCGTGATCAGCGCTGAATGCGGCATCTGATGGGTTTAATGATGGGGTGGCGCGATCACCTTTTCCCATCATTGCACCCTCTACATATAATGGAATACGCTTTGTGACTAAGTACTTTGTTATGAATCAAATTTCTTGTCAAAATCAGCCAAATCAAATAAAAAATATTTAAACTTTGCTCATCACTATTTTTTACGGTGTAGTATTAAGAAAAAAGGATTATTGGTTTTAACTTTGTTTAAGGGCTCATGCACACGAACATGTGCTGGCTGGGCCCATATTGCAGCCCACAAACATTTACTTTATTGGGTCTGCAATCCAGAAGGTCCGGTGCGAAACAGAGCCACAAAACCACACGGAAGCACTATGGAGAGCTTTTGTGGGATTTCTCTTCGTGCCTCTGCACTGCAAAAAAAGAGAACATGTTCTATTTTTTTGTGGTGCGGACGGATCATGGACCCATTTAATTTGAATGGGTCTGCATCCATCTGCGGAAACTTCACAAATGTTGCCTGAGCATTGAGGCGGGCAATGGCTGTGTGCATAAGCCATAATGGTAATAAAAAGGATGAAATAAAACCACTAATATTATTTTACATATTAGAACATGTTAAATTTATTTTGCACTTGGGTGAGGCATATCAAAGCAAATCCAACCATAACTAATAGTTAATTTAGCAGCAGAGCAGAAAATTTGATTATCTTGAGTTTGCACCTAAATTCAGAATATTGTAGTAAAGGCATTCTTTTGCATGTGAAGGAAGAGAGAACTCTAAATCAATGCTGTAATAAAGAAACTTAGGTGATCTAAAGATGTTCTAGTTAATCTTAGAACAAATAATTGCTTTCAAAGGAGGATTACATTAGCTTTAGACATTTTAAATTGGGCACAAATCACTATCACCAATTATAATGGAAAGTCATTATTGCATGTAGAAATAGTTAAGGAGGCTGAAACATGATTTTCTTTTATAAAGGTACTTTTTTTGTAAATAATGGGTAAAATGATTAGAACATTTATTGGGATGATTTTTATTTCTAAATATGATTGTTACCTTTATTAGTTTTAATTATAGGCGTAAATAATGTAAAATAATAATGGCTATATTTCCATTTTAGTGCATGTATTTCTGTGTTCTGAGAGGTTTAAATGTCACTCTGTTGCTTACTGATTGCTTTTATATGTCAATTACTGGATGCCCTACCCTAGAAATCTATAGGACAGACATCTTATCACAGATCATCACAAAATCATGTGTTATTAAAAAGCTGCTCATCTCATGCCACACATCTTGGGATAAAAGGTAAGGAGGAACTTATCTGTACCTGTAAGTACAGCTGCATGCTCTGAGTTCAGGGAACATTCCCTGAGATGCATGCTTTCTATTTCCCTCCCTTTCCCATGCTCTACCCTGTGTCTCTTCCCTCTCGCTCTGTCAACCACATTCTGTGCAATATTTGAGGGAAATTTTACAATAACACTAACTTGCTCTGACCACAAATACCTGTACAGTGCTCATAGATAGATTGGCTACAAGACGGCCCTATACACTGTTTTATTGTTATATGTAACCAATGAGTAGCATCTGCATTAACATGGTGCATGTTGGGTCACATTGGAGGTGAATACGAAAAATGGTAAGATAGGATCTTTAAAAAAACAAAAAACATACAGATATGTTAATTTGTGTCCTATGAACTTGACCTAGTGGGTGTATATGTGTTTGAGATTAGACTGTGAGCTCAATTAGTGGAGAAACCTATGTTTAAGTGGCAGCTATACCTGTACAGCGCAAAACAGTTTTGTTCTGTGATGTGTAGACCATTTTCTTTTGTGATTTATTGTTATCATATATTGGTCTTTACAAATAAATTCTATCTAAAATAAAGAACAACTTTAAGCTCTTGGGCCCCAATTCAAAATTTGCTATAGCACTCAAAACAGATTATATGTAGTGTTGAGCAAATCGAAGCGAAACAAATTGACTTTGATCCGAATTTCAGGAAAAATTTGATTTGCCACGTAGCCAAATTTCCTTGCACTTCGTAGTAACAAATCATTTATTCCTGAAATAGTGGTAAAAAAAAAATACATTCTCACCTCATCCAATTTCTCGTGGAGAGGCCATTGTGGCCATCTCGATTGAAGAAACCGAGCGAAATCTCAAACACGTTGACGTGGCCATGTCAGCGCACTGCCCCAGCCAGCGTGATGACATCATCACATCACCGTGTGAGAGTTTGTACGGTTTCTTCAATCAAGATAGCTGCGACAGCCTCTCTGCGAGCAAATGAGGTAAGTATGTATTTTTTTTTCTACACTGATTAAACCCTGAAAAGCCTCAAGTTTAATTTTAGATGCCACAATTAGAAATGAACGTGGGATCAGAGGTATTTAATGATGGGAAGCAGCGTGATCGATGTTCCCTGTCATTGCGCTCACTACATACAATGGAATGCACTTCGTAATAAGATACGAAGTAATAAGTTACAAATCAAATTTCTTTGGCGAAGCAGCCGAATCGAATTTTTGATAACTCTGCTGATCTCTAATTATATGCTATTTATAATACTGGTGTGTTCTAGTGTGCCAAAAGTGCCATTGGGCATCTTTGAACATCAGGACCGAGATGAGACTGCTACCTCTTCATCTCCTATAGCAATTGTGGCGAACCTGTGGCACGGGTGCCAGAGGTGACACTCAGAGCCCTCTCTGTGAGCACCCATGCCCCCTGGGAAAAGTCTATGGTATAACAATATGCCTTAGACCTTTCCTGTCATTCATCAGCGCAGGGCACGCTATGAACAGCACAGGCAGTGCACTGAATGTAGGCAGGCATATAGCTAAATGATAGAGTACATGGAAGATATACTATATTGGTTTTCACGTTAAATTGCAGTGTTGGCCCTTTGCGATAAGTAAGTGGGTTTTGGATTGCAGTTTGGGCACTCGGTCTCTAAAAGGTTTGCCATCACTGTCCTATAGCTATGTCTTGCTAAGAAAAATGTGTTCACTTGAAGGAGTCTGTTGAGAGTCCAAAAGGGTTTTGCTCCGCCTCAATGATCTGCTTATATTCTATTTATCCTTGCAATGTAATGGAAACATTAAATTCATGTAACATTAATTTACTTCTTGCTTTTGTAAAAAGGAATGCTGTGCTAAATCAAAGCTGGGGTTCCTTTATTTATGGGACATGCATACCATTTACTTAGGAAGAAACCCAATGTACTATGGCAATAGATCAACTACAAACAAGCTCCAAGTAAAACTAGATTGGAAATACCATTCAAGAGCAATACTCTGAATGTTTAAAAAGAATTGTCTCCCAAAGTATATATTATCTCAGCTCAGAGGACAACTTTAATGTCAAGCGAGTAAATGATAAAAACTGTAACCTAGAGACAAGACGTGCTGCTACTTTCTGCTACCTGACAACTAAATATATCCTATGGAGAGTATTAGGTCTTAGGAGTTCTGATATTTCCAGTGATTCATTAAGCAGGCAGAATGACCATTTGCTATTGATTTAAAAAGTGCTAAATAATAGCTACTGAGAGTTGGTCTGAATTTTGATAACCTAAGTATAATTACAAATCCAATTAGATAAACATGTCAGTAAAGCGATTGACTAGTTTCTGAATCTGATAAGGGAATATGAAATATCAAAATATACTGTACTTAAATTTTTTTTACTGATTAGACATGATTATAAGAAGAAATACTTGTTTACTGCAAATTTCCAAAGAAAATCATGTTCTACAAGTCAGAGAAATTTTATTTTTACCTCAAAGTAAATGATTAGCAAATGCAAAATAAGAATACTAAAAATGATATTTAAGACTGTATTGCAGGTAATTGTAATGTGCACTTTCTGTATATATTTCATTGTGTTTTGTCAGGATTATGACTTAATCAAGAGGGGAGCTTGCAGGGTCAAGCTAGGCCTTCATCTGTCAGCTCTCGGTCATCCAAATCTAAGCCATTTTAGCTGCCACCAGTAGTCCAATCAGGCTGACGAGACAATTTCTGGGACCTACATCAATCATGAGAAGAGGGTCCCTTACCCTGCAGGGCCTCATGTGAAATTAATGGAGCAGCAGGTTGAGCATGCGCACTGCTGCTCCATCCATATCTATGGGAGTGCTGGAAATAGTCGGGCGCTTGTACAGTACTCTACTGTCTCCAGCAGTCGCATTGATAATGAATGGAGTGACACAGCAAATGCTCAACCAGCTGAACCATTCATTTTGGAAGGTGCTGTACAATACTCATGATTGGTGGGGGTCCCGGCAGTCTAATAGTTATTCAATATCCTGTGGCGCATAAATTTCAATTGAAGTATAGTTTACAGTATGTATAAGTTTAGTGTCCTTGGGGTTTATCAAGCACTTATACTCTTCATTTTGTATGGGGATTCTGCATTAAAGCTAGTAAGCCACACAATGCTTCCAATATTCTGATATTATACCCTTTCTCTACATATCAGAGTGAAATGTTAGATGACTGAAATTCTGTACATCTGTGTCCTTGGTAAAACAAAAAAAGTGCACATTTTCTCATTGAGATATGACATTTTCAGTTAGGAAGTAGATGATTTGCAGATAACTGCTAATAATTTTTCTGCCAATTCCTGTTCATCACCTCAGCGTATAAGGACAGTAATCAAGGTTCCCCCATTCTAAGTTCCTTTCCATTAACTGCAGCAGAACTTGACAGGAAGCCAAGACTATTATATATTTTCTATTGCTGTTACAATATTATTATTGTATATTACAGTAATAATAGTAGAAGAAATTTCAACTTTTTATAAATCATTGTATTATGCACAGCAAAAATTAATGTGGAAAGAAAACACACACACACAAGCACAATCCACTCACTCTATGGACCTCTTCCTTTGCCAGCAGGACCCTTTGCTAACAGAGCAGGGAATGGAAGAGTCTGTGCAGATCACTAAATGGCTTTGTACCTGCTTATTTAGAGCAGTACCTCTACGTGTATGCCTGTTATTTTTAAATACTAGTGCTATTTACTGCTGCAGTGTATAACATGTGGACCCGGTGGTCACCGCTTTGTGTGTGATGCTCCTTGGTTTTAAGCTTGTGATTAAACATATCCTAAGAAAGATGAATTATTTATTTGAATTTTGTTCTGTCCCATGTGATTAGTTCTGACCAGGTTTTCTTCGACCCTGTCCTACTAACTGCCCCTTGGTCTAATTATTCTGTTTGGACACAGTACCAAACAGTTTAGCTGTGAAAGTAACTTGGCTTATGCACAGACTTGCTGCTTGTGGGCATGTGTGAACTTGTTGGTAAAGCTTTAGAAAGTAGAATATAGTGAAATATTTGGCAAATCAACTTGCAGTTTTTTGTAATCTAAATGGATCAACAATTACAGAGACACTTAGCTTTGTATTTCTGACTCAGAACAATATGCTGTATTAATAATAACTCTACAAATGAAGATCTGTAAGTGGACCAGACCATATAACATAATTATCAGCACACATACATGAAAGCATGTTGGAATTTTTTTTTGAGAACGCACACACAGTTACTGTATGTGGCACATTTAGAGTAATTATTCACTTTCATGCATGGAATGTAGAATGGTAGCTGATGAGTCTTCACAGTTTGAACCCTTGTACTGGGACTCTGTAACCAGGATATTCACTATTAAACAGGGCTAACTCTGCTAAATGTAATGATACCTTTCACTTAAAAATCCATTGCTTCCTTCTGAAGAAAAAGTACTTTTTATCCATATGCAAATGAACAAGTAAGTGCACCGAAGGTGGGCCCAAGCCACTCTGTGCACCTTTGCTCCTCCTGGTTCCCTTGTCAGCCCCTCCCTCCTTCTCTTCCTTTGGATTGACAGGACCTGGTTCCTTGAAAGTCTTGTTGTGAAGCCCTATTAATGAAGAGAGGGAGGGGCACGCAGAGGAACACAGAGGAGCAGATTAGCCCACCCTTGGTGCACTTAAATGCTCATTTGCATATGGATTAAAAGTACTTTTTCTTCAGAATTAGGACTCATGCACACGACTGTATATATTTTGCGGTCCACAAAATCCGGATCCGTAAAATACAAATGTCTTCCATATCACATCCATGTTTCAATGTTTTATTTTGCAGGTGCATTGACTTCAATGGGTGCGTGGTCCGCATCTTCCAGTCAAGAATAGGAATACATACAATCATGTGCATGAGGCCTTCAGTAGTGGATTGCAATATGAAAGGTATAATTACATTCATCTGAACTAGCACTATCCTTACAGCAGATTGCTGGAAATTCCCAAGACCATGCTGAGAATAAGGCCTCATTCACTTGTCAGTATTTTGGTCAATGATTTCCATCAGTGATTGTGAGCCAAAAAAAGTAATAGCGCCCACACAGAGATAAGGCATAAGGGAAAGATTTGTACCCTAATCTGTGTTTAGAGCCGCATCTGGTTTTGTCTCACAATCACTGATGGAAATCACTGGCTGAACACTGACTGTGTGAATATATGGCACTGTGAGCCCTGCAAGGCCCAGGATTTCTGGGCATGTACACAATGTGAAGAAGGGAAAGCTCATTGGGATTACTGCCATAATATCTAGTATCGGCATAAACTTTTCTGTTTAATTAAAGTGAACAATAGTATCAAAACAGCAAATACAATGTCCACTCTACTTGCAATTATTCTTTATTATAAAACTAGATGCTTTGTTAGCAATGTATTAGTAGCCACAAAACCCCTCCCCTGTGCTGTGACAGCTCTAGTGTCCAACCATGACACCGCCATTTCTGCTACTCACAACAGATGGGAGGGGCTTTGGGGCTGCTAATATTCTGAGCCTGAAACACAACAGCCTGTGGGCCCACCCTGGGTGTACTTGGAGGAGAGGCCTCAAAGTTAATTTTTATATAACTTCGTGGATTAAAACTTTATTAATGATATTTTTGGGGGCGGGGAGGCATAAAAAAAACAGTAATTAAAAAAAAAAATGGGGGGGGATTTATTTTTTACACCTTTTATTATATTCTGCTGCTTGCACAATAAAAACTTTTTTTACAAATTGATTTGTTTTTGTATCACTACATTCTAAGACCCAAAACGTTTATTTTTCCTCTGGCTCAACTGTGCAAGGGCATGTTTTCTGCAGCATAACTTTTTTCAATAATACATAAAAAGGTACAAAAGGAAGAACATTTTTCTTTTACAATTGAGCACATAATTTGAGGGGTTAAATAGCTAATTAGACCTAAATGAGGGATTAGGTGAGCAAGTGCTCATCTGCTCACTCCTGACTGATATGGGGAGAGATAAAGATTTAATGTAGTTTCTTTCCTTGGGATGATCTATTCCCATACAGGGACAGGAGGAAGATCTGTAATTCTCTGAGTTGTTTTTGTACGTTAAGCCACATTAAGCTCCCCAAAAAACAAGCTTAATGTCACTCATTTGCCTTGAGGGTAACCAAAATCCATGAAACTTCCAGGATAGGTTTGGGAAGCTGAGATCTTAGGTTGTGGGGTGAGGAAGCTGGCAGCCGGCATTTGAGGTTTTGGCACATTATGGCACATTAAGCTTTTTTTACATTAAGCTAAATGTTTTCGAAAAGGAATAAAATAGTTTAATGTGAATAACTTTTGGCATGTTTTATTAAATGACCTAAAATCTTCAGAATATGTTGGTATAGAGAGAATCTAGTAGGATGGGAAGTTTGGGTGAAATTAGTTAACATCTGAGTTGATCAGCCACATTAAGCTCCCCAAAAAGCAAGCTTAATGTCACTCATTTGCCTTGTGGGTAGCCAAAATCCATGAAACTTCCAGGATAGGTTTGGGAAGCAGAGATCTTAGGTTGTGCAAAGTTTCAAGGCAATTAAATGAGGTTTAGGCACATTATGGTACATTAAGCTACATTAAGCCATTTTCACATTAAATGTTTTAGGATGTCCCGTCTGTTGTGAGTTCATTCCTGTCTCTTTACATTCATTCACAGCATGTGTGATTTCCCACTAGTTCTAGTGTGTGCTTTCCTCACTATATGCTCTAAAACACTTCTACTTGTCAAATCTAAAGTCGCCGAAGACTTGGATGTTTATCCCCTCTCATCACTCTGATCTTCTCCTCCTCTCCCTCTTTGCTGTGATCTTAAACAGGCAGAGAAGGGAAGGGGGAGTAGATGGAGCCAACACACCTTAGCTACTTCTAAATGTCAAAGTACACACCTCAGCTGCTGCAGAATCTCACACTCACGGGTGCTCTAAAACCTTTCTTTGCACATGGTTTATAGTAGTGATCAGATGTAATTTCATGGCACTTTATGTGAATAGGGAATTGTTATGATTTGGAAGTATGGTCATAAAGAAGAGTTTGACAGTAAAAGAAACATTTCCCCAGAACGTTATAAGGCGGCTTTTGTCCTGCTATAGAAACATAGAAACATAGAATGTGTCGGCAGATAAGAACCATTTGGCCCATCTAGTCTGCCCAATATACTGAATACTATGAATAGCCCCTGGCCCTATCTTATATGAAGGATGTGCAATGAGCAGGAACAGGTACGCTGATGCCACTTATGCAGTGGGTCAGGATATGGGTGTTTAATAGTCTGTAGTTTGTTCGTGATGCCAATTGCCGTGTGCCCAGGGTACAATCACAGGTTAGCAATGTCAGAGTGGTGTAATGTCTCTGTGAGGCAGTGGAAATTGTGTCTACGGTGTCTCCTACCTGGGTATGGCTGGACTCTTGGCTCCTGGCTCACTTGCAATAAATTGAGGAGCAATAGAGGGATTTTGCAACAGAAATTGAGATCCAGACCTTGGGTAAAGTTCAAATTTGTCTTTACTGAGGGTAACTTTCATCCAAGCAAGGTACAGCTTTAGTCTTAGGTCCCAGCAGGCTTTCAGCAATGGTTGGCAGGAATTTATCTTCTGCTCTATCAACCTGGAGCTTGCTGGAAAGGATGTCTGCTTTGTAGCTCTAAACTGTGGCAGGAATTTGGCTTCTGCACTTTCTATCTTCTGCTGTATGGGGACTGACTAACTGAGGAGGAATATGGCTTCTCCTGGGTCTCTGGACTTTACTCACAGTTATCGTCTCAGGGTATGCTTTCTTCCTGGAACTGGAGGTTGCCTGCTGTTTCATCCAGCTGAGGCTGCAGTGCTCAGGCTGGAGATTTGATCAATGTCTTAGCCGAGACAAGATCCTGGCTTTCTTCCTTATATCTGGGAGCTCCTAACACGCACAGCCTTCCCCAATAGGGGTGGCAGGCACACTCCCTCTAACTTCCTTCTCCACCCAAGCTGCAGGATGTGGGCACAACCCACTCTGCTCACAGAGGGGGAGTTAAGCTGGAATGAACTATTCCAGCTTAGAAATACTAAACTGAACCTAAGTCCTTACCAACGCAATGCTGCCAATTGCTGGTGAACATGGAAAATACAACACTAATTTACATTTAACTGGTTTATAAGACATAATGTACAATCAGATGACAAGGTTAAGGCTCTTAGGAGACTATAGTGGGGTAGAAGAGTTTCGTAACACAACTCTGGGGTGTTACAGATGGCCTTATGCCTATCCCATGCATGCTTAAACGCCTTAAAGGCTATTCCATGCATCCACTACTCTCTCAGTAAAGTAATACTTCCTGATATTACTTTTAAACATTTGCCCCTCTAATTTAAAATGATGTCCTCTTGTAGCAGTTTTTCTTCTTTTAAATATTTTCTCCTCTTTTACTTTGTTATATGCTATACATACTTTAGTATAATATAGAAAACACACAAATGTTTGGAAGAGCTATTGAAACACTGAAAACATATACCATATTTTTGTACTATAAGACACAATCCACCCTCCCCCAAAAAAGTGTGTCTTATGGTCCAAATGCTAATGACTGCTTCCATTATGGAAGCAGTCAATAGCATGCAGGATGCATGTGAAGCAGTGAGGGAAGCACTGCGTGACTGTACTCATCCTCCCTGGTCTTCTTCCGGGTTCTGCTCTGCATCCTGACTGTGTACGGCGTCAGGATGCATGTAGGCATGCACTATGACCTGACACTGTGCATTGTCAGGTCACAGTACAGTGCAGGCTGGAAGAAGATCAGGGAGTGGTGATTTCTGGATCTGCAGAGTGGCAGTGCCATATGGAGCAAGTGAGGTTAATTAATGCCTTTCTTTTTATTGTCTGATCTGTGGTCTGATGGGAGTCTGATCTGAGTTATAATGGGGGTCTGATCTAAGGCTAATGGTGGTTGGATCTTAGGCTGAAGGGGTTCAGATCTGAGGCTGATGGGGGTCTGATCTAAAGCTCATGAAGGGCAGATCTAATGCTGATAGAGTGTTGGGGGATCTGATGGGGGTCTGATTTTGTGCTTGATGGAGCTTCAGAGTCTGATTATGGGGGCTGATCTGAGGTCTGATGAAGAATGGGGGTGTGATTTGGGGGTATGATGAGGATTGGGAGTCTTTTATTATTTTTTATTTTTATAATGCTCCTAGGTGAATTTTATAATCCGGAGCATCTTAGAGTTTAAGAAAATACGGTACTGTACATACAATATTAAACCAAATCATATTTTTTTAAATATCTGTGATTGTGACAATTATGAGATTTATGAAAGTCTACCTTTTAACAGCATTTAATAAAAAAAAGTATTATACCTAATAAAAATAAAAATTGAATATATTTTAATCTCATTATTATGATTGCATTTAAATAACTGGTCTCTAGCTTAACTCTCATCAGATGATCAATTGCTTTGAGACAAGTATCTACAGTAGGGAATTCATAGTCATAGCACATTATCTCTATTGCATATCTTATGGAATCAAAATGATAATGCAGCTATTATATTGTATTAAGCAACAATGAAATGAATTATAACAGGCCATAATTACTCCTTTGATCTGTACTCTAAATTATTACAGCAGATCTATTCTATTTCCTCATTAGCATACACTTCTCACCTTATATTTATAGATTGACTAATGGAAACTCATTGGCTTCTAGCATATAAATGCATTTGCTTTAACTTTTATTTCAGCATAATGCCAGGCAAGATTGTGCAAGGTGAGTTATTGTATTTTCATAAATGTCTTCCAGTCAATAATTATTCAGTACAAGCCATAAGGAGTCAGAATGTATTATTTTCTCAGCACATGCAAGCTATGTTAATTTACTGTCTTGTTTGGTCCACCAGGATTTCAAACATGATGTGGTTGCCAAGGAAATTTCAGCTATTCAAGGACAATTATCACGGCTAGAAATTCCAATTATGCCTTTAAGAAAACCTGTTTTACAAAACAGTGGCTCAGTCACAAATAACTATTTTCCATCGTGTGGGCCATCAGGTAATAATTGTGAACAATTAATTAAGCACTATTCACTTTACCTTGGGGTAAGAACACTTAATGAGATTACTTCTGTTAGCTGAAGCTCTGCTGGCTCAAGTTCAAGAGTTAATGAGCAGTAAAATGGCCAGAGGAAAGGTTTTGCAATAAGGAAGTTGTGTCACACAACTGCTATGCTAAATTTCTTGGACTGGGACTAAATGGGAAAAGACCTGCATGATTATAGAGAGAGATGAATATTTTACTATTCTGTATCAGCGAAGATATAACATACTTTTTTTTATTTAAGCCTTGTACCCAAAATGTTACTTATATGCATTAGAGTAAGTACCTAACAGAAAATAGAGCCACATACTGTATGTTTCTACTGAAAACTTTCCGGATGTGATTGATATTATACATATAGTGAAGATAAAGCTGATGTACAGTACATTATACAGTGATGAAGTGTAAAATCTTTGAACTTGGGATAAGTGACCTTTCAAGAAGTGCATTTCAAAAAGAAATCTAAACTTTTAAAGCTCATCTGAGACACATTGAAAGAAAGCAGCCCATCAATTCATTAAACCAAAAAGCCCAGAGTGATTTTATCTTACCAGCATACAGCTTTACGGCTTAGGGCAACAGAGTTTAAAGGAGACCATAGATATGTGATAATTGCTAAATAAAAAGTATTCACTGCCAGAAACCATACTATTTTTGTTCCACTTATCAAAATGGAGATTAATAGAATTTGATATGAAAAATCAAAGACTATTTTTTTACACTAGTGCCAGATACCAAGATTGTATTATAACTAACGTATACATATGACAGTGCCACTAACTGGTTGTGTACGGTTAGGGTATGTTCATAGGGGTTAGATTTGCTACATATTTTTGTTCAATTTAAATTCTGTATTCTGCATATGAATTCAGGTTGTATTTCCATCATGTGCAATGTGCATGGATATATGCAAACCTCATTCAGAAGAATGACCTGCCAGGAGTGAACAATAAAGTGTAAGTCTGTGAAGGTTAAAGATGGAGATGTACTGTAGGAAAAAGATCAAAAGCTGAAAGAGGACTTCAAGGGAATCTGTCACCAGCGTCCTCCCTATCCAAATCTTAGCATAGAGACATAACTATGGTTCACTTGAATAAATACTGGATTTTCGTTTATTGATCCAAAGCTCATTTTCCGAGTTATAATACTCTTTCTTAATATGGAAATTAGGCCTTTGGTGCAATGAGAGCTCCTGTTTCAACCAACTTCTTTGTTGCATTGCCACTGCCTGGCCCTGTCAATCAAAGCAGAGATGGGGGGGCTGGCCACAGAAGGGAGGGTGCAACAAAAGCAATTGTGACGCCCTTATTCCACTAAAGGTCAGGTGAACCACATATGTGTCTATACAAACAATTAGATAGGGAGGTTGCTGGTGACATATTCCCTTTAACCACCTAACTGTTCTTCCCCAGCTGGGCTCAGGCAGAAGTGAAGGGGGGGGGGGGCTGTTTTAGCTGATATCTTCTGATTGGTAGCAGCTAGAAGCATGTGACTTTTTTTTCAAAGCTGGCATTCAAGGCTCTCAAACAAAACCAAAATGACAGCTAGAGTCCAAGCTAAACAGGATATATCACTGATAGAAATCGAGTTGGGAATAATCATGGGTAAAATCTGCTTTTACATTCACTTGCAGCAGCATTCACTACATCCCAAATTCTAACAGTGATATCTTCCCAAGTACTGAAGATATTGCTGTCATTCTGGTATTGTCAATGCAATACAAAGCCCATATCTAGCTGCTACAAAACCAGAGATATGAGCAGTTAAAGCAGCCCCCCTTTCATTCAGTCTGGAGGAGGAGAGGGAGCAGTTGCAGAGCTGACAGCCTGCAGGATGAAGGGAAAAATAGTAAAAGATATATAGAAATGTGGCATTGTCATCATTGTAGTGACCCACATAATAAAGTTATGTTAGTTATACCACACAGTGAATACCATAAATAAATTCCACAAAATAATGTTAAAATTGCAGTTTTTTAATCTTTCCCCTAAAAGTAAGTTATTTACTACACTATATATACACCTCAAAATGGTTCCTAAAAACCTACAACTAATGTGCTAATGTCAGATGCACCTAACTATGCTATTATTGTGATTATTCATGCCCCCGTTAATGCAGAATTCTTACTTTTATAATATGCAAATTAGCCTCTAGGTGCAGGGGGGCATTGCACCTGCTCCTAGAGGCTCCGTTCACCCACCTCTTTCAATGCCCTTCTACTCTTGATTGACAGGGCCAGGCAGCGTTCGCATCCTCCTGCCAGCACTGTGTGCTGGGGAAGTCTTGGGCCATTCAGTATTTGGCGCAGGTGCGGTGAGGAAGCTGGCACGCGTCCTTCACTGCACCTGCGCCGAATACTGAATGGCAGATTTCTCAGTGCACAGGCTAATTTGCATATTATAAAAGTAAGAATTCTGCACTACCGGGGGCATGAATAATCACAAGAATAGCAGAGTTAGGTGCAGCTGACATTAGCACATTGCTAATGTCAGCCAGTTTAATAGTGAAAATTCTAGTGACAGAAACCCTTTAAGGCTAAAATTAATTATGTCACTAAGGGGTTAAAAATGCAATTGTGTACCCCAAGTGGTGCGCCAACAAGATTTACTGCAGACACACATCAAAAGTGTACAATTAAAAAAGTGACTTTTTGGGAGGCTTTTTCCAATTTGAATGTGACTGTTAGTAGGTTAAAGTGGCTTCCAGGATTACTATGGTTTTCAAAAGATATGCTCAGGTAGAAGTTTACCTCATTTACCTCTTCCCCACACCTTTTTCAATTTGGACTCTTGTTTGTTTCCATCCTGTATGTAGCACTCCCTGCTGCTGTGTCCAACCAAACCCATGATGCACTTCTCCTTTCTCTGCCACAGCCTCGGCATGGTCCGTGGCAACATCCAACCAGGTTATAGCTCCTCCTGCCCAGCTAGTTACATAGACACTGCCCTATCATTTTCCCTGTTGCTGCTTTTACATGACCATGGACATAACCTGACAGAAAATATGATGCATGGACGTGGTCTTGTTTCAGTCCAGAAATTGACGATAGGAGCAAAAGTAAAGAAATAGAAAATTATTGCTATCTGCATAAATTATTATTTTAAAGCATGTTGATGCAAACCAGAAAACAACTTTAGGGCCGGTTCTCACAGCACAATTTGCCATTGGATTTTGGTGCACATTCTATGACAAAATTCCATTAGCAGCAGCGCGGGGTAGCACTGCCATTCACATGGTCAGAGATTTAAAGCCATGGCTGTGCCAAGAACAGAATTGCCTCTTCTTCTAGTGTCTGGCTAGATGCTGCTGGAAGCTGCTCAAGGTTTAGCTCCATTTAATGAAGCTAAACTGCAAACAGGTCCACACCGGCATTCAAAGTGAAAAACCCTGGCAGAAACCACAGTGACTTCTGCCTTGGAATACACAGTGGATTTTGAAAGTGTCTTGAGAATGCCATTTGCTTAGCAGAATGTTTACTGAATGGAAAGTTGGTTTTAGTGCAAAGGTGAAACAGCAGAGAAAATAATGTATACATTCAGCACAGATGGTGTATACATACATTTTAGAGTTAAGAAAGGAGAAAATAATAGTGGAAACATGTACAAATTACTGCACCAGCACTTTTTCAGACCTCGTATCCAATAAAAGTACATTAATCCCATACTTTGCAATTTGAAGAAGAGTAGATTATATTAGACATATACAGTACAGACCAAAAGTTTGGACACACCTTCTCATTCAAAGAGTTTTCTTTATTTTCATGACTATGAAGGCATCAAAACTATGAATTAACACATGTGGAATTATGTACATAACAAACAAGTGTGAAACAACTGAATATATGTCATATTCTAGGTTCTTCAAAGTAGCCACCTTTTGCTTTGATTACTGCTTTGCACACTCTTGGCATTCTCTTGATGAACTTCAAGAGGTAGTTCCCTGAAATGGTCTTCCAACAGTCTTGAAGGAGTTCCCAGAGATGCTTAGCACTTGTTGGCTAACCATCTCGATTGGGTTCAGGTCCGGTGACTGTGGAGGCCAGGTCATCTGGCGCAGCACCCCATCACTCTCCTTCATGGTCAAATAGCCCTTACTTTCAAAGTTTTCCCAATTTTTCGGCTGACTGACTGACCTTAATTTCTTAAAGTAATGATGGCCACTCGTTTTTCTTTACTTAGCTGCTTTTTTCTTGCCATAATACAAATTCTAACAGTCTATTCAGTAGGACTATCAGCTGTGTACCCACCTGACTTCTCCTCAACGCAACTGATGGTCCCAACCCCATTTATAAGGCAAGAAATCCCACTTATTAAACCTGACAGGGCACACCTGTGAAGTGAAAACCATTTCAGGGGACTACCTCTTGAAGCTCATCAAGAGAATGCCAAGAGTGTGAAAAGCAGTAATCAAAGCAAAAGGTGGCTACTTTGAAGAACCTAGAATATGACATATTTTCAGTTGTTTCACACTTGTTTGTTATGTATATAATTCCACATGTATTAAATCTTTGTTTTGATGCCTTCAGTGTGAAATTACAATTTTCATAGTCATGAAAATAAAGAAAACTCTTTGAATGAGAAGGTGTGTCCAAACTTTTGGTCTGTACTGTACATGGGTAGTGATGAGCGGCAGGGGTCATATTCGAATTCGCGATATTTCGCGAATATTTTGCAGAATATTCGTTGAAAATTCGCAAATTCGAAAATTTGCGATTTTTTTTTTTACTCGAAAAATCGGAAAGGTAATGATTGTGTAATATGCGAATTTTAAGGATTCGGATTTTCGTATTCAAATTTTTTATTGCAAATTTTTCAACTTACAACTATTAGACAAAGAAGATTATAGCACTATATTAGCTAAATTGCTCTATTCGATTTTTTTTGAATATTCTCTATATTGCTATAACTTCGTTTTTTCGAATATTCGTAATATTCTAAAACAAGAATATATAGCAATATAGAGAATATATAAAAAAAAACTAATATAGAGCAAAATTTGCAAAGACTACTACTCCTAAAGTCAAGTATATTGCAGCCTTCTTATTGGCCCACAAGCTAGAAGCAGTGAGGGATCATGTGTACTGATAAAAAATAGGAAAAAAAAAAATCCCAAAAAAATAAATCCCAAAAAATTTCGAATATTCGAAATTACGAATATATATAACTATATTCGAAATTTTCGCGAATTTTCGAAGTACCTATATTCGCGATAAAAATTCAAAATTCGAATATTAGTGATCAACACTATACATGGGTACCTCAGTATATAAGTCACAGAAATTTTCATCTCTATTTCAGATCAGGTCCTGTTTATGTGGAGGAGAATGGCTATTTAGCCTACTTTAGGGCACGTTGACATCTGCCTTGGAGCCACTGTTTGAGGCCTCCATCACACAGGACTTTTTTTTCTCCTAAAAAAGAATTCCACCGGACAGAAACAAACGGGTCCTATTATAGTCAGTGGCATCTGTTTGGCTCAGTTCATGTCCGTTATGTGCCGAATCTGGCACTTACGTTATTTTCAATGTTCTGCTCCTTTAACAGAGTAGAACAACCATGATGATGTCTTCACATGGCGGTATTTGATTAACCTACAACCTCCATGTAATTAGCATTGGAGTAACTGGATTATTATACCATCTTAGAGTGATGTACTTTCTTGCAAGAAATAAGGATTTTCTAAGAAATATATTTATGTGGTATCCACGCTTCTGCTGACAGGAGTCCAAAAAAGCGGATATAATTATTAACACTATTAATGAAACATGGAAGAAGCATCTCAGTAATGTACACAATATATGAAAATAGTCAGCACAGAAGACAGATAATTGAACAATCTAGAGCCATACGTGCCTCTGACAGACAGCCCCCATTTCATCAATTGTGGTGTTATTTATGGCATCATAGGGTTAAAGGCCATGGACACCCTTGGGGATATTTCTAATTGAGTAAAAAAAAAAGTTTAAAGGTTTGGCTTCCGCAGCTTCTATGTAACACAGTACATAATATGCTGAAAAGTATTGTACATATTCAGGTCTGTCAGGCAAGCTCTCTGACAGATCAGTCTCCAGCAACTCTTGTTATCTCCTGAGAGGTCATCTAAGCTTAAAGGGGTTGTCTCACTTCAGTAAGTGGCATTAATCATGAAGAGAAAGTTCATACAAGGCACTCACTCACTCGCCAACAAAGGAAGCAATATGGACAATCACAACACGCAACACTCTTTGAACAATGTAAACACTCTAATGTCTGGGATGCTAATTCTAGTTTGCACAGTGGCCTTATGTATTCTACATCCTGTGTAAATTGGAACTGTTTTGATTGTTAATTTGCATTTTTCTTAAGTTGTTAAGCAGCTCCGGAAATTTAGACCTATATGTACACATTCAGCATCATAGGTGTACACAGTCCATTAGAGAGTTCACTGGAAGTCAGCACAGTACATAGACACAGCACTAGAACTCAGCCCAGTAAATAAACAGGGTGCAAGAAAGAAGCAGAGTATGTGATACTGTCTGCTGAGACACTGTATCTGACCCATTTTGGCTCTTATAGATTTTATCAAGCATGGTTGGTAAAGGCTATATCAGTCTAAACTTTGCATCACTTGGAGTGGTGCCTTCACTACTTCAATTTTGGACTATATTGCCTTGAGCGACTTGGACCAAACTCAATAGGATGCATGCATCCACTACTGCCAACCCTGGACTGCTATACATTACCCACACTTGTTAATTTTCCCCTCCAATTGCAACTAGCCATGCGGTATGGCAAAGAGAGTTGAGAAATACTAATGCCACTGTGTAATACAGCTTCAGTGGCAACCATTTGAAACCCAAAGGTAGAATACGACCCATGCAGGATACTCATTTAGCATCATACGATTTTCATGGCTATTGTGCCATCCAGGATACAGATGCATTGTCTGCAGTGCACCCTAAGCCACATCTGCTGACTGCAACTGGAGGTAGAGGTACACAGTAAAATGTTGTCCTAATATACAAAAAGTCTATAATATGGCATCTATCTATGCCATGACTAGCAATTATTTGTTGCCCCTACAAACAGTCTTGAGCCAATATAGAGAGAGCCTGGTAGATCTAGCCCAAGAATGCTTTACAGACATGACTAATCAAGGCCAATGTCTTGCCAGACAAGGACTCCACTGGTAAGGAGCCAGTACTGCAACAATCATTTAAGTCAACCTAGATAAGGTCACTATTTAGAGATAGATTCCACTGGATTGAAAAAATGAAAAGTGTGAAAAAAAATTGATTGAAAAAGTTTTCCACTGTAAATTTCCTCAAATTAATTTTTTCCAGAAAACGTTAAGAATGCTAATCCATACAAATTTATACTGGTTTGAGGGTGATTTCATCAGATGTACACATATTCTTTCATTAAAACATAATAAGTTTGTTTTTCAGTTTCAAATTTTCCTACAAGCTCTTCTGCACCCTTGTAGATAGATGTACATGGTGTACTAGTGGAAGCATGAATAGATGCGAGTGAAAACCTTATCTCAGGTTTCTATTTCTGGAAGGTGAATTAGAGTTTGTTCTGATAAAATCTTGAGCGCTTTTCGTGCATGGAATCCAAGTTCAGCATCACATATCTCTAATCCCATGTCTGTACACATCAGTTATACAGAACTTACTTAGTAGGCTTCCTCAGTGCTGAAATCAATTACATATCTCTGCTACTGTCTCTAAAGAAAAATATGCAAACTGTACAACCCCCTAAGAGACAGCAATGTATAAAAAGACTGAAAAGTTGTAAAGGTAGAAATCACACCACTTAAAAATAAAGCCACGGATAAAGTGTCATATAAAAGATCAACCACCGGTGATCGGGACTGTGACAAGGGGACATCCTCTGTGTCTAGAGGAGGTTTCTAGAAGGTTTGTACACAAACATAGAAGAGGATTCTTTAACGTAAGAGCAGTGGCGGATTACAATAAGGACGTTCGGGTCGGCAGCTCCGGGCCCAGCACCGCTGGGGGGCCCAACGCCGACCCGAACGCCCACATACTGCGGCGGGGCATGAGAGCACATAGCTCCATGTCCCGTCGCCGATCACCGCCATAGGCTTCAGGCCTAGTAGGCCTGAGGCCTATGCGGTAGTGAAATCCCGGCGCAGGCGGGTGTGATGACGTCATTGCGCGCCTGTGCTGGGACGCAGCACTGTGACGTGTGCACGCCTGCCTCATCCCTCCTTCCTCTGCGCGCAAGCGCCTGGCCCTGGACATAGGGGAGTATTTAGCTTTTCTTTTTTATTTTTTTATTTCATGTGCCTACTTTGGGGGACATGTGGGGGGGGGGGGGACACAGGAGGACATATTAGTGAAGAGACATCAAGTACATCGGGGGGAATGTGAGGGCTGTCTGGGGCAAAATTATTATGGGAGGGACTACTATGTGGGTGCAAATTACTATATGGGGCAGTGTGGGGGCAAATTACTATGTGGAGGCAGTGTGGGGGCAAATTATTATGGGAGGGACTACTATGTGAGGGCAAATTACTATATGGGACAGTGTGGGGGCAAATTACTATGTGGGGGCAGTGTGGGGGCAAATTATTATATGAGGGACTACTAAGTGGGGGCAAATGACTATATCGGACAGTGTAGGGGTAAATTACTATGTGGGGGCAAATTATTATGGGAGGGACTACTATGTGGGGGCAAATTACTATATGGGGCAGTGTGGGGGAAATTGCTATGTGGGGACAGTGTGGGGAAATTGCTATGTGGGGACAGTGTGGGGAAATTGCTATGTGGGGACAGTGTGGGGAAATTGCTATGTGGGGACAGTGTGGGGAAATTGCTATGTGGGGACAGTGTGGGGGAATTGTTATGTGGGGACAGTGTGGGGGAATTGTTATGTGGGGACAGTGTGGGGGAATTGTTATGTGGGGACAGTGTGGGGGAATTGTTATGTGGGGACAGTGTGGGGAAATTGCTATGTGGGGACAGTGTGGGGAAATTGCTATGTGGGGACAGTGTGGGGAAATTGCTATGTGGGAACAGTGTGGGCAGTGTGGGGGAAATTACTATGTAGGGGAAATTACTGTGTGGGGGCAAACTACTATATAGGGGCAGTTTGGTGGAAATTACTGTGTGGGGGCAAATTACTATGGGGGAATACTATGTGGGGGCAGTGTGGTGGAAATTACTATATAGGGGTGTTGCTATTGGGGAGGCACTGTAGGGGAAATTCTATTATTTTTGGGGACACTATACAGGGATTATTGCCTGGAGCACAATAGAGGATGTTATTATTACTGGGGGAACTCTAGGGGACAGTATAGCTGCTGTGGACACTATAGGAACATTTGGGGTAATTTATCAAACTGGTGTAAAGTAGAACTAGCTTAGTTGCCCATAGCAGCCAATCAATTTCCACCATTCATTTTTGACAGCTCTTTTGGAAATCCAGTTCTACTTTACACCAGTTTGATAAATGACTCCAATTATGTCTATTAGGGTCACTATTTTTTCAGCAGTATAGTACCTGGGGCATTGGGGGGCACAACGGGCACAGTATTGGGGGTGGCAGCAGGATGACACTGTGGGGACACCAGGATGGGGAGGTTGATGGAAAAATTTAGAAATCTAACGTGTCTGTGTTAGATAAGATGTGGCTGAAAGAATTTGCCATGGTGGTCTGGGTCAAATGGAGGAGAAGAGGAAAGAGAAGGTCTACAGACGTGGCCAAAAGTTTTGAGAATGACACAAATATTAGTTTTCACAAAGTTTGCTGCTAAACTGCTTTTAGATCTTTGTTTCAGTTGTTTCTGTGATGTAGTGAAATATAATTACACGCACTTCATACGTTTCAAAGGCTTTTATCGACAATTACATGACATTTATGCAAAGAGTCAGTATTTGCAGTGTTGGCCCTTCTTTTTCAGGACCTCTGCAATTCGACTGGGCATGCTCTCAATCAACTTCTGGGCCAATTCCTGACTGACAGCAACCTATTCTTAATCCCTTCTTGGAGTTTGTCAGAATTAGTGGGTTTTTGTTTGTCCACCCGCCTCTTGTGGATTGACCACAAGTTCTCAATGGGATTAAAATCTTGGGAGTTTCCAGGCCATGGACCCAAAATGTCAACGTTTTGGTCCCCAAGCCACTTAGTTATCACTTTTGCCTTATGGCACGGTGCTCCATCGTGCTGGAAAATTCTTTGTTCTTCACCAAACTGTTGTTGGATTGATGGAAGAAGTTGCTGTTGGAGGGTGTTTTGGTACCATTCTTTATTCATGGCTGTGTTTTTGGGCAAAATTGTGAGTGAGACCACTCCCTTGGATGAGAAGCAACCCCACACATGAATGGTCTCAGGATGCTTTACTGTTGGCATGACACAGGACTGATGGTAGCGCTCACCGTTTTTTCTCCGGACAAGCCTTTTTCCAGATGCCCCAAACAATCGGAAAGAGGCTTCATCGGAGAATATGACTTTGCTCCAGTCCTCAGCAGTCCATTCACCATACTTTCTGCAGAAGATCAATCTGTCCCTTATGTTTTTTTTGGAGAGAAGTGGCTTATTTGCTGCCCTTCTTGACACCAGGCCATCTTCCAAAAGTCTTCGCCTCACTGTGAGTGCAGATGCGCTCACACCTGCCTGCTGCCATTCCTGAGCAAGCTCTGCACTGGTGGCACTCCGATCCCGCAGCTAAATCCTCTTTAGGAGACGATCCTGGCGCTTGTTGGACTTTCTTGGACGCCCTGAAGCCTTCTTAACAAGAATTGAACCTCTTTCCTTGAAGTTCTTGATGATCCTATAAATTGTTGATTGAGGTGCAATCTTAGTAGCCACAATATCCTTGCCTGTGAAGCCATTTTTATGCAATGCAATAAAGGCTGCACGCGTTTCTTTGCAGGTCACCATGGTTAACAATGGAAGAACAATGATTTCAAGCATCACCCTCCTTTTAACATGTCAAGTCTGCCATTTTAACCCAATCGGCCTGACATAATGATCTCCAGCCTTGTGCTCGTCAACATTCTCACCTGAGTTAACAAGACGATTACTGAAATGATCTCAGCAGGTCCTTTAATGACAGCAATAAAATGCAGTGGAAAGTTTTTTTTGGGATTAAGTTCATTTTCATGGCAAAGAAGGACTATGCAATTCATCTGATCACTCTTCATAACATTCTGGAGTATATGCAAATTGCTATTATAAAAACTTAAGCAGCAACTTTTCCAATTTCAAATATTTATGTAATTCTCAAAATTTTTGGCCACGACTGTACATGACAGGAGATGTCACTGGATGTAAGAGGTATGTGGTGCTGTATTCTCCTCCATGTCTTTTTAATATATTTATATATAATCATATATAATTATATGTATTTTAAATTTGCCGACCAAATTTTTCAGTTTAGGACCCAATTTGGGGTAATTTGGGGTATTTGTTTTTGTCTGAAGATGTTATATGGCCTAGGAAGAGACTGTGGCGCTCATGAAGCACTGCAGCCTCTTCATACAAAAACTAAAAAACTAAACTAAAATGGAGGAAGGAGCCCAAGTTGGGTAGACAGCCCCGGGCCTTTCATGCACTTTATCCGCCCCTGTGTAAGAGCAGTGAGACTATGGAACTCTCTGCCTGAGGATGTGGTGATGGTGAGTTCACTTAAAGAGTTTAAGGGGGACCTGGATGTATTTCTGGAATGTAATAATAATGCAGATTATAGTTACTGTAATTCTGGTAAAAAGTTGTTGATCCAGGGAGTTAGTCTGTTTGCCTGATTGAATTTTTTCCCTAAAATAAGGAAAATTGGCTTTTACTTCATGTTTTTTTTTTTGCCTTCCTCTGGATCAACTTTGCAGCATAACAGACTGAAATGGATGGACAGATGTTTTTTTTCAACCTTAAAAACAATGTTACAATGCAAACTATGTGTTAAAGGGGCATTACCACCTGGATGTTTATTACATATGCACAGGATAAACGTCTAATAGGCGCAGGTCCAGCTTCTGGGACCCACACCTATATTGATAATGGGGGCCTAACTCGCAGTTGCTGAAAACAGAGAGGTGGCTGCATATGTGCATTTCTCTCTATTAACTTATTTGGGAGTTCAGAAAATGGGACACACATCTTTCATATATAGAAGGCAATGTACAAATGTACATTCAGAAAAAAAATGACATCAGTGTGGTGCTGCTGTTAATGTGTCCAGTCAAATACTTAAAGAGAACCTGTCACCACAAAATGCAGTGCTATCTGCAGGCACCGTGTTCTAGAGCAGGAGGAGCTGAGCACATTGATATATAGTTTTATGGGACAACATTCAGTAAATCTTGGAATCTATACATTTAAATGTCTGCTTTTGCTAACTTCAGTTGTACACAGAGAGGTGTTCCCTGTGTATGTATAGAGACATAGCTGTCAGTCACTGATAACTGTACACAGGGGAGGTGTTATCAGTGATTGATAGCATTCCCTGGGTAACTGTGTATACAGAGATAGCTGTCAGTCACTGATAACTGTACACAGGGGAGGTGTTATCAGTGATTGATAGCATTCTCTGTGTAACAGTGTATACAGAGATATCTATCAGTCGCTGATAGCTGTACACAGAGGAGGTGTTATTAGTGATTAATAGCATTCCCTGTGTAGCTGTGTATACAGAGATAGCTGTGAGTCACTGATAATTGTACACAGAGGAGGTGTTATCAGTGATTTATAGCATTCTCTGTGTAACTCTTATACAGACATAGCTACCAGTCACTGATAGCTGTACACAGAGGAGGTGTTATTAGTGCTTGATAGCATTCCCTGTGTAACTGTGTATACAGAGATTGCTGTGAATCACTGCTGTGAATCTTACACAGAGGAGGTGTTATCAGTGATTGATAGTATTCCCTGTGCAACTGTTATACAGAGATAGCTGTCAGTCACTGATAGCTGTACACAGAGGAGGTGTTATTAGTGATTAGTAAGGCGGCAATTTTTTTTTTACACTAAGCCCAATGCATGGCTACACTCACCCAGTCCTAACTAATAAAATCTGGTCCTACCTCACTCAGAATGTTGCTGGAGTTGGCATGATGTCCATTGGATCTGGAATAAGGTCCCTGCAGTGATAGAAAAAAAGAATAATCACATAAGGAAGGAATGGTGACTGCACCTGTGAAATCACCAGCGGGGGCGCTGTGCTGGTCCTGTAAGACTGAGCCATGCCAATGTATAGCAGGGTAATCTAGGACATTTCCCCTAAGTGCTACCACACAGTACTAATGCCCACATTGTGGCAACACACAGTAATTAAGCCCACCTCGTGGCTTCTTTACAAAACTTATGTCCTCCTTGTGGCCCCTCACAGCAGCTATACCCACCTTTGTTCCTGTCACAGTAGTTATGCCCACTTTTGTGCCCCCTCACAGTAGTTATACAAAATATGCCCCCCCCCACAGTAGTTTTGGCCAGATATGTGCCCCCTCACAGTAGTTATGGCCAGATATGTGCCCCCTCACAGTAGATATGCCCAGATATGGGCCCCCTTACAGTAGTTATGGCCAGATACGTGCCCCCTCACAGATATGCCAGATATGTGCCCCCTCAAAGTAGTTATTCCCCAATATGTGTCCCCTCACAGTAGTTATGCCCCAATATGTGCCCCCTCACAGTAGTTATGCCCCAATATGTACCCCCTCACAGTAGTTATGCCAGATATGTGCTCCCTCAAAGTAGTTATGGCCAAATATGTGCCCCCATTACAGTAGTTATGCCAGATTGTGCCCCCTCACAGTAGTTATGCCAGATTAAGTGCCCCCTCACAGTAGTTATGTCTTCATATGTGCCACCTCATAGTAGTTATGCCCACATGTGCCCCCTCACAGTAGTTATGCCCAGATATGTGCTCCCTCACAGTAGTTATGCCCACATATGTGCCCCCTCACATTAGTTATTCCCACATATGTGCCCCCTCACAGTAGTTATGCCCACATATGTGCCTCTCACAGTAGTTATGCCCACATATATGCCCCTTCACAGTAGTTATGCCAGATTAGGTGCCCCCTCAAAGTAGTTATGGCAGATTAGGTAGTTATGGTAGTAGTTATTTTGCCCCCATTAAAAATTATTCTGCCCCCATTAAAAATGCCTTTTGTGCCCCCTCACTCTAGTTGTGGCCCCCCTTTTACCTCCAGTCTGCAGCTTTGTGGGGGAAAAAAAAACCACATACTTACCTTCTTCCCCGATGACGCGCTCCCACACTCACATCACGCTGCTGGCTGTGCTGGAGGCTGATTCCCAGACTTGCAGAGCTCCTCCCATAGCCAGCAGCGCCATGTGCAGCCTGCAGGGGGATCGCCAGAGCTCAGAAGAAAAGTGAAGCAGGGAGCGGAGAGGGATCCCTGCTTCACTCTGAAGACAACAGACCGGCAGTGACAAGAAGTGCCGGGTGAGTGCGCGAGCCCCCCTTGCCTCGGCGCCCGGGGTGCATATTATACATGTTTGAAGTGCCCTCTGATGGGGCCCAGCATTTTCACTATACTTCATGCAGGGCCCCGTCAGAGCACCCCTATTACATGTGAGTGCAGCGGGCCCCCTCCTCCCACCGGACCCGGTCACGGTCGCACCCTCTGCGACCGCGATCGTTATGCCCCTGGAGATAGGGGTCATTCACTGATAGCTGCTCACAGAGGAGGTGTTATCAGTGATTGATAGCATTCCCTGTGTAACTCTGTATACAGAGATAACTGTACATGGAGGTGGTCTTAAGTATAGAAAGAGCAGAAGTTTAAATACGGTAATGTAAATTATGAGTTTTGCTTAATCTTTTCCCACAAAATATGTATCAATCTACTCATCTTCTCCTGCTCTATAACATGCTGTCTCCAGACTGCACTGCACTTGTCCAAGCTGAGCTAAATAAACTAAATGTCAGTCAGTAAGCTTTACTTCCATTGGAGATAAAATGAGATATAAAGCCAGTTCAAAACATTGTTACCCTTTTGCTCATCAGTGTAGTCTCCACCGACCAGATCTGGGAGAACTGCAAATGAAAGATGTAGCATACACAGGAGAAAATTGATAAAAATGCCAGATACAAGCCATATAGAGGCCAGAAAGTGCTATTACTCATGTACACATAGTGTTGAGTGCGAATATTCGAATCGCAAATTTTAATCGCAAATATCACCACTTCGAGAATTCGCGAATATTTAGAATATAGTGCTATATATTCATATTCACGAATATGCTAATTGCGAATTTATTGTGAATATCGGCACTTAGAAACATCCCTAGCAACCAATAGGAAAGTTGCCTACCCCTTAGTGTTGATCGCGAATATTCTAATCGCAAATTTTTATCGCAAATATATTACATAGCCGATTTTCGCAATCAAGTAAATAATGAATGGAGTTCACGAATTTTAGAATTTGCGAATTTATGGCGAATATTCGGCCAAAAATTCACAAATAATCGCGAATTCGAATATTGCTTATGCCGCTCATCACTATGTACACATTCTGTACTACTGATTAATGCTAAGTTTGTTGAACGGTTAGGTATGCTTTAAAGGGAATGTGTAGCCAAAATTATTTTCTTTCAATAAAAACTAGATAGCAACAAATATCCTTTTGTTTTATTTTCAAATTGCAGAGTTTCTTAATCAAATTTTAAACATGATTATGGGGGCGGCCATCTTGCTTGATGTGTTCTTAACAGCATTTAGAGATGTTCTTTATAGCAGCCCCATGGTCCATAGACACAATGGAGAAGAGCTACAGATGTGCCCACACTTAAATGATCACTTATCTCAACATGCCCTGAGATTTGTGTCACGAAATTACGTTATATCTAAATTGGATAAATTGCAATACAACGTTGAGACACCAGGTGGCGCATTGTGTTACTAGCTAAATACCTGAACTTAAGGTAAAGACCTGGTAATGGAATTACAATTTGTCTTACATTTAACATATATGAAATATGGATGTTTTTTTTTTACTGTGCAAAGATTACCATATATTTTGACCTGTGCCATTGTTCACTACAATTCTATATGCCGTATACTATGGATTTAGATACACTTGGTGTCAGTATACAGTGCTAGTCTAGTATTATATTTATTATATTCAAAATAACGCACACCAACCACAGTATTATGCAGAGATTATTATAAACTTTTAACAGTCCCATTACATGTTACAAATGTATATAATACAATTCAGACACATTGGGTGTCAGTATATACCGCAATTTTTGCATGACATTTAAAATACTTATTGATTATTGATTGTCTGCTGAGCTGTGTATCTAATCCTGCCATGTGTGATACTGACTGCAGAGTTGTGTGTCTAAGCCTATTGTGTTTGATACTGTCTGCTAAGTTGTGTATCTAATCCTATTATGTGTGATACTGCCTGATGAGTTGTGTATTTAATCATATCATGTGTGATAATGTCTGCCGAGCGATGTATCTAATCTAATCCTGTGTGATGCTGTCTGCTGAGCTATGTATCTAATCTAATCCTGTGTGATGCTGTCTGCTGAGCTATGTATCTAATCCTATCATGTGTGATACTGTCTGCAGAGTTGTGTGTCTAAGCCTATTGTGTTTGATACTGTCTGCTGAGTTGTGTATCTAATCCTATCATGTGTGATACTGTCTGCTCAGCTGTATATCTAATCCTATAATGTGTGATACTATCTGCTCAGCTGTGTATCTAATCCTATTATGTGTGATACTGCCTGTTGAGTTGTGTATCTAGTCATATCATGTGTGATAATGTCTGCTGAGTGGTGTATCTAATCCTATTATGTGTGATACTGCCTGCTAAGATGCGTATCTAATCCTATTATGTGTGATACTGCCTGATGAGTTGTGTATCTAATCATATCATGTGTGATACTGTCTGCTGAGCGGTGTATCTAATCCTATCATGTGTGATACTGTCTGCAGAGTCGTGTGTCTAAGCCAATTGTGTTTGATACTGTCTGCTAAGCTGCGTAACTAATCCTATCATGTGTGATACTGTCTGCTGATCTGGATATCTAATACTACCATGTGTGATACTATCTGCTGAACTGTGTATCTAATCCTATCATGTGTGATACTGTCTGAAGAGTCGTGTGTGTCTAAGCCTATTGTGTTTGATACTGTCTGCTGAGCTGTGTATCTAACCCTATCATGTGTGATACAGTCTGCAGAGTCGTGTATCTAAGCCAATTGTGTGTGATAGTGCCTGCTGAGTTGTGTTTCTAATCCTAGCATGTGTGATACTGTCTGCTCAGCTGTGTATCTAATCCTATCATGTGTGATATTGTTTGCAGAGTTGTGTATCTACTCCTTTTCTGTGTGATACTGTCTGCTGAGCTGTGTTTTTAATCCTACCTTGTGTGATATTGTCTATGAAGCTATTCCATGTATCTGTAGAGAGTGTTATACAGATACAGAGATAAGGAGCTCTGCTCTGTTTACATACTGCTGAGAAAAGAGAGGTGGGTGAGGTGCTGATGGATTTCAGAAGTCCCTGTATTTCCCTGTCTTGTGGATGATGCCTGATTACAAGTTAAATAAGTTATAGAAGCCGATTCATGTTTCTATTGGAAAACATAACAAAACATTCTTAGGCCCCTTGCAGACGAGCGTGTCTGGATGCGTTGCGTCTGTGATCAGGGAAAATCGTGCGAGTGCGTACGCAATTTCAGTCAGTTTTGACTGCGATTGCATTGCTCAGTTTTGCACGCGCGTGAAAAAAAACTGTATGTGGTACCCAGACCCGAACCCGGACTTCTTCACCGAAGTTCAGATTGGGTTAGGTGTTCAGTAGATTTTATTATTTTCCCTTATAACATGGTTATAAGGGAAAATAATAGCATTCTTAACACAGAATGCTTACTAAAATGTGGCTTGAGGGGTTAAAAAATAAATAAAAATTAACTCACCTTATCCACTTGTTCGCACAGCCGGCATCGTCTTCTTTCTTCTTCTTCTTTCAGGACCTACCAAAAGACCTTTGATTATGTAATTGCGCTCACCATGTGGTGAGTGCGGTGACGTCAGTGCAGGTCCTGCTGAATGAAGATAGAAAATTCTATCTTCAAAGGTCCTTTGGCAGGTCCTGAAAGAAGAAGAAAAAAGACGATGCCCGTTGCGCGAACAAGTGGATAAGGTGAGTTTTTTATTTATTTTTTAACCCCTCAAGCCACATTTTAGTAAGCATTCTGTATTAAGAATGCTATTAGTTTCCCTTATAACTATGTTATAAGGGAAAATAATACAGTGAATTTACTTTAATGGGGTCCGGGGTTGCTCATCGCTATCATCTCCTAGCAACCATGCGTGAAAATCGCACTGCATCCGCACTTGCTTGCGGATGCTTGCGATTTTCACGCATCCCTATTAATTTCTATGGGGCCTGCGTTGTGTGAAAAACGCAGAATATAGAACATGCTGCGATTTTTCGCCCGTGTGAAAGGGGCCTTATTGTCTTGGGTCCCTAAGGTGGTGCTTACTTTTAGAAAGGAAAAAAAACTAAAAATTTCCACAGAGCACTACATGCCACTGGTTTTGTCCCCCTTACATTTTTTTTTTTCGGTTCGGACCTTCACCCAGTGGCAGACCCAGTTATGTGGTCCTTTAGAAAAAATGCTTGAGTACTCCTGATTCAGGGTTTAATTATTAATAAACTTTAAATTATGGGTTTAATGCAGAAAATGATAATTGCACCATTTTCATTTACAACATTTCCCAATCCCAATGAATTACAATGGTGCAGCTGTAGTCCAGGACCACATCATGGACCTAGGTCTGCCCTTTACTCTTCCATGACTAACATGAAAAGCTTTAGTGATACAGAATGTTACATGCCAGTGGCATGGCCTTTCTTTTCTATCACTAATGGAAGGACTTTATACAGATGATCAATGTAATTGTTGCATTGTTGTACAGTTAGGACATCATCAAAGAACTTAAGTATCCCATCAATCAACTCCTGCTTAGTCCTTGGCTTTTTTTCTGACCTTATAAATCTCCTGGAATTCCATACAGGTTTAGTAGACCGCCACGGGCAATGCTGGACCTACCCATAAATGACATCCGTGCCTTCTCTGGGAGAGCTGTACCTGACATTCCTCTGACTGTCATCCCCCCAGAACTGTCCGAATTATTGTTTGCCACAAGTCACGGACAGCTGCATCGTTTTGCACAAGCAATCTTCCAAGAGCATGTGCCCCATGCGATGTACCTGACCTGGGTCAAGACTGTTAACTTTGATGGCAGTCGGGCAAAGAGAGCTCTGCCCAGCAACTTGAAGGAGGATATTTTATCCAGATGCCGGAATAGGCAGTATCCGAACAGAGATTGGCATTATCCGTGACACCTTGAATGCCTTGCTACGGGTGCCCAGAGTCCAGCCATGGAAGAGCCATAAAGAACTACTAGCATCCCAGCAGCCATTGGGACGTTTCATTCCCTTTCCAGCTGTATTTCACTTTATAAATTTGACAGTCTGAGAAAGTTGCAAGTTATTAGATTCTGTAAATTAACAGTTTTATTGTGTGAAAAGACATTACACAAGAATGTTTTGAAGCAAGTTTTTTGTTAAACAAACAGCATTTCTGCCATGCTACATACAAGCACTTGCCCATTGCAAATTTAAGGCTACTTTCACACCTGCGTTAGGTGCTGATCCGCACCTATAAATGCAAACGATGGTATCCGTTCAGAACGGATCCGTCTGCATTCTATGTAAAAAAAAGTCTAAGTCTAAGTCTAATTGTTAGTCAGACGGATCCGTACTGACTTTACATTAAAAGTCAATGGGGGACAGATCCGTTTGCAATTGCACCATATAGTGTCAACATCAAACGGATCCGTCCCCATTGACTTAGTCAAGACAGATCCGTTTGGCTCCGCACGGCCAGGCGGACCCCATAATGCTTCAAGCAGCGTTTTGGTGTCCACCTCCAGAGCGGAATGGAGGCAGAACGTAGCCAAACTGATGCATTCTGAACGGATCCGCATCCATTCAGAATGCATGGGGCTAAACTGATCCGTTTGGGGCCGCTTGTGAGAGCCCTGAAACGGATCTCACAGGCGGACACCGAAACGCTGGTGTGAAAGTAGCCTAATGTATATTGTGTGGTCATACAGAATGTACTTAGATTTGGGTTTTATATTTTAATTGTAAAGTAAAAATATGACTGCAGGCACAATGAACACAGAAGGACAGTAAATTAAATAATATAGCAAAAGGTATAAAAAATTTACTTTACAATCAGAAGTGTAAAATACAACTTTGGGACTGAGTGATTTAACCCTTTCCCAATCTATTCTATATGGGGAGGAGCGATGACATTAGTGTTTGCTCCTCCCAATACAATGAAGTAGATCGCTACATGTAATAGCAGCAATCTTCTTCAATAACGACCAACGCAACGATGCCCAAGTAATAATATCACCATAGTGCCCTCAGTATTTATAATGCCGCCCCTGTAGGTCCACATGTAGTTCTAATGCCCTCTGCAGTTATAACTGCCCTGTACTGTGCCCTGTATTATAATGCCCCCTGAAGTGTCTGTGTATATATATATATATAGACATTTGGAAGAAAAAGTATGTGAACCCTTTGGAATGATATGGATTTCTGCACAAATTGGTCATAAAATGTGATCTGATCTTCATCTAAGTCACAACAATAGACAATCACAGTCTGCTTAAACTAATAACACACAAAGAATTAAATGTTACCATGTTTTTATTGAACACACCATGTAAACATTCACAGTGCAGGTGGAAAAAGTATGTGAACCCCTAGACTAATGACATCTCTAAGAGCTAATTGGAGTGAGGTGTCAGCCAACTGGAGTCCAATCAATGATATGAGATTGGAGGTGTTGGTTACAGCTGCCCTGCCCTATAAAAAACACACACCAGTTCTGGGTTTGCTTTTCACAAGAAGCATTGCCTGATGTGAATGATGCCTCACACAAAAGAGCTCTCAGAAGACCTACGATTAAGAATTGTTGACTTGCATAAAGATGAAAAGGGTTATAAAAGTATTTCCAAAAGCCTTGCTGTTCATCAGTCCACAGTGAGACAAATTGTCTATAAATGGAGAAAGTTCAGCACTGCTGCTACTCTCCCTAGGAGTGACCGTCCTGTAAAAATGACTGCAAGAGCACAGCGCAGACTGCTCCATGAGGTGAAGAAGAATCCTAGTGTGTCAGCTAAAGACTTACAAACGTCTCTGGCATATGCTAACATCCCGGTTAGCGAATCTACGATACGTAAAACACTAAACAAGAATGGATTTCATGGAAGGATACCACAGAGGAAGACACTGCTGTCCAAAAAAAACCATTGCTGCACGTTTACAGTTTGCACAAGAGCACCTGGATGTTCCACAGCAGTACTGGCAAAATATTCTGTGGACAGATTCTACCAAAGTTGAGTTGTTTGGAAGAAACACACAACACAATGTGTGGAGAAAAATAGGCACAGCACACCAACATCAAAACCTCATCCCAACTGTGAAGTATGGTGGTGGGGGCATCATGATTTGGGTCTGCTTTGCTGCGTCAGGGCCAGGATGGATTGCTATCATCGAAGGAAAAATTAATTCCTAAGTTTATCAAGACATTTTGCAGGAGAATTTAAGGCCGTCTGTACACCAGCTGAAGCTCAACAGAAGATGGGTGTTTCAACAGGACAACCCAAAGCATAGAAGTAAATCAACAACAGAATGGCTTAAACAGAAGAAAATACGCCTTCTGGAGTGGCCCAGTCAGAGTCCTGACCTCAACCCGATTGAGATGCTGTGGCATGACCTCAAGAAAGCGATCCACACCAGACATCCCAAGAATATTGCTGAACTGAAACAGTTCTGTAAAGAGGAATGGTCAAGAATTACTCCTGACCGTTGTGCACGTCTGATCTGCAACTACAGGAAACGTTTGGTCGAAGTTATTGCTGCCAAAGGAGGTTCAACCAGTTATTAAATCCAAGGGTTCACATACTTTTTTCACCTGCACTGTGAATGTTTACATGGTATGTTCAATAAAAACATGGTAACATTTAATTCTTTGTGTGTTATTAGTTTAAGAAGACTGTGATTGTCTATTGTTGTGACTTAGATGAAGATCAGATCACATTTTATGACCAATTTGTGCAGAAATCCATATCATTCCAAAGGGTTCACATACTTTTTCTTGCAACTGATTATATATATATATATATATATATATATATTTAATGGCTCCAGTGCTTAATGCTCCTCCATTTCCACCAGTAGTACCAGTATATAATCCTCCTTCGACCTCCCTCCTCATATTGAGTGCTTTGCCAATAAATATATATTGACCACCCTGTATTGCCAATGAAGAATTCCCCCTTCAAAACAGACAAGAATAGAACAGGTTCTATATTCTTGAGGGGGGGGGGGGGGGGGCACAAAACAGACATTCAGATGCAGGCAGCACTTGGTGCTGTCCACATCTTTTTTGCCCCCATTGAAATGAATGGGTCCTCAAAAAATGTAGATCAGATGCAGACCAAAAATATGGTCATGTAAATGCGCTAAGGCTAAATACACAAAGTTTTTTGGATGAGTATTTGAAGCAGACCTGCCTACAAAAATGGATTGGAAAGGAATTAGAAACATACAGTAAAGGAAGGATTTCTACTTCTGGCTTTGGCTGAACATCGCCCGTGCTTAGCCCTGGTATGTTAGCATTTAGCATTAAAGTGTCACGGCTGAGGATGGGGAAAACCCTCAGCCGTGCGATGCCACGAGATGTTAGTGGCTGCTCGGCCAGGACAACAGAATAAGGGAGCAGGTTACCTCCTAATGCATCCCTAATCTGACCCTAACTCCTAGCTGCATGAGCCGACCTTGAAGGTAGGAGGGCTCATGCTCAGGAACCTCGGGTCCCTACTCACCCTCTGCCGATCCCTGAACTAGGAGCTGGGTAGACCACCTGTTCCTCCTGGATACGGAGAAACTGGAGTCTAAACTGGCCGGGCTGCAAAGGGAACAGAAACAGACATATGGCAATGTCAGGTAAGTGCAACTAGTACCACACCTACCTGCCACAGACACAGAGCCTGGAACCCAAGTATAAGTGCTGCTGTCCACAACAACACAAGAGACAGAGCACACACCACACAGGAACCCAGGAAACCATACGCTGCAATAAATAAGCATAACACAAACACATCTTCATAACATCGTGTATCACAATTTATGACAACAAGGGTGGCCCTCACTGGCAGATGGAATAAGGGACCAGGAGGGTGCCTCCAGCTTACAAACAAGGCTGGAGTACCCCTCAGACATCAGGTCTCAACTGAGGCTTTGAAGCCCAAGTAGCCACACCCACACAGACACACCCAGTGGACCCACACTAGGAAGGGAATTAACCCTTCTCACACCAGGGAAACATAACAGCAACTTAAAGGGAAAGTGCACACAACTCAAACCCTGTGCACACCAAACAGGGAATGTGCACACATTTAAAGGCAGGTTGCCAGGTGCAACCGCATGCACATCACAGCAAGCTACCCAGCACCAGCTCAGGCTGCCAAACTGCAATACAACCACATGTTGCCAGCGGCAACCACAAGTGAGGCAACATACTAGCGGCCCTCACCTGTGGTTGAACAATCAAACCAGACCGCAGGCAACAGCATGCGGATACAGGAGTCACAACCATAAAATACTGATTGAGGGGCGCAATATACCTGCTTCCAAAAAATATTGATTAAGGGGTTCTATATACCACAAAATATTGATTAACCACCTCAGCCCCCATGGCTTAAACACCCTGAAAGACCAGGCCACTTTTTACACTTCTGACCTACACTACTTTCACCGTTTATTGCTCGGTCATGCAACTTACCACCCAAATGAATTTTACCTCCTTTTCTTCTCACTAATAGAGCTTTCATTTGGTGGTATTTCATTGCTGCTGACATTTTTACATTTTTTGTTATTAATCGAAATTTAACGATTTTTTTGCAAAAAAATGTCATTTTTCACTTTCAGTTGTAAAATTTTGCAAAAAAACGACATCCATATATAAATTTTTCTCTAAATTTATTGTTCTACATGTCTTTGATAAAAAAAAAATGTTTGGGTAAAAAAAAAAAATGGTTTGGGTAAAAGTTATAGCGTTTACAAACTATGGTACAAAAATGTGAATTTCCGCTTTTTGAAGCAGCTCTGACTTTCTGAGCACCTGTCATGTTTCCTGAGGTTCTACAATGCCCAGACAGTTCAAACACCCCACAAATGACCCCATTTTGGAAAGTAGACACCCTAATGTATTCGCTGATGGGCATAGTGAGTTCATAGAACTTTTTATTTTTTGTCACAAGTTAGCGGAAAATGATGATTTTTTTTCTTTTTTTTTTTTTTTTCTTACAAAGTCTCATATTCCACTAACTTGTGACAAAAAATAAAAACTTCCATGAACTCACTATGCCCATCAGCGAATACCTTGGGATGTCTTCTTTCCAAAATGGGGTCACTTGTGGGGTAGCTATACTGCCCTGGCATTTTAGGGGCCCAAATGTGTGGTAAGGAGTTTGAAATCAAATTCTGTAAAAAATGGCTGGTGAAATCCGAAAGGTGCTCTTTGGAATGTGGGCCCCTTTGCCCACCTAGGCTGCAAAAAAGTGTCACACATGTGGTATCTCCGTATTCAGGAGAAGTTAGGGAATGTGTTTTGGGGTGTCATTTTACATATACCCATGCTGGGTGAGAGAAATATCTTGGCAAAAGACAACTTTGTATAAAAAAATGGTAAAAGTTGTCTTTTGCCAAGATATTCCTCTCACCCAGCATGGGTATATGTAAAATGACACCCCAAAACACATTCCCCAACTTCTCCTGAATACGGAGATACCACATGTGTGACACTTTTTTGCAGCCTAGGTGGGCAAAGGGGCCCATATTCCAAAGAGCACCTTTCGGATTTCACCGGTCATTTTTTACACATTTTGATTTCAAACTCCTTACCACACATTTGGGCCCCTAGAATGCCAGGGCAGTATAACTACCCCACAAGTGACCCCATTTTGGAAAGAAGACACCCCAAGGTATTTCGTGATGGGCATAGTGAGTTCATGGAAGTTTTTATTTTTTGTCACAAGTTAGTGGAATATGAGACTTTGTAAGAAAAAAAAAAAAATAAAATCATAATTTTCCGCTAACTTGTGACAAAAAATATAAAATTCTAGGAACTCGCCATGCCCCTCACGGAATACCTTGGGGTGTCTTCTTTCCAAAATGGGGTCACTTGTGGGGTAGTTATACTGCCCTGGCATTTTCCAGGGGCCCTAATGTGTGGTAAGTAGGTAAATGACCTGTGAAATCCTAAAGGTGCTCTTTGGAATGTGGGCCCCTTTGCCCACCTAGGCTGCAAAAAAGTGTCACACATGTGGTATCACCGTATTCAGGAGAAGTTGTGGAATGCGTTTTGGGGTGTCATTTTACATATACTCATGCTGGGTGAGAGAAATATCTCGGCAAAAGACAACTTTTCCCATTTTTTTATACAAAGTTGGCATTTGACCAAGATATTTATCTCACCCAGCATGGGTATATGTAAAATGACACCCCAAAACACATTGCCCAACTTCTCCTGAGTACGGCGATACCACATGTGTGACACTTTTTTGCAGCCTAGATGCGCAAAGGGGCCCACATTCATTTCATGAGGGCATTTTTAGACATTTGGATCCCAGACTTCTTCTCACGCTTTAGGGCCCCTAGAATGCCAGGGCAGTATAAATACCCCACATGTGACCCCATTTTGGAAAGAAGACACCCCAAGGTATTCAATGAGGGGCATGGCGAGTTCATAGAAATTAAATTTTTTTGGCACAAGTTAGCAGAAATTGATTATTTTATTTTTTTTCTCACAAAGTCTCCCTTTCCGCTAACTTGGGACAAAAATTTCAATCTTTCATGGACTCAATATGCCCCTCACGGAATACCTTGGGGTGTCTTCTTTCCGAAATGGGGTCACATGTGGGGTATTTATACTGCCCTGGCATTCTAGGGGCCCTAAAGCGTGAGAAGAAGTCTGGAATATAAATGTCTAAAAATTTTTACGCATTTGGATTCCGTGAGGGGTATGGTGAGTTCATGTGAGATTTTATTTTTTGACACAAGTTAGTGGAATATGAGACTTTGTAAGAAAAAAAATTATAATTTCCGCTAACTTGGGCCAAAAAAATTTCTGAATGTAGCCTTACAGGGTGGTGATCAATGACAGGGGGGTGAACAATGACAGGGGGGTGATCAGAGAGTCTATATGGGGTGATCACCACAGTCATTGATCACGCCCCTGTAAGGCTCCATTCAGACGTCCGTGTGCGTTTTGCGGATCGATCCATCTATCAGTGGATCCGTAAAAATCATGCGGACGTCTGAATGGAGCTTTACAGGGGTGTGATCAATGACAGGGGGGTAATCAATGACAGGGGGATGATCAGGGAGTCTATATGGGGTGATCACCACAGTCATTGATCACGCCCCTGTAAGGCTCCATTCAGACGTCCGTATGCGTTTTGCGGATCCGATCCATCTATCAGTGGATCCGTAAAAATCATGCGGACGTCTGAATGGAGCTTTACAGGGGTGTGATCAATGACAGGGGGGTAATCAATGACAGGGGGGTGATCAGGGAGTCTATATGGGGTGATCACCACAGTCATTGATCACGCCCCTGTAAGTCTCCATTCAGACGTCCGTATGCATTTTGCGCATCCGATCCATCTATCAGTGGATCCGTAAAAATCATGCGGACGTCTGAATGGAGCTTTACAGGGGTGTGATCAATGACAGGGGGGTGATCAGGGAGTCTATATGGGGTGATCACCACAGTCATTGATCACGCCCCTGTAAGGCTCCATTCAGACGTCCGTGTGCGTTTTGCGGATCCGATCCATCTATCAGTGGATCCGTAAAAATCATGCGGACGTCTGAATGGAGCTTTACAGGGGTGTGATCAATGACAGGGGGGTAATCAATGACAGGGGGGTGATCAGGGAATCTATATGGGGTGATCACCACAGTCATTGATCACGCCCCTGTAAGGCTCCATTCAGACGTCCGTGTGCGTTTTGCGGATCCGATCCATCTATCAGTGGATCCGTAAAAATCATGCGGACGTCTAAATGGAGCTTTACAGGGGGGTGATCAATGACAGGGGGGGTAATCAATGACAGGGGGGTGATCAGGGAGTCTATATGGGGTGATCAGGGGTGATCAAGGGTGAATAAGGGGTTAATAAGTGACAGGGGGGGTGTAGTGTAGTGTGGTGCTTAGTGCAACATATTACTGAGCTACCTGTGTCCTCTGGTGGTCGATCCAAACAAAGGGGACCACCAGAGGACCAGGTAGCAGGTATATTAGACGCTGTTATCAAAACAGCGTCTAATATACCTGTTAGGGGTTAAAAAAAATCACATCTCCAGCCTGCCAGCGAACGATCGCCGCTGGCAGGCTGGAGATCCACTCTCTTACCTTCCGTTCCTGTGAGCGCGCGCAGAAATCTCGTGTCTGCGAGAGGACCCGCCGGCGCGTCCAGTCGGAATGAATCAACCACCTCCAGGACGCGTCGCTGCGTACGGCGGTCCAGAGGTGTTTAAGGGGTTCTATATTACTGCTTCCACAAAATACTGATTGAGGGGTGCAATATATCTGCTTCCACCAAATATTGATTGATGCCTGTGATACATCTGCTTCCACAAAATACTGATTAAGGGGTTTGATATACCGGCTTCCACCAAATACTGATTGAGGTCTGCGATATACCTGCTTCCACAAATACTGCTCTTCTCTAGGGACTTTGGCACAGGGTCATTTTGAAAATAACAGGCAGAGGAAGAGGCAGGCCATTCCGCAGGGGTGGCAGGGGTTGGGCAGGTGCAGCAGGCCGGTGCCTAGGTGGGAAATTAGAGAAGATGCGTGGGATTACGTCAAAGGACGCACAAGAGTTGGATTGAGTGGCTTACTCATACTTCCACTTCTGCACGCTCCTCACCCTCTGTATCTGCATCTATCTCACTCTCTGCTGTGTGCACCCCCAAAGACACCATCACCACCATAGCCACTCCACTCGAGTCAGAGGAATTATTTTCCCATCCATTCCCAGACCTAACCGATGCGCAGCCATTCTTGGCATCAGATGAGGAAGAGGAGGTAGCAACGGCCGCCACCCAGCGGTCTGACGACAGTACCCAGATCAGCCCAAGGAGTGTGGTCCCCGCTGTTGCTGCCTACTCTGAGATCTCTAATGTCAGTGGTGGTGAAGGTGACGATGATAATGTGTCGATGGACTTCACGTGGGGGTCAACATTCGTTGCCCAAGTGTTCGAGCTTAAAAAATTGATGACGCCGGATAACCCTCTTGCCCAACGGCTGACAGCTGGCTTTTCGGAACTGCTAGCCCGCCTTCTACTGCCGTATAAACTGATGGACTTGGAGGCCTTTAGAAAATTTGTGGCCACACTCCTGGCGCTCCACGTCCTGCCTCTTCTCCTTCTCCTCTCTCCTCCCATTTGTCCTCCACTCCACCTTCCACCTTGACGTTGTTGCGTTCATCTGGCACAAGGCAGACTTCCGTTGCCCAAGTGTTCAAGCGTAAAAAGTTGATGACGTCGGATAACCCTCTTGCCCAACGGCTGACCACTGGCTTTTCGGAACTGCTAGCCCGCCATCTACTGCCGTATAAACTGATGGACTTGGTCCATCAGAAAATTTGTGGCCATTGGCACACCGCAATGAAAAATCCCTGGAAGGAAATATTTCTCCCAGAAGGGCATCCCAGAGCTATATGGCCACATTCAGCGGCAAGTTAATATATCTCGGGCACACAGTGTCGCTGCCAAGATACATCTGACCACAGACACGTGGTCTAGCAAACACAGGCAGGGAAGGTACATAACTTTTACTGTCCCCTGGGTGAACCATCTGACGGCCATCAAGCATGTAACCCGTGCCACCCGTGTGGATTTGGTGTTACCGCCACGGATTGCATGCAGGCCTGCCTCTCCTTCTCCTCCATCCTCTGTCTCCTCCTCTACTGATTCCTTCTTTTCCACTGCTACCGCCTCTTCCACTGCACCCCTCAAGCTCCCCAGAACCTATTCGAAGTGCCAGGTGAGACGTTGCCATGCTGTGCTGCGGCTGTTGTGCATGGAAGTCAACAGCCACACTGGTCCTGCACTGCTTTTAGCTCTGCGGTAACAAGCCGATCAGTGGCTAACCCTGCTCAATTTGACAGTTGGTAAAGTGATGTGCGACAATGGTGCCAATCTGTTGAGCACGCTGAAGCAGGGCAAAATGACACACGTGCTGTGCATGGCACATGTCCTGAACTTAGTCATGCAGTGATTCGCTGCAAAATACCCCGGGGTCCAGGACGTCTTGCGGCAGGCCAGGAAAATCTCTGGCCATTTTAGAAGATCTTACACGGTCATGGCTCGCCTTGCTGACGTTCAGCGGTGACACCACCTGCCCATCAGATGTCTGATTTGTGACAGCCCGACGCACTGGAACTCCACCTTGTATATGCTTGATAGGCTGCTCCAGCAGCAACTTGTCATTAACGACTACCTGTACGAACTCTGCAGCAGGACAGGTCCTGGGGAACTTGGTTTCTTTTCACCGTGCCAGTGGCTGCTCATGCACGACGCATGCAGGCTTCTGTGGCCATTTGATGAGATCACCAAACTGGTCAGTCGCAGCCAGGGCACCATCAGGGACATCGTACCTTACGCCTTCTGTGCATTGCGTTATGTCATTGATCAAGCCATCGAGAAGCAGGAGCTGGAAGATGAGGAAGTCAAAATGCTAAATTAATTCCCAGGGGGGGCTACTTCATCTAAGACATGTCAGCAGGAGTGTGAAGAGGAGTCAGAGGAGGATGGTGGCTGGGGGGAGGAGGAGAAGAAGGAGCAAGAAGAGCAGGTTTTGAGGGGGACTTTAAACTTTTCGGGGATCCCTGGTGTTGTCCGTAACTAGGGGGATGAGACTAAGGACGACATTCTCCTGGGCAATGAGCAGGAGCAGGGGCGCTCCACTGCTTCCAATTTAGTGGAAATGGGGGCCTTAATGCTCCAGTGTTTGAAGAGGGACCCCCGTATAAAAAGCATAAAGGGCAAAGACCAGTACTGGGTGGCAACATACTTAGACCCCCGATAGAAACACAAAATTGCGGACATGTTACCAGCATCCCAGAGGGCTGTCAGAATGCAGCATTTCCAGGCCTTGCTGCGAGAGATGCTGCATTCTGATGTTGCGGGCGCTGGCAGAGGAATTTCCACCCACAGCGAAACAGGTGCGGGTACCAATCCTACCGCGCAAGAAGAGAGCGGTTTGAAGATGTGTTGGTCACTTCGGATATGAGGTCATTCTTTCAGCCAACCCATCGACAGCTGCCCTCCGGATCCAGCCTCAGGGAACGCCTAGACAGACAGGTGTCCGACTACATCGGGTTAATGGCCGATGTGGACGCTCTGAAAAGAAAGGAACCCCTGGATTACTGGGTGTGCAAGCTTGACCTGTGGCCAGAGCTGGCTTAATTTGCCATGGAACTCTTGGCTTTCCCTTCGTCGAGTGTCCTGTCCGAAAGGACGTTCAGCGCAGCAAGGGGGATTGTGACCGATAAGCGCACTCGCTCGCGACAGTGTGGAGTACCTCACATTTCTAAAAATTAATGAGGCATGGATCTCGGGGGAATTCAACACCTGTGATGACCACGTGTATTTGAATTTCCTCATGCCAGCCCACACATATCCGTCACCACCCAGAACAAAGAATGTGTCACGGATGGTGTTGCAGAAAGCTGGAACTTATAAATAAACATCCGACTGGCTTGATCTCAAACTAAGGAGCATATGGGTGAGCCCTATAAAACCCCTAGAAACCCTAAGTCGCCCTGGTAATCCCTCACGTAGGAGCAGGGGAGAGACAACCTGTTCATCCCAGTAATGGAGGAACAGGAGTCTCTATCTGAGGCCAGGCTGCAATGGGAGGGGAACACATACAGCATATGGAGATGGCAGGTAAGTGAAACCAGTAAAACTTACCTGCCACAGACACACTGACTGGAACCCGTGCACAAGTGCTGATGTCCACACCAACATAAAAGGACACAGCACACACCGCAAACAACACAGGAACCCAGGACACCATAGCTGCAATACATGAGACACCACAAGAACATCTACTCTCTTCTATGACCACAAGGGTGGCCCTCACTGGACAGATGGCATATGAAGACCAGGGGGATAACTCCAGCATACACCATGGCTGGAGTACCCCTCCGCTACAGGCATCCAGCAGAGGCTAAATAGCCCAAGCAGCCACACACACATAAACTCAGTGTTAAAACACTAGGAAGGGAGTTAACCCTTCCAACACCAGACAAGGGGAGGAAGCAACTTAAAGGGGAAGTGCACACACAAGCATGGAAAGCAACAACATGCGTGGCAACCATGTCACAGCAATCACCCAGAAGGCCGAGACACTGCCACCGCATGCACACACAGCAACACGTTGCCGCGGGCAACTGCAAGTGTAGCAACAGTGTCACAGCGCACACCATAGGCCGTGACAGAATGGTCCTTGTCTTATGTATATATAGCTGTATAAAAGGCCTTTTCTGTCAGATAAATGCCTCATTTTTGGAGCCTCTACTCCACTGGCCTACAGTGAAATTGTTATCCAGTGACCGCCTAATGTACCTCCAGCCACATAATCGCTTGTTCTTTTCTGTCAGGTGAATGCCTAATTTTTGGGGCCTGTACTCCTCCTGTGGCCTAAAATAAAAAAAATTCTAGGCTCCAGCAGGGCATATTTTTGAGAGTTTCCCTTTAAGACACATAAAAATGGCCCCTGATTAAAATACATATTTTTTGTGGGAATTTCTGCCATTGATCCCCCTCTGGTATGTCACTGTCCATGTTGTTGGACTATTTGTGCACTTCTAGTAAGTATTTGGTGGCTGCAAATATGACCTGAAGGTTTTTCAGTTTCGCCAGCCATTAAAGTGAATGGGGCCTGCCGCGAACGCGCAGTTAGTGGACATTTGATTGCGAACGCGCATTCGCGAAACGTCCCGGCCGATGTTCGTCCATCACTAGTGTGAAACTTAGAGCAAAGCAATGTCTGTGCTAAAATGCGTCATACTGAAAACTATGCTATATAAATGTGGTTAATAATTATGTCACCTACATACCATTGCAACATTGCCAACTGAATCTTCCAATGACAACACTATAAAAAAGAGGTTTTTTTTGTCTGCCATGCTCAGTTGATTTATGGATATGGGCCTGATTTTCATTAAATAAGGTAATCAAATTACTTTTGCCTGGTTTGGGATTCCGAGGCTGTACCACTGATTGATTGTTCAATTTCTGAATATTATCATCCTCCCATATGTTTTAATGCCTCCAAACCTGTACAAAAATGGTATGGCTAATAAATAAACAGGCAATTTCCTTGCAATTGTGCAGCACTGAGCGGAATTTTTTATTTCACACTTGTCTGTTTGCCCTACATAAAAGTGAACAAACTATCTGCAAAGAAACTTGTCATACTGGAATGAAACTCCTAAAGTGTTGTGGTAAATAATGTGGATGTCAGAGTCACGCAGAACAAGAGCAAGAGCTAATGGAAATTCTCAGGCTGGTTATCTGGAATGGGTATACCCTGTGAGTATACGGAATATAGTTAAAAGGCACAACTGCTAAATTGTAGCTTTGGTTGTATGAGGGAATATAGGCACGTCACCCTTGTAGGGTATTACCACATGGTATGGTAATGGAGCGTTCAGGGCATGGTTGTGCTGCGGTTAATTACTGCACGGCCAGGCCATTTGCCTCTTATTTAACCAATGAAGACCACATCATATAGCCAGTCTGCATTGTTAATGGCTGCATGTTATTGGAGGTGCCGTTTGGCAATTAAAGAAGAACTCCCACAAAAAAAATTATTCTCTGACCTGCTAGAAAGGTACATGATGTAATCTGTAGTGAATTAAATTTTCTTACCATTTGCTGTATTTGTGAATTATACCTATGTAACAGATCTCCGAGCACCCCGACCGGGTACCTCCGTTGATAAATGCTCCCAGTGCCTCCCGAGGACTCCAAGCACTCCGCTCGACACCGATACCACCACAGGAACCAGGAAAAGGAACAGCTCTTACAAGAGCTAGGAGTAATAGCCAGGGGAGTATACAAGTATAGCAATCCCCACACACATGAGACGAGGCTCTATGTTGAGTGTAAAAACAGGAACACTTTATTGAGGGCTACCCGCCCGTATTTATGCAGGTCCCCATCTGGTGTACACGCCCCTAGGGGACCAGAAGGAAGACTGTGACACAGGACAGATACGTAGCACTCAGGATACACAGACACAACACATCCCCACAATGCATCATGGTTTCCTCCTCTCTGCCCTGGAGACACCCGAGGAGCAATTCAATTATCTCTCAGGACAAAGGGAAATCACCAATACACATGTGGGAACAACAGGACAGGAATCACCACCCAAACACACAATGTCACACCCTCACAGCAAACACAGACATTTAACATATTCCCAGATAGCTCAAGTCTGAGTGCATATCATTAAGTGAATAGCACTCAGAATACACAAATACAATAAAATTAGCTATCTGGGTACCATCACATAACATACAATACAATTACACAGACAGATGGTTCTGTCACACACCTCAAAACCCCACAAGTCCCCATATGGCTTGGATCTGAGCGCTCAGATGCCACAAACACAGTCAAATCGCCATGAGGTTTAAGTTTTGCATGGGCTGATGAGAGGGCCCATAATCCTGGGGCAAGAGGCTGGCAACCAGGCCCCTCCAAAACCCAGTGGCGAGGTTATTTTTGCCACAACCTATACCTTCCTTATTTTTCTTGGCTGTGTCATGTGACCAGCAATCAGACTCTCCAACTGACACAGCATATTATGTGTGGACAGGAAGTCAGTTTCTCTATGTATTCCTATGGGAGCCTCAATGTCTGCCTCATAGGAATGAATAGAGAAGTAACTGACTTCCTGTTCTGTGTCAAATGAGAGTGTTGGTCACATGACACAGCTGAGGATCAGAAGAGAAGGTATAGCTCACAAATACAGTCACTGATGAGAAGATTACATTCACTACAGATTACATCATGTACCTTTCTAACAGGTCAGAGAATAAACATTTTTGTGAGAGTTCTACTTTAACAATGCATACTAGCTATTCAATGTGGTCTTTAATAGTTAAATAAGAGGCATCTGCAGCCTACTTGGTGGTACGGTACTGGACCACAGCATGACATCACCCTGTGACTGCGCCATGTCATCGTACCCTTTTAGTTGTAAGGCACTGTGATCTGTATTCACTACCCTTTATCAGTTTACCTTGTATTTACTCTGTTTTATGTCACTATATGAGTCATATGAGGAAAAAATCTATCATTTGGGCAGTGGTGTGCCCGGGGAGGGGGGGGGGCAGTCCACCCCGGTTGCCGCCTCTCAAAGGGGTGCCACTGCCAGGCCCAGAAGCAATGAGCGCTTCCATCAATACAGATGCGACCCTTAAAACTATAATGTTTAATATAACTTTTTAAAACCTAATGCCCGAACTATGATTGGATTAGGATACCAATCTAACAGATACCTCACTTAAATGACAACCTGATGCTCACATCCGGGCGGAAGTAGCTCAGGACATCCACGGCCCGATTAGCAGTGACGCGATCTGCTTTACTCTTACTGGACGGAATGGTTTTGAGGCGGCCCGGGCGCACTATTTAAGGTTAGCTCATCTAGGTCCTAGCATGCCCACAGCATCAGACATCAGTAAGGGGTGGCGGGCCACGTGAATTTGGAAGTCAAAGTAAGTTCTGATTGTCCATACAGGTTGTATTTGTGGATATTTAGTTATCATGGGATGGACGCCTTATGAGTAATCTTCTCCACAGATATCAGACAGCCATTATCCGTGTTGATGGACTTCCAAACCGTGAGACAGACACTTAAATTGATATCTTCTACCTGTCTTCTTCTTTTTTGCCACCTACTTACCATATCATTTTTTGTATTCATCTTTTTGCATCTATGTTTAGAATCTTTTTGCTTCGGTCTTATCAGCATGAAGTTATAATTATACCGTACCTCTGATGAACCCATTGTAGTGGGGGAAACGCGTCGGGATCTCCGGGGGGTCATTCCTCCTGAACACCTTTAGGGTTATCTAGAGAATAACGGCTATGGAACGAGGACAGAGAGTCTCCACCATTAAGATTTTTCTCTGGGCTGAGGGGTACTACAGGGTGACAACTAAGGTAATTTTATCCCCCTCCCCCTGAGACCCCCACCCATTCCTCAGCATATATATTCTGTGACATCTATGTTATTTGAGTGAGGTATCTGTTAGATTGGTATCCTAATCCAATCATAGTTCTGGCATTAGGATTTAAAAAGTTATATTAAACATTATTGTTTTAAGGGTCATATTTTTGTGGACATAAATAATTTTTTCGTTAATTTGAACTATACATCATCTTTAAATATCTAATTATATGTAAATCATCAATACAGATGAAAGCGCTCATTGCTGAAGCACTGACGCCCACATACTGTGGCGGGGTACGGGAGCAGAGCGCATAGTTCCCTGCCCCGCTGCCGATAACCGCCATAGGCTTCAGGCCTAGTAGGCCTTAGGCCTATGCGGTAGTGGTATCCCGGCGCAGACGCGCGCAATGCCGTCATCGTGCACGCCTGTGCCAGGAGTCAGCAGCACAGTGCCAACTTTGGGGGACATGAGGAGGATGCACACAGGAGGACATGTGGGGGGGAAATATGGTGGGATACTGTGTGGGGGCAAATTATTATGGGAGGGATTACTATGTGGGGGCAATAATTATGGGAGAGATTACTAAGTGGGGGCGAATTACTATATGGGCTATGTGGGGAAAACTACTGTGTGGGGGCAGTGTGGGGGAAATTACTGTGTGGGGGACACTACTTTATGGGGGTGGTGTAGGGGAAACTACTCTATAGGGGCAGTGTGGGAGAAATTACTGTGTGGGGGACACTACTGTATGGGAGCAGTGTGGGGAAAACTACTGTGTGGGGGGCAGTGTGAGGGAAACTACTGTGTGGGGGGCAGTGTGGAGGAAACTACAGTATGGGTAGTGTGGGGAAAACTACAGTATGGGGCAGTGTGGGGGAAACTACTGTGTGGGGGCAGTGTGGGGCAAACGACTGTGTGGGGGACACTACTGTATGGGGGCAGTGTGGGGGAAATTACTGTGTGGGTGACACTACTGTGTGGGTGGGTGACACTACTGTGTGGGGAAAGTGTGGGGGACACTACTGTGTGGGGGAAATTACTGTGTGGGGCAGTGTGGGGGAAACTACTGTATGGGGAAACTACTGTATGGGGCAGTATGGGGCAAATTACTGTATGGGGTAGTGTGGTGGAAATTACTGTGTGGGGCAAATTAATGTATGGGGAAGTGTGGAGGAAATTACTGTGTGTGGGTAGTGTGGGGGAAATTGCTATATGGGGGCAGCATGGGGGGCCTTGCTATTGGGGGGCACTGTAGGGGCAATTCTATTATTTTTGGGGACACTTTACAGGGATTATTGCCTGGAGCACAATACAGAATGTTATTATTACTGGGGGCACTCTAGGGGACATTATAACTACTGTGGACACTATAGAGACATTTAGGGTAATTTATTCAACTGGTGTAAAGTAGAACTGGCTTAGTTGCATAGCAGCCAATCAGATTCCACCATTCATTTTTGACAGCTCTTTTGGAAATCCAGTTCTACTTTACAACAGTTTGATAAATTACCCCAATTATGTCACTATATTTTCAGCAGTACAGTACCTGGGTCATTGGGGGGCACAACGGGCACAGTAATGGGGGTGGCAGCAGGATGACACTGTGGGGACACCAGGATGGGGAGGTTGATGGAAAAATTGAGAAATCTAACGTGTCTGTGTTACAAACTCTGTAGAGACGAGATGCGGCTGAAAGAATTTGTCATGGCGGTCTAATGGAGGCGAAGAGGAAAGAGAAGGTCTACATTATAGGAGATGTCCCTGGATGTAAGAGGTATGTGGTCAAGTATTGGGGGGTGGGGGTGCCAGAGAAAGGACCCGTCCCGGGTGCCAAACACCCTAGGCACGCCACTGCATTTAGGAAATCTGTAAGAAAAACACCAATTTGAGAGCACACATGTTCAAAATATCATATTAATTACATTATAGACACAATAAAACCCATAAGGGACAGATTATGCAGGAGAGAATATGGAAACAATGTGTGTCCCCCAATTACACTGAACTGGTAAGGACACAAAGGCAATAACATAAAATTATAACCATCATGGTTAAGTAACAAACACTGCCCGAATCCTACACCAACCCAGCATCCATCAATAACACTCAAACTCAGAGGGCACAATGCCTAGCTGTGTAATAGAGACAAGTGTCTGCACCCTCGGCCGGGAATGCTAACATCAAGTCCCCAACACACTATTACTCTTGAGCAGCCTAATAGCATACACATACATGGACACAACTGTGGGGATACCAACTAGCGATCAGGAGACACACCACCCCGACGTACGTTTCGCCATCGCTTCCTCTTGGGGAGAATGAAAAGTTGTATAAACTGAACTTCAATATTGGAGTCACATGGCCTTGATACTGTATGGATTATGGAAGTCATATATTTATTGTAAAGTTATTTTGTGTACAATAATAAAAATTAAATAAATGTAAAAAATTCTGTAAAAATTAGATGAAAGGGGTTTTCAGAGATTTTTTTAACTGATGACCTGTCCTCTGGATAGTAAGAATAGTAGATGTAAAGCAGCGCCCACGGACCATCAAACGACCACACCGAAATGCATCAACCAAACCACGGCCGCAGATCCTCAGCAGCCCACCGAACAGTACAAACAAACAGGTAACGGCAGCATCTCCAGCGTCTTCTTTATTGGACAGACTTCACAGAAAAAGTGTGCCATAAAAATAAACAGCAATGTTTTGGCTACTACATAGCCTTTGTCAAGCCTGTCAAGGCTTGACAAAGGCTATGTAGCAGCCGAAACGTTGCTGTTTATTTTTATGGCACACTTTCTGTGAAGTCTGTCCAATAAAGAAGTCGCTGGAGATGCTGCCGTTACATTTTTGTTTGTACTGTCCTCTGGATAGGTCATCAGTGTCTGATAGGTGGGGGTCTGATCCCTGGGACCCACACCGATCAGCTGTGTCGCAGCTTTGCCTAGGCCATGTCAAGTTACGTTCATCGGTCACATAGCCTGGACGCAGCTCAGCCCCACTGAACTGAATGGTCTGAACTGAATGGTCTGATACCAAGCACAGCCACTATGCAATGTAAGGCACTGTACTTGGTAAGGTGAGAGAAGGCCTTGGCACTACTGAGTGCTGGTGCCTTGTCAAGCAGTTGATTGGCAGTAGTTCCCGGGGTCAGAGGATAGAAAAATCTCAGAAGACCCCTTTAAAGGGTGTCTGTCACCTAATCTGAGCCTTTTTGACCGATCAGATCAGGTTATAGACTTCTTTGCCCTCATTACAATGGTACCTTTATGTGTTCTGTTGAGATCTTCAAAAAATGACTTTTTAAACTTATGCTAATGAGGTTTGGCAAGTACCCAGGGGCGGTATTACTGCAGCAAGTGCCCAGGCCCCTCGGCGATGTGCCCAGAAAACCATACCTCTTCCACCCCTCTGGCCCACCCTTGCTTCCTATTATTACCTCCTCCTCTCCATCCAAGATCTCGTGCCTGTGCCGTTCCACACTTGTCCCGCACCTGCGCACTGCTGTGCCCATTATGTGCAGAGGAACAGGTAGTCGGACTGTGCATGCGCCACGGTGCAGGCCCGACATCTTGGATGGAGAGGAGGAGGTAATAATAGGAAACAATCATATCTGCAGCTGTGATTTCCATCAAGCTGTATGGCATACATATTAGGACATCCTCAGACATCATCCACAACTCCCTCCCTGCTCTATCAGGCAAAACTCCATCAGTCCTCCTCCCTCAGACCAAACTCCCTCCTCAGTCAGGCTAAACTCCCTCCACCGTCAGCCCAAACTCCCTCCTACCTCATGCGTCATCCAAAACTCCCTCCTCCTTCAGACGTTAGCCAAAAATCCCTTCCCTCTAACTCAAAACTCCCTTGTCCTGCAGACGTCAGTCAAAAAATATCTCCTCCATCAGCCCTCAGCCCAAACTCCATCAGCCGTCAGGTGTCAGCTCTCATCCGTCAGGGGTCAGATATCAGTTGTCATCCCTCAGCCTAAACTCCATCAGCAGTCAGGGGTCAGACATCAGGTGTCAGCCTTCAGCCTCAACTCCATCAGCCGTCAGCCGTCAGGGGTTAGACATCACGTGTCAGCCCTCAGCCAAAACTCCATCAGCCGTCAGGCATCAGACATCGGGTGCCATCCGTCAGGTGTCAGGCGTCTGCCATCAGCCAAAACTCCATCAGCAGTCAGTCGTCAGTGGTCAGGTGTTAGACATCGGGTGTCAGACATTGGTTGTCTGGGGAGGGGGCGGCGCAAAGCATAATGTCACGTGTACTACTGCCGGACTTTTTCTTCATGCAACCAAGCCTGGAAGGGAGGAGCCTATCATTAAGTGTCCAGGATTTAAGATGGATCTTTATGCCTGGGCAAAGCACTTAGATGCACGGATCCATTACACAGCAGTCACAGCAGCAGCAGCCTTAGTGTCTCTTCTTTTATTACAGGTATTTACTTTACTTATGGCTCAGGTACATTTTGTGTATGACAAGGAGAGACACTAAGGCTGCTGCTGCTGTGACCGCTATGTTTTAGATCAGTGCGCTCACGTGCTGGGACCTGTCATAAAGTTCCGTCCCATAAACTTTTATGAAATGGCGTCCATGTCCCTGGCCCTTTAAGAGACCGAGACCCCCACCCTAAGTCCCACCATACACAAAATGTACCTGAGCTATGAGGCGGAAACCCTTCTGTCCTGTCTGTGGGGGGTTGATCCTAGCTATGGGGCCCTTACTTCTCTATGTACCCTACTGCATCCGAATTCTGTTTTTGCTAGGAATCGAGCAAAAAGGTGTCCATCACATGAAAAGAGAATTTATAATAATTTCCAGTAATAATAATACAATTGTGAGGAAAGTAACAATGTAAAAATATCAGAATTAGGAGGTGGATAGCATTTAAATGTAAATATGTAAAGGGAAAAGGGGTTCTCATTTTTTCTGTCTGTTACAGTTGATTTATTCCTTCAATATAAATAATTACATAAATAATAAATCATTTCCATTTGATTTGGATGGAAAAACTTCTTCCTGTACCGCTCCATCTTTTCTAAGGTGTTTAAACATAGAACTACGGTTTCTTTGTGTACTGACATGCTATGACGTTAAGTGAAATCTCTCTTTGCAAGACTAGAATTTCTTAATTTAAAACCAAAAGCATTAAGTAACTTATTCTAATGATCACTACGAAAACTGATTACTGTAGTAAAACGGCTCTTGAGGGAATTCATCAAGAACCTACACAGCATGGTGCCAATGCTGTGCAATATATATGCTATCAAGTGTCATGGAAACCGCTTAGACTCTTAATAAAATAAACTTGCATTGCATATGAATAGCACTAACTAATATCTAAATATAGTCATGTGTGTTTTCTGATGAAGGGATCACATATCTTCCCAGGCCGGAAAAAAGGCAATGTTATACTGTTACAATCTATTACCGATAGTTCATACTTTTCTTATTTTTACTATAAAGGAGCAGGGTTAAATTAACACTCCATGTAAAATATATGCTAATAGAGTTGTCTTCTGCTAGACCTTTGGGTCCCATTATTGTGTCAGAGCCTGGTGGCAAGGCTATCCCTTACCAGATGTGCACAGATTTGTGATGAAGAAAAGAGATCCAATCTGGCACTTCATCCATAAAATCTTCAGTCTTTATTTTCTCATTTTAAAATCTGGAGCATACAAGGAAGAAATACAGCCAACCCGTTTCAGACAGTCACAATCTATCCATAATCATGTCATGATTATAACTGTCCGAAATGCGTTGGTTGAGCTTTTTCCTTGTAAGCTCCTGCTTTGAAAATGAGAAAATAAAGAGTGAAGATTTTATGGACGAAGTGCCAGATTGAATCTCTTTTCTTCGTCACAAAACTACAGCTGAAGCAGCTTTGATCGTGCACCAGCCAATATGAGGTCAAGAATAGGCAGAATGGAGTCTTGAGCTCATCTGGTTTTCCCTTTCTCATTTATACATATGAACAGAGCAGACACTGGGGTAGTCTTTTATGCTCTTTGTATTCTTGTCATACACATCCCCCTTAGATTTTGCAATAAAGGTATACATGCTGTCCAGAGTATTCCTTTCACATGTTACAATGGACTTTATAATTAGATTTTAATTAAAGGTATTCTGTGAGATGGGGCACCACTTTTCATATGTGTAGAGGTTAAAAAAGATTCTTATGGATCCAGTTACCGTCTCCTCTATTCTGGTCCCTGCTTACCTGGAAGTGGGATGTGACATCTACATGCACGTCACCACTGTCAATACTTGGTGCTAAAAATGCCTCACTGTAAAACATCTCTATTCAGGATACCAAACACTACCTTCCCCGCTATCCTCCCTGGTTCTCCTGCTTGAAAAGGACCACAGGTGCGTGCCAATATGTAAACCAAGATTACCTTGCTATTGAACCTTCCTTCGTGGTCTCTGCTTTTCCTCTGTTGCAGGCTTGACTTTAGGGTTTAGCGGGTTCGTTATCTTTCTACTCGAGCACGCCCTGGTCGGTGGTGTTGCTCCGTACTAGTGAATTGAAAACTCGCGCTCACGTGGAGAGACCTAGTGATGTCACTATACGAGCTACAGATTGTTACGAGTGCCAAACCTCCAACGCGTTTCGGACAATGCGTTGTCCTTCATCAGGGAATCAATCTGTAGATACCACCCTTATATACCTTTTGATTTTCACATCTTAACCCTTAATGTACCACATCTTGCCTTCATCTCAGCAACACTATACTTCTTATTCTACTTTCTAATTCCCCCCCAGCAATTTCCCCAGCAACTAGAGTATCTATTGATTATAGAGATGAAGGATTTAAGGGAGATTACATCTCTAGAAAAATGTTTAGAATGGGATATAATCCCTAAGGGCTAAAGGTGGAAAAAATATTGTCAGGTGACATAGGGAATAATGAAATCATTGAAGAATTGGAACGGATGTTCCATGAGTTCACTAATAAAGCGATGAGCGACATCAGACACCACCAGTCAACAGTCGCTAGGTTCGTCAGACACAACCCTTAGTTGGCACGGCCCGGGAGCAGGCCCTGTGCCCTCATCTGTCCTCAACCTGCCTCTGTCCTTTCCTGTTCCCTCAGCCACAGAAGTATTGTATGCTGTGGGCTCAGCTCCACTATACAGTGAGGAAGAGCTAATAGAGGACATTCAGCAACTACCACCCAGTCAAGATCTGGAGGAGAGATCTGCCGCTTCCTCCGCTAGGCGGGCAAGTAGTGATGAGGAGAGTGGCATGTGAGGTGGTGTTGCGAGCGGTCAGGCTCCTGACCCAGAGACCATTGAGGAGGACATCAGTGACGTGCAGACAGTACTCGATGATGATGAAGCCGATCGCACATGGAAGCCGGGTACAGTAGGGGCTTCATCATCATCAGGAGAAGAGGGTGACAGCTTTCCCGTGAGCCAGCGATGGAGCCAGCAAGTTGATAGGGTGACCAGGAGTCAGCAGGGTGGCAGCAGTGGGAGGATGGGAGCCAAACATGCCCGGGGTAGACCACCTGCTTCGCAGCATCCTACCTGCCCGGGAAGTAGTGGTGCAGGGGTTCACGGAGGCAGCGGCGGTAGCCGTCAGTCAGTGCAGACTGATGGGGGAAAAAATCACCTACTCGGCGGTGTGGCAATTTTTTGTTAAGCCACTGGAGGAGGTTAACATGGCCATATGTAGAATATGTGGGCAGAAGGTCAAGCGTGGCCAGGGTGCCTATGTTGGCACCACGGCCTGCGTCAACATATGCAGCATCACCATAAAGTGGCCTGGGAGAACCGTGGCTTCGATGTAGTGGTCCAACCTGCCGCAGAAACTGCTGCATCACCCACTGGGACGCACTCGGTTTCAGGCAGTCAAGGCTCCACCACCTCAGCTGAAGGGATCTGTCTGTCATTCCCATCTTCTGCTGGTCCTGATGCTCCTCCTCTTCAGTCATTCCATCAGCAATCGATCACCGAAGCGATTGCCAAGAGACAGCAGTATGCGTGCACTCATCCAACGGCGCAGAAGCTGAATGTGCTCCTGTCCAAGTTTCTGGTGCTGCAGTCCCTCCATTTCCAAGTGGTGGACTCTGTACCTTTCAGAGAACTGATGGCTTGTGCCAAGCCGAGGTGGAGAGTCCCAAGCCGTCATTTTTTGGCGAAAAAGGCAGTACCAGCCCTGCACAAATATGTAGAACAGAAGGTGGGCCAGTCCTTGAGCCTCTCGGTGTCTGCCAAAGTGCACAGCAGCGCCGACGTGTGGACTACGGTCAGGGACAATACATGTCCTTTACGGCCCACTTGGTGAATGTGGTTCCTGCACAGCCACACCAGCAACTTGGCCAGGACACGCCGCTTCCACCTCCACGTTGTCATGCATTGGTCCTGCGACAATGTCCACCTGTGCCTCCTCATCATCCACCATGTCTTCAGCCTCCACCACAGGGACAAGTCACAGTGCCCCTCCAGCATACCACATGTGCAGGGCACGGCGGTGTCACACTGTTTTTGACATCATTAGCCTTGACGAACAGAGTCACACAGGGGAGGAACTGCTCCGTGTACTTCAGCAAGAAATCAAATCCTGGCTTTCTCCCCGAAAACTCAAAATCGGAACCATGGTGACCGACAACGGGAAGAACATTGTGTCGGCGCTGCGTCAAGGAGGGCTGAGCCATGCTCCCTGCATGGCACACGTGTTCAATCTGGTTGTCAAGCGGTTCCTGAAGTCTTCCACCCATCTGCAAGACATCCTAAAAATGGGCAGGAAACTTTGCATGCACTTCAGCCACTCGTACACCACAAAGCACACCCTCCTTGAGCTGCAGCGGAAGAATGGCATCCCCCAACATAGGCTGATATGCAACGTTTCCACCAGTTGGAATTCCACACTCCATATGTTGGACTGACTATACGAACAGAGAAAGGCCATCAACGATTTCTTGATAATGCAAGCGGATAGGAATACTCCCCTATGTAACTTCGATGTTAGCCAGTGGCAGCTCATGCGTGACACCTGCTGTTTGCTCAGGCCTTTTGAGGATGCCACATTATTTGTCAGTCACAAGGACTAAGGGATGAATGACGTCATTCCACTGCTTCATGTCTTGGAACAGATGGTGGTAACAATGGCTGGTCAGGGGACTGTAGACGTGGTGTCTAGATCTCACAGCCACATGAACCTTGTGGGGGCTGAACTGGAAGAGGAGGAGGAGGGGGAGGATGACATTGGAAATGGGTGTTTTTTCTACTCTGGTGACAGGAGAGAAGGAGCAGGCGCAGCCAGATGAGCTGCAGGGCAATAAAGAAGACGAGACAGAAGACCCAGACACACTGTGGCAGTATGCAGTGGAGATGGAGGCAGGGAGTCCCACCGAGTCACTTGCACAAATGGCCCGATGCATGCTCACTTGCTTGCGTATTGACAGCTGAATTGTCACCATTCAGTAGAGGGATGACTTCTGGCTCTCCACCTTGTTGGACCCTCGCTACTGGTCCAGAATGGGGGCCTTTTTTACACCCACTGAGAGGGAGGACAAACTGAACTACTACATAGACATCCTATATAGTTAGTTAGTTAGCCCGCTGCCTATCTGAGCCATCGTCCAACCTCTCGCAGGTCTAACCGGGGGGGCCCTCTGTGCTCACGTTCCAATGCCATGGCTACTGGGAAGGAGTGGGGTGGCAGGAGCAGTACCAGCTCCATCAGCAGCAGCCTGAGTCTAGAGTCACTGATAAGTAGCTTTCTTCACCAGCAGCAGCAGGTAGACCTGGAGCGGGACCTGAACCAGCAGGCAATCCACACTGAAGATCCGCTGGACTACTGGACAGTCAAACTGGATTTGTGGCTGCAACTAGCAGAGTTTGCCCTGGAAAAGCTATCAGGGCGGGTGTTTATTGCGGTGGGGGCCATAGTTACCCCAAGGAAAACTCGCCTGTCCACTCAAATGTGGAGAGACTGACTTTTTTCAAGATCAATCAGGGTTGGATCAGCCAGGATTTCCAACCACCAATTCCTGATGTTTCAGACTAGATCATCCATGGTGCCACACCAAGACTTTGACAAAAGAGACCGGTTTCTTCTGGCTGCCTCCCTCAGCTACAACTCTGATGCTGCCACCCACCTGATCACACACATCTGATGCCAAGTGCTCCTTCTTTCACCCACCTTCAGCAGCAGGTACTGGTATTGCCACCCACCGCCCCACTCTGTCACTGGGTCACGTTGTGGTCTCCTGATGCTGCTACTGCTGCCATCTCCACACTATGTCACCTTGTCACTCTGTGGTATCCTGATGCTGCTTCCATATCCACACTATGTCACCTAGCTACTCTGTGGTATCCTGATGCTGCCACCCTTTGGTATCCTGCTGCTTCCATATCCACACAATGTCACCTTGCCACTCTGTGGTATCTTGATGCTGCTGCCGCCGCCGCCGCCATCTCCATACAATGTCACCTTGCCACTCTGTTGTCTCCTGATGCTGCTTCTGCCATATCCACACTATTTCACCTTGCCACTCTGTGGTATCCTGATGCTACTGCTGCCATCTCCACACTATGTCAACTTGCCACTGTGTGGTATCCTGATGCTGCTACTGCCATCTCCACACAATGTCACCTTGCCACTCTGTGGTTTCCTGATGGTGCTGCTGCCATCTCCACACTATGTCACCTTGCCACTCTGTGGTATCCTGATGATGCTGCTGCTATATCCACACTATGTCACCTTGCCACTCTGTGGTATCCTGATGCTGCTGCCATCTCCACACTATGTCACCTTGCCACTTTGTGGTATGCTGCTGCTGCCATTTCCACACAATGTCACCTTGCCACTCTGTGGTTTCCTGATAATGATGCTGCCATCTCCACACTATTTCACCTTTCCACTCTATGGTATCCTCCTGATGCTGCTGCTGTTGCCACCTCCAGACTATCTCAATGGACCACTCTGTGGTCTCCTCATGCTGCTGCCACCTCCAGTCTCGGTCATTGTGCCACTTGGTGGCCTCCTCCTGATGCTGCTGCTGCCGCCACCTCCACACTGCCATTGGGCCACTCTGTGGTCTCCTCATGCTGCCACCACCTCCAGTCTCGTTTATTGTGCCACTCGGTGGCCTTCTCATACTGCTGCCACCTCCAGGTCATTTTGCCACTCTGTGGTCCTCATACTGCTGGCACCTCCAGACTTGGTCACTGTGCCACTCTGTGGACTCCTCCTGATGCTGCTGTTGCTGCCACCTCCACACTCTGTCATTGTGCCACTCAGTGGCCTCCTCATACTGCTGCCAACTTCAGACTCCGTCATTGTGCCACTCTGTGGCCTCCTTATGCTGCTGCCACCTCCACAATCTCTCGTCATCATGCTACTCTGGCCTCCACATGCTGCTGCTACCTCCACAATCTCTCATCGGCGTGAAACTCTGTGGCCTCTTAATGCTGCTGCCACCTCCACAATCTCTCATCGTCGTGCTACTCTGGCCTCCTCATGCTGCTGACACCTCCACAATCTCTCGTTGTTGTGCTACTCTGTGGCCTCCTCATGCTGCTGACACCTCCACAATCTTTCGTCGTCGGGTCACTCTGTGGCCTCTTTATGCTGCCGCCACCGCCAGACTCTGTCATTGGGCCACTTTGTGATATTCTTATGCTGCTTCCACCTCACCACTATGTCATAGGTCCACTCTGTGTTACCACCCTCCCCACTTCATGTCTGGGCCACTATTTTGCCTTTCAGCCTGGCTGACATCATTTATTTGACCCTTCTTCTGATCTGTCAGAAGGAAGGAAAAATGAGACGCATAACGGATCCTGTCTGTGTAGCAGCTGTAAGGCCTGTATGGTCCCATCATAATTGGCTTATGATTTGGTATCCAAAAGCAGGAGTGGGTACAAAATACAGAAGACATGCAAATATTCCATTCACATGTCATCTCTGTTTTACATTCACTCCTGTTTTTTTTTTGGCATTAGCAATACTGAAAGATTATTGAGAAAATGCTGACCGAGTGAAGGAGTATGCTCCACAGACATTATCCGGTTTTTGTGGGTTATTGTTCTGACGGATCAGAGGAAGAGCAAATTAATCAGTGACATCAACACAAACTTACTGCTGACACCCTTTCCACTCTGTCCGGGGGGGGGGGGGGGGGCTCCACTTGTATACGCATTTAATAGAACAGGTTCTGTAGACATCTATGTGGAATCAGCTGGTGATGTTGTAAAAGGAGTGCGCTTCTTCTTGGCGCTAACATCGACCTGTAAGGCTGAGTTCAAATTTGAGTTATTTGGTCAGTTTTGGCCCCATGACTGCCCAAATAAGTGAAGTGTGCAGGGATTCTAAGAGCGACGCCTGTCATATGCATGGCATTCGGACTCACAGTACTATTTCACTACCAAAGCAGACTCCCTATGCGTGTTACTGCAAGGCACAGTGTTCTACACCACTATAAAGGCTCTCAGCAGCCAGGAAATAGCCATTTTTTTTCGTAATTCACCGGAAATATATTCTGATCAAACCAAATTTTTCCTTTTTAAAATATTCGCTCATCTCTAGTGATAATACAAGAGAGGATGGTTGCCCCAAATGTCCCGACTCGGAATGGATATGACCTTCTATCCCAGGAAAGCAATGATCAGGAAGAAGGAGAGGGGGAAATGTTGGAAAATTCTATTCTAGAGACAACAACTGACACCATATAAAATAGAGAAGAGAGAATGAATAGGCAAAAGTATAAAGAGAACAAGAGGGGGAGTGAGGACAAAGATAGAAAAAGAAAAGAGGAAGGAAAGAGCCTCAGTGAAAACATAGACGACAATAAGAAAAAAACTGCGATTAAAAAAAATATGAAACAGGATTTTCTTTCAGACTCGGAGAAAGGAAAATATAAAAAGGGGATGCAGAGGGGGAAACTCACCAAAAAGAAGAAGCAACAACAAATAAGAAAGAAGAGTGAAGAAGGGGTTTTGGGGCAAAAAGGGGGAAAATATGATCCTCAAAAAGGGCTTAAAGTTTGCTCCAACCACCTTTTTCAATAGATTCGAGGCATTTATAGGAGTGAGAAAATTTATGAAAAGGCTGGCATTGAAAAAATACTTTATGAAAAGAGATATGAATGGATTAAGTAGAGGAATGGAAAAGGAAGATAATATTGAACCTGGGAACAGTTATAAACATACTGACATAAGGCCCAAGTCTAAATATCATCCATTACAGGAATATTAACCAGCCTTCAATACCTTTATGAACCAAGTAACTACGGATATAAAAAAAATCCCAAATATATGAGTAATATCACTAAGATGGGAAGAGAAGCCATTATTTCTATGCAAGAAAATAATAAAATCATTATCTGCCCAGCTGATAAGGGCGGAGGCATAGTTATTATGAATAGCGAAGATTATGACAAAGAGGCACAGAATAAATTAGGAGATGATAAAACATATAAACAGCTAATGAGGGATCCCACAGAAGGTTTTAAAAAAGAACTAGTTCTAAAAGGTAGGAAGCAAGGGATCTTACATAAAAATGAGGCAGCATTTATTTAGATTAAACATCCTGAAATAGCAGCCTTTTATCATAATCCCAAAATACACAAAAACATCCAGCATCCCCCAGTCCCCCAGGGAGACCTATAGTGTCCGGAATAGCCTGCCTAACTAGTTTCTTTTCAAAATATGTTGATCAATATCTACAACCATGTGCCCAATCCCTTTCTACATACTTAAAAGATACCAAACATACGCTGCAAATCTTGAGCAATATAAAATGGAAATCAGAGTACATAATGGGTACACTAGATGTAACGTCATTATATACTGTTATTGAAAATAAAAAGGGATGCGAGGCGGCCCAATTCTTATTACATAAAAAAGGCAAAATGCCAAAAGCACAGAGAGTACATAGGGGAGTGTACACTGTTTATCTTACATAGGAATTATTTTATTTATAAAGAAGATTTTTATCTCCAAACATGGGGTACCACGACGAGGTTCACACTAGGGTGTGCCAATCTATATGTAGGGTGGTGGGAGCATAAATTTATACACCCTAATGGCAGGCTCTGGGCGGGCCTCGTCCTATGGCGGCGTTTTATTGATGTTGTCCTTTTTACATGGGAGGGGGGTGAAAAGACACTGTTGGAGTTTTTTTTAAAGAGATAACAATAATTTTTATTTAGAATTCACACCGAATTATAGTATGAAAAAAAAAAATTTTTTAGATTTGATTATTTATACTGAAGGGGACAAAATTTGCACTAAAATTTTTAAATAAACCAATGGATGCCAATAGCTTTAACTCCAAAGAGAGTTGCCATTTACCATGATGGCTTGAAAATATACCAAGAAGCCAGCTTTTACACATCAAGAGGAACTGCACTGAGATGGAATATAAAAAAGAAGCGGAATACATGCAGAAAAAATTTGAATCTAAGGGGTGCAATAAAGAAAATTAATAGAGCAAAAAAATAAAATAGAGCAATTAAATAGACAAACCCTGTTGGAATATACGGAAAATAAGAAAATATATGAACCGCAAAAAATAAGAGAAGTACTAATTTCACCAATTATTATACCATACAATGGCAAAACTAAACAGTTCAGAAAGGTAGTGAGTAGATATTGGGGTATTTTAAAAGAGGAAAAAGGGAATTGGAGATTGTATTCCAGATATCCCAAGGTTTATCTATTGAAAACAAGAACTGTAGGGAATATGGTGGCATCCACAAGAGAATGTGCGGCAATTGGCAATAGAAAGGTGGAAAATAAAAGCTTACCAAAAGGCTTTTACCCATGTAAAAGATGTTTGGGGTGTAAAAATTCCCAAAAAATAAAAAAAACAAGTTCAGATAGAGAATAGAGATGGTTCATATAAATATGAAATTAAGGAACATATAACATGTAATAATCGGGGGGTAATATACGCAATTACATGTCCCTGTGATAAGGTCTATATTGGCTCTACGAAGAGACAACTAAAGAAGAGAATGGGAGAACATGTATATAACATTCAAAGAAGATTTGTGGGGCATCCATTATCGAGGCACTATAAAGAAAAACATGAAGGAAAGTTTGAAGGGTCAATTTTTTATGGGTTAGAAATAGTTAAGATAGATGAACGGGGGGGGTGATTATTAGAGATGGTCTTGCGGTTCGCCCAGGTGGTTGTTTTGCGGTGAATTTTGCTCAGTGGTGGTTCGCCGAACAGGTGAACATATGGCGATGTCCGCCAACGCCATATTCTTTTGCATTGTGCTAAACTTTGACCCATGACACATCCATCAAGTGGGACAGGACAGCCCATTGAGACGTTTCAGCACATGGACATGGACGTTTCAGCACATGGACACCCCCCCTACCCTATAAATAAACCTGATCTTGCCACCAGTTTACATTCAGTCTTTTGCCAGTGTAGGGAGAGGTTGCTGTGTGGAGCAGAGACAGACTGTTAGAAACACTAAACGCTAGCTAATAGGGCCACAAAAGTCCTTTTAAGGACTGGTATAGGTGTGCTATTGATAGGTGTGACAAACTGACGGATGTGATATACTTATAACATACTTTCCAACATAGAATGTATATTATAGTGCATTTGTATTGTGCAGCAGTTGTGTGCGGTTCTTTTGCGACACCACAGCTATACAGAGGGACAAACGCCATTGGAACAACTAATTGCAACTGGTGTGATATACCAGTTGACCCCCAAGAAAACTAATTAAGGCAGGGGTGTGATATACCTATAATATACTTTCTAAATAGTGCATGTGCAGCATTTGTGTGCAGTTCTGCTGAGATACCGCAGCTATACAGAAGACAAATGCTCCCCCCCAAAAAACTGATTGAGGCAGGGGTGTGATATATCTATAATATAATTTCTATACAGTGCATTTCTATTGTGCAGCATTTGTGTGCGGTTCTGCTGAGATACCGCAGCTATACAAAGGGACAAACGCTATGGTACGCTGTGATATACCAGTTGCCCCCCCAAAAAAACTGATTGAGGCAGGGGTGTGATATACATATAATTTATATATAATGTATGTGCTGCATTTGTGTGCGGTTCTGTTGAGATACCGCAGCTATACAAAGGGACAAACGCTATTGGAACAAGTAATTGCAACTGGTGTGATATACCAGTTGCCCCCCCAAAAAAATTATTGAGGCAGGGGTGTGATATACCTATATTATACTTTCTATATAGTGCGTTTGTATTGTGCAGCATTTGTGTGCGGTTATGCTGAGATACCACAGCTATACAGAGGGACAACGCTATTGGAACAACTAATTAGAAACATAGAAACATAGAATGTGTTGGCAGATAAGAACCATTTGGCCCATCTAGTCTGCCCAATATACTGAGTACTATGGATAGCCCCTGGCCCTATCTTATATGAAGGATGGCCTTATGCCTATCCCATGCATGCTTAAACTCCTTCACTGTATTTGCAGCTACCACTTCTGCAGGAAGGCTATTCCATGCATCCACTACTCTCTCAGTAAAGTAATACTTCCTGATATTACTTTTAAACCTTTGCCCCTCTAATTTAAAACTATGTCCTCTTGTAGCAGTTTTTCTTCTTTTAAATATTCTCTCCTCTTTTACCTTGTTGATTCCCTTTATGTATTTAAAAGTTTCTATCATATCCCCTCTGTCTCGTCTTTCTTCCAAGCTATACATGTTAGGGTCCTTTAATCTTTCCTGGTAAGTTTTATCCTGCAATCCATGTACCAGTTTAGTAGCTCTTCTCTGAACTCTCTCCAAAGTATCAATATCCTTCTGGAGATATGGTCTCCAGTACTGAGCACAATACTCCAAATGAGGTCTCACTAGTGCTCTGTAGAGCGGCATGAGCACCTCCCTCTTTCTACTGGTAATTCCTCTCCCTATACACCCAAGCATTCTGCTAGCATTTCCTGCTGCTCTATGACATTGTCTGCCTACCTTTAAGTCTTCTGAAATAATGACCCCTAAATCCCTTTCCTCAGATACTGAGGTTAGGACTGTATCACTGATTTTATATTCTGCTCTTGGGTTTTTACGCCCCAGGTGCATTATTTTGCACTTATCCACATTAAATTTTAGTTGCCAGATTTTTGACCATTCCTCTAGTTTTTCTAAATCCTTTTCCATTTGGTGTATTTCTCCAGGAACATCAACCCTGTTACAAATCTTTGTGTCATCAGCAAAAAGACACACCTTACCATCGAGGCCTTCTGCAATTTCGCTGATAAAGATATTAGACAATATGGGTCCCAGAACAGATCCCTGAGGTACCCCACTGGTAACAAGACCTTGGTCTGAATATACTCCATTGACTACAACCCTCTGTTGCCTGTCCCTCAGCCACTGCCTAATCCATTCAACAATATGGGAGTCCAATTGCAACTCTTGTGATGTACCAGTTGCCCCGCAACTCTTGTGATGTACCAGTTGCCCCCCAAAAAAAACGGATTGAGGCAGAGGTGTGATATACCTGTAATACAACTTATATATAGTGCATATGCAGCATTTGTGTGCGGTTCTGCCGAGATACCGCAGCTATACAGAGGGACAAACGCTATTGGAACAACTAATTGCAACTGGTGTGATATACCAGTTGCCCCCCCAAAATAAACTGATTAAGGCAGGGGTGTGATATACTTAAAATATACTTTATATATAGTTAATTTGTATTGTGCAGCATTTGTGTGTGGTTCTGCTGAGATACCGCAGCTATACAGAGGGACAAACACTATTGGAACAACTAATTGCAACTGGTGTGATATACCTGTTGTTGCCCCAAAATAAACTGTTTCAGGGGTTTGATATACCTGCTTCCAGCAAATACTCATTAAGGGGTTCTTTATACCTGCTTCCACCAATACTGCTCTTCTATAGGGCTTTTGTCACAGGTTCATTCATGAAAATGACAGGTAGAGATGTCACGAACATAAAATTTTCCGCGGCGAACCGAATTTCCGCAAATGTTCGCGAACGGGCGAACCGCCATAGACTTCAATAGACAGGCGAATTTTAAAACCCACAGGGACTCTTTCTGGCCACAATAGTGATGGAAAAGTTGTTTCAAGGGGACTAACACCTGGACTGTGGCATGCCAGAGGGGGATCCATGGCAAAACTCCCATGGAAAATTACGTAGTTGACGCAGAGTGTGGTAAGTTGAATTTGCAATGCGATTAATTTAACCTGCATTAAATCGCAATGCGATTACAACTTAGATCTGAGTTCCTAAGGGTTGCATTGCTAGAATTGACGAATATAACGAATATAGCACTATATTCTCAATCTTCATTATATTCTAGCAATACAACCATTATGAACCCAGCTCTACCACCATTAGGAACCCAGCTCTAAGTTGAATTCGCAATGCGATTAATATAACCTGTATTAATCGCATTGCGATTACAACTTAGTCAACTTTGTGACACTGCAGCTTCAGAATGAATCTAAGATGGATGCTGTCCTTGCTTTTAGATAGGAGGTGGGAGGGTCTGGGAGGGAGGGTATGCTGATTGGCTGGAATGTGTCTGCTGATTGTGAGGTACAGGGTCAAAGTTTGCTCAATGATGATGTATAGGGGGCGGACCGAACATCGCATATGTTCGCCTGCCGCGGCGAACGCGAACAATCTATGTTCACCTGGAACTGTTCGCCGGCGAATAGTTCGGGACATCTCTAATGACAGGTAGAGGAAGAGGCAGACCATTCCGCAGGGGTGGTAGGGGTCAGGCAGGTGCACCAGGCCGGACTGTAAGTGGAAAGTTGGAGAGGGTGATTGCGATTACGTCAAAGGATGCACCAGAGTTGGTTGAGTGGCTCACTCAGCCATCCGCTTCTGCACCCTCCTCATCCTCTGTAGCAGCACCCTCCTCACTCTTTGTTGTGTGCAACCCCAAAGACACCACCACAGACCCTCCACTCGAGCCAGAGGAATTATTTTCCCATCAATTTCCAGACCTAACCAATGCACAGCCATTATTGGCATCAGAGAAGGAAGAGGAGGTAGCAACAGCCGCCACCCAGCGGTCTAACAACAGTACCCAGATCAGCCCAAGTTGGGAACCCAGTGGGAGCAACACCATCAGAACCCACAAAGCCACACTCCCGGCACTCCACGTCCTGCCTCTTCTGCTTCTCCTCTCTCCTCCCATTTGTCCTTTACTCCACCTTCCACCATGCCGTCATCGCGTTCATCTGGCAAAAGGCAGACTTCCGTGGCCCAAATGTTGGAACGTAAAAAGTTGATGACGCCGGATTACCCTCTTGCCCAACGGCTGACCACCGGCTTGTCGCAACTGCTAGCCTGCCAACTACTGCCATACAGACTGGCGGACTCAGATGCCTTTAGATTTGGAAAGTCCCCGGAATGAAATATTTCTCCCAGAATGGCATCCCAGAGCTATATGACCATTTGACCATTTTCAGCGGCAAGTGAATGTATATCTGGGACACAGTGTCGGTGCCAAGATACATCTGACCACAGACACGTGGTCTAGCAAACACGGGCAGGGAAGGTACATAACTTTTACTGCCCACTGGGTGAACCTTCTGACGGCTGTCAAGCATATAACCCGTGGCACCCTTGTGGATTTTTGTTACTGCCACGGATTGCATGCAGGCCTGCCTCTTCTTCTCCTCCTCCTACTCCATCGTCTGTCTCCTCCTCGGCTGACTCCTCCTTTTCCACTGCTACCGCCTCTTCTGCTGCACCCCCCAAGCTCCCCAGAACCTATTCGACGTGCCAGGTGAGACGTTGCCATGCTGTGCTGCGGCTGTTGTGCCTGGAAGCCAAGAGCCACACCGGTCCTGCACTCCTTTCAGCTCTGCGTTCACAGGCCGATCAGTGGCTAACCCCGCTCAATTTGACATTTGGTAAAGTGGTGTGGAACAACGGTACCAATCTGCTGAGCGCGCTGAAACAGGGCAAAATGACACAAGTGCTGTGCATGGCACACATTCTGAACTTAGTCATGCAGTGATTCGTTACCAAATACCCCAGGGTCCAGGATGTCTTACGGCAGGCCAGGAAAATCTCTGGCCATTTTAGAAGATCATGGCTCGCCTTGCTTATGTTCAGCGGCAAAATCACTTGCCCGTCAGACGTCTGATTTGTGACAGCCCGACGCGCTGAACTCCACCTTGTATATGCTTGAAAGGCTTCTCCAGCAGAAGCGTGCTGTTAACGACTACCTGTACAAACTCTGCGGAAGGACAGGTTCTGGGGAGCTTGTTTTTTTTTCACCACGCCGGTGGCTGCTCATGCGCGATGCATGCAGACTTCTGCCGCCATTTGTTGAGATCACCAAAAACTGGTCAGTCGCAGCCAGGGAGCCATCAGTGACATCGTACCTTATGCCTTCTTTCTGGAGCTTGCATTGCTTTGTGTCATTGATCATTCCGTCAAGGAGCAGGAGCTGGAAGATGAGGAAGTCACAATGCTGAATGAATTCCCAGGGGGGGCTACTCCATCTGAGACAAGTCAGCAGGAGTCTGAAGAGGAGTCAGAGGAGGATGGTGCCTGGGGGGAGGAGGAGGAGCAGCAAGAAGAGCAGGCTTTGAGGGGGACTTTAAACTTTTCGGGGATCCCTGGTTTTTTCCTTGGATGGGGGAGGAGACCGAGGACGACATTCTCCTGGGCGATGAGCGAGAGCCAGGCAGCTCCACCGCTTCCAATTTAGTGCAAATGGGGACCTTCCTGCTCCAGTGTTTAAAGAGGGACCCCTGTATAAAAAGCATAAAGGGCAAGGACCAGTATTCGGTGGCAACGTACTTAGACACAAAATGTCGGACATGTTACCAGCATCACAGATTGCTGTCAGAATACAGCATTTCCAGGCCTTGCTTTGAGAGATGCTGCATTCTGCTGTTGCGGATGCTGGCAGAGGAATTTCCACCCACAGAGAAACAGTTGCGAGTACCAATCCTACAGCGCATGCAAGAAGAGGGCAGTTTGAAGATGTTTTGGTCACTTCCGATGAGATCATTCTTGCACACAACCCATCGACAGCCACCCTCCGGATCCAGTCTCAGGGAACGCCTAGACCGACAGGTGTCCGACTACATCGGTTTAACGCAGGCATGAACTGTGGCCAGAGCATGCACAATTTGCCATGGAACTCTTGGCTTGCCCCTCGTCGAGTCTACTGTCCGAAAGGACGTACAGCGCAGCAGGGGGATCGTGACCGATAAGCGCGCTCGCCTAGCTCACGACAGTGTGGACTACCTCACATTTCTAAAAATGAATGAGGCATGGATCTCGGAGGAATTCAACACCTTTGACGACCACACTTAACTGAATTTCCTCATGCCAGCTCACACATATCCGTCACCACCCAGAACAAATAATGGTCCCTGTCTTATGTAAATACAGCGGCATAAAAGGCCTTTTCTGTCCGGTGAATTCCTAATGTTTGGGACCTTGAAGGAATTCAACACCTGTGACGACCATGTGTTAACGAATTTCAACTATTATCATTTGGTTTTTTTTCAAGAGGGGGGATTTCGTTAGCCATGTTTTTTTATCTAATTTTATATTTTTAGTTCTTTTAAGCATATGTATTTGACATGTATTTGTACTGGCCTGCAGTAAAATTGTTATTTAATGACCGACTAATATACCTCCAGCCACATAATCACTTGTTCTTTTCTGTACATTGAATGAATCAATTTTGGGGCCTGTACTCCACTGGCCTGAAGTAAAATTGATATCCAATGACCATCTAATATACCTCCAGCCACATAATCGCTTGTTCTTTTCTGTCAGGTGAATGCCTAATTTTTGGGGCCTGTACTTCTCCTGTGGCCTAAAATAAAAAATTTCTAGGCTCCAGCATAACACATTTTTGAGAGTTTCCCTTTAAGATGCATAAAAATGGCCCCTGATTAAAATACATATTTCTTGTAGGAATTTTTGCCATTGATCCTCCTCTGGTATGTCACTGTCCATGGTTTGAGACGATTTCTGCACTTCTTGTAATTATTTGGTGGCTGAAAATATGACCTGAAGGTTTTTCAGGTTCGCCTGCCAATAAAGTGAATGTGGCCTGCCACGAACTTGCGGTTTGCGAACGTTTGATCGCGTTTGTGAATCGTCACGGCCGATGTTCGTCCATCAGTAGTGATTATATTAAAAGCATGTCAAGAACAGAAACAATGTGGATTTTTAATATAAACACGCTGGTACCGATGGGTTTAAATGCTGAGATATAATTGTTTGTTTTGATTAATGGGGGGAAATTAGAAAGTAGAATGAGAAGAATAGCATTGCTGAGATGAAAGCAAGATGCGGTACATTAAGGGTTAAGACATGAAAATCGAGCAGGCATATAAAGGGTAGTATCTACAAGCGCCAGATTGAGTCCCTGACGAAGGACAACACTTTGTCCGAAACACGTTGAAAGTTTGGCACTCGTAATGATCTGTAGCTCATATACTGACGACACTAGGTCACTCCACATGAGTGCAAGCTTTCAATTCACTAGTACAGAGCAACGCCACCAGCCGGGGCGTGCTCGAGTAGAAAGAGATCAAACCCGCTAAACCCTGAAGTCAAACCTGCAACAGAGGAAAAACAGAGACCACGGAGGCAGGTTTAATAGCAAGGTAATTTTGGTTTACATATTGGCATGCACCTTTGGTCCTTTTCAGGCAGGACAACCAGGAAGGATAGCGAGGAAGGTAGTGTGCGGTATCCTGAATAGAGATGTTTTTAGAATAAAATACTTACACAATATAGTATGTAATGGAGCATTTCACAAAATGTGTTTGCATACTCTATGAGCATGTCCTGTACATTATAGACCCACCTGTTAACACACTGCATCAGAGATTTTGCATACATTTGTATAAAACCTGTAAGTAAAAGGAGCTTAAAGAATGCATAAGGTTGAAATTGCATGCAGTCTTATGGCTCATGCACATGGCTGTTGGTGTTTTTGTGGTCTGAAAAACACAGATACTGGCCATGTGCGTTTTGCATTTTGTGGAACGGAACGTCCGGCCCTCTGTAGAACTATCCTGTCCTTGTCCATAATAAGAACAAGAATAGGACATTTTCTATTTTTTTGTGGGTGCCGACATACATACAAATGCGGAAAGTACAAGGCTTTTGTGCCATTGAAGTGAATTGGTCTGCATCCGATCCACAAAAAGTGCAGACCAGATGCAGACAATAACACGGTCGTGTGCAAGAGCTCTTAGTGACAGATTTTTTGAGCCAAACATAGAAGTAGAGAGAAAGGAAAAGTTTCCTTCTATACTTCTTTTTATTCCTTTTGTAACCACTCGTGTTGGGCTTGAAAAACAGTAAAACTGCCACAAAAATCCAGAGTCCAGCCTTATTGAAATAGTTAGGGTATATTTCGTTTTCACATCTGTTGCTGGTTTTTCTGGCAGGCTGTTAGGTTAGATAATGCTGGAAATTGGCTGGACAAATACAGCTGCGTGCAGCAATTTTTGTCAAGGCGAATCCTGGTATATTTTTCAGGGAGTGGATGGATCTCCGCTAGATTCCATTATAGTCAATGGGGTCCGGCTGGCAAGCGGCACTATCCAGCAATGCCAGATTAAGAGAACTGCAGAGGGCTGTTCTAGGGGTGGTCGATATAGACGATATAGGCGATATGCGATATAAATTTGTGCCACGATATGGATTTTGAGCATATCGCCTATATCGCCGGACCGCGATATGATCCTTAGCCGGCACACTGGAGAAGGAGAGAGTCCCTCCCTCCCCACTATGCACGGCTGCCGCTGACCACCAATGACAAAAGAGGAGGAGGGGAGGGACTGACAGTAAATCATTGAGTAAGTTTTCACGATCTCAGTGAGCGCGTGAAAACTCAAATCCGATGGTATATTCTAAACCCCAGGCGTTCCCATGGTGACAGGGACGCTTGCCTGGGGGTTAGAATATACAGGGCCACGCCGCTGACAGTAGAACATTTAAAAACTAATCAGTAACTTTAACTTTATTCATTGGTGATCTCTTTACTGTATACCTTACTAGGTCTTAGCTCCGGTAACAGCAGGCAGTGCGGGCGGGCGGCGCTCACTCACTGACGTCACGCGCCTGCTCCTCCCACTAGGCGGCGCAGGCGCGTGACGTCAGTGAGTGAGCGCCGCCCCCCACACTGCCTGCTGTTATCGGAGCTAAGACCTAGTAAGGTATACAGTAAAGAGATCACCAATGAATAAAGTTAAAGTTACTGATTAGTTTTTAAATGTATTCCTGTGAGCGTCGGGGGGGGGGGGGGGGGATCTGTGGATGGCACCGTTTAGGGGAGGGGGGGAGTTCTGTGGATGGCACCGTTTAGGGGAGGGGGGGAGATCTGTGGATGGCACCGTTTAGGGGAGGGGGGGGATCTGGGGATGGCACCGTTTAGGGGAGGTGGGGATCTGTGGATGGCACCATTTAGGGGAGGGGGGGGATCTGGGGATGGCACCGTTTAGGGGAGGGGGGGATCTGGGGATGGCACCGTTTAGGGGAGGGGGGGAGATCTGTGGATGGCACCATTTAGGGGAGGGGGGGGATCTGGGGATGGCACCGTTTAGGGGAGGGGGGGAGATCTGTGGATGGCACCGTTTAGGGGAGGGGGGGAGATATGTGGATGGCACCGTTTAGGGGGGGGGAGATCTGTGGATGGCACCGTTTAGGGGAGGGGGGGAGATCTGTGGATTGCACCGTTTAGGGGAGGGGGGGGAGATCTGTGGATGGCACCGTTTAGGGGAGGGGGGGGAGATCTGTGGATGGCACCGTTTAGGGGAGGGGGGGATCTGTGGATGGCACCGTTTAGGGGAGGGGGGGGAGATCTGTGGATGGCACCGTTTAGTGGGGGGGGAGATCTGTGGATGGCACCGTTTAAAGGGGGGGGAGATCTGTGGATGGCACCGTTTAGGGGAGGGGGGAATCTGTGGATGGCACAGTTTAGGGGAAGGGGGGGGAATCTGTGGATGGCACCGTTTAGGGGAGGGGGGGGATCTGGGGATGGCACCGTTTAGGGGAGGTGGGGATCTGTGGATGGCACCATTTAGGGGAGGGGGATCAGCTCCCTGCTGTTTTGTGCACAAAGCACAGGGCAGCAGGGAGAGTGTAAAGTCCTATTCACCCTAATAGAGCTCTATTAGGGTGAATATGACAAGGGTTATACGTTCTAGCCCTTAAGGAGACTAATAGTTATTAAATAAAAAGTAAAAAAAAGTTTAAACGCCCCCCCAAATATAGAAAACAATATATCGCAATATATATCGCATATCGCACATGCTTAAAATTATATCGCAATATAGATTTTAGGCCATATCGCCCACCCCTAGGCTGTTCTGTGATGGAACACCCTGCTGGAGAGCACAGATCTGATTCTAGCCTTATTCATGCTGTAGAGGGAAGTGTCTGGTAGGTGTATATATATATTTGTGGTCATGGCTACGGCCAAGAGATGTCCGAAGAACCCTGGGGAGAGAAACAACGGGAACAACCTAACCCAGCTAGGCGTGTCTTAACTAACCTGACTAAATGGCTGTTGTGTGCCCTAAGCCCTGATCGAGGGTAGGCCTATAAGTGAGCATACCCTGTGGAAGTGAGAAGATAAGGGAGGGAGGGTGGGGCACCTGAGAACGCATGCCTGTGAGTGAGGCTGTGGCTCGTATATGAAGGGCCTCCGCCCCTCCCACAAATGCAGGCTGACAAATCAGCCTTACCAACTTGTGGTCATGGCTACGGCCAAGAGATGTCTGAAGAACCCTGGGAGAGAAACAACGGGAACAACCTAACCCAGCTAGGCGTGTCTTAACTAACCTGACTAAATGTCTGTTGTGTGCCCTAAGCCATGATCGAGGGTAGGCCTATAAGTGGGCAAAAACCAAGCCAAGTAGGGTAGAAAAAGAACTCAAATGGCATGTGCGAACTGATCCCCAAGCCAACTGCAAGGCGTCAGGAATCTAGAGCGAAAATTCGGGGTGTGTGAGGCAAGGCCAGAAGGAGACCTACAACCCGTCTTGTGGATGACAAGGCGAGAGACATGATGCTCAATATTGCGGATACTGCCCCCGAAGCGGAATGGAGTACCGGGAATACGTTGAGAAATGGATCATGAAAACCAACTGAACCTGTAAAGTTTTGGCTCTAGTGCGAGTACTGGCAATACCCCAGCCTCAGGAGATTGTGGGACCGAAACTTAACTGCCTAGACTATGCAGGAATGAGGGCCAAAGAACCATGTAGATAGGAAGAGAATCCTTGAATAGTTCCCCAGACAACAGCTATCTGCTAGCTGTGGTCCGCGCGTTGTTCTACTGTAAGCCCCTGAGAATTGTTTTAACGCTTGAGACGTGAAGACCGACCTACTATCTGAATCTTCTACCGTGAGGAAAATGCTGGACCTTGTTCAAAACCCGATTCAACGTGGTTGTAGGGAGTCTGAGGTTAGGCCAAATACAATTTAACTATGTTGTGAGAGTCTAGGGTCAATATGGCAAGGTCATAATGTACGAGGTCCTATCGATGTCTTCCCGTGGGTGAAGGAGTGCAAATTTGCTATTAATGCTCCAGGCGGTTTAGTAACTTGTAACCGTATTAACAGACCACGACTTTTGCACGAGAGACTTGGCTGAAGAGATGTATGCCTTTTGACCGTGATCAGAGACTGAAATGCTGGAGAGGATAGCCCTACTTGTTCATCCCCCCGCATGACCTAAAAGAAAGTATGGAGAATTAAAACAAGACAAAGCAGCTGCGAAAAAATATATATATTTTTTTTATTACTGCTTGGACCCTGGATGGAAGGGGCAACCGAGACATTGAGTTCTGAAACACTTCTAGCAGGGGAGCGACAGGCATTAGCGATAAAAAGTGAACCTGAAGAACGTGACAGGCAACAGACATTTGATAAACCAAAGCTTGAATAAACGTAACAGTCAATGGACATTCGGGATTAATAAAAGTAAGCTTGAATAATGTAAACAGGCCACAGACATTAGAAATTTAAAAAACTCAAGCCTAAGTAACGTAAACAGGCATTAGAAGTTAGTGAACGTAAGCCTGAATAACGTAAACAGGCAACAGACATTAGAAGTTAGTGAACGTAAGCCTGAATAACGTAAACAGGCAACAGTAACCAATTAACTTAAGCCTGAATAACCTGAACAGGTAGCAGACAAACAAGAAGCAGACATCTTACACAAATGTGGTTTGTCAGGTGACCGGATTTGCTGGAGATGCGGCATTGGAGAGGGATCTTTATCCCATATATGGTGGTCATGCCCTCTAATCACCCCATTCTGGGAAGGCGTTAATAAGATAATAAATACAGTCTCGGCTATAGAACTAAAGATCACACTTGAAATGGTGTTCTTCTCACTTCCAACTGACCTTTACAGACCATCCAGACGCAATTTAGTAACCCACCTTATAGTGGCTGCCAAATCTATCATACCTCTCCACTGGAGAGACGCAAACGCCCCCTCAATAAAGGAATGGATTACCAAGGTAAATCAAATTTGTAGTTTCGAAGAAATGACAAGTTGGATCAACAGAAACCACGAGAAATTTCTGAAAACCTGGCACCCTTGGAGGTCATGGAATGATGGGCAGTGATGTGAAATTAGCTGATAACCCCATATCATAACAAACCACTGATGAGCTAGAGTCATCTAACCGACACCCTGATCTAGATCTTGAGCTTAGTTCCTTAGTTCCTCAACTCATACACAGTTCTACTGAGCACTGAAATAGTTTAAACCTCGCTTACTATCTATCCCCCCTCCACTCCCCCTCCTCTTCTTCATCTTTCTTCTCCTTCTATCTCCTCTCTCCCCCTTTCTTTTTCAATATCTTTTTCTATCTTATCTTTTTTATGTATAAATGGCATATGGTCCAGACAACCATGGTCTCCCTTGATACTTTGATATACTTTGCTATGCAATTATTAGGTCTTTACTTAACACCTCTAGGAGTCATATAGGTGACTGAGATCATTGCTATACCGCATGATATTACTTATGGATCTATAAAGATACGTCAAATAGTTAATATATGTAATGTATATGACCTGTGATATCAACTTTGTATACTACTATATATGGCCAAATGGTCTGTTTGTTTTGAAAAATTCTGAAAATAAAGAATAAAAAAAAAAAAAGACATTAGAAGTTAGTAAAGGTGAGCCTGAATAGCGTAAAAAGGCGACAGACATTAGAAGTTAGTAACGTAAGCCTGAATAACGCAAACAGGCAACAGACATTAGTAATTAATGAACGTGAGCCTGAATAACGTAAACAAGCAACAGACCTTGGTTGATAGCAAACGTAAGCCTGAATAACGCAAATAGGCAACAGACATTAGTAATCAATGAACGTGAGCCTGAATAACGTAAACAGTCAACAGACCTTGGTTGCTAGCAAACGTAAGCCTGAATAACGTAAACAGGCAACAGACATTAGAAGTTAGTGAACGTAAGCCTGAATAACGTAAACAGGCAACGGATATTGGTAGTTAGTAAACATAAGCCTGAATAACGTAAACAGGCAACAGACATTAGTAGTTAGCAAACGTAAGCCTGAATAACGTAAAACAGGCAACAGACATTGGTAGTTAGTAAACGTAAGCCTGAATAACGTAAACAGCAACAGACATTGAATAATAAACGTGGACCTGAATAACATAAACAGGCAACAGACATTAGAAGTTAGTGAACGTAAGCCTGAATAACGTAAACAGGCAACAGACATTAGAAGTTAGTGAACGTAAGCCTGAATAACGTAAACAGGCAACGGACATTAGAAGTTAGTGAACGTAAGCCGGAATAAAGTAAACAGGCAACGGACATTAGAAGTTAGTGAACGTAAGCCTGAATAACGTAAACAGGCAACGGACATTAGAAGTTAGTGAACGTAAGCCTGAATAATGTAAACAGGCAACAGATATTGATAGTTAGTAAACGAAAGCCTGAATAACGTAAACAGGCAACAGACATTGGTAGTTGGCAAACGTAAGCCTGAATAACGTAAACAGGCAACAGTAATCAATTAACGTATGCCTGAATAATGATAACAGGCAACAGACATTAGTAATTAATAACGTAAGCTTGAATAACGTAAACTGGCAACAGACATTGGTAGTTAGTAAACGTAAGCCTGAATAACGTAAACAGCAACAGACATTGAATAATAAACGTGGACCTGAATAACGTAAACAGGCAACAGACATTAGAAGTTAGTGAACGTAAGCCTGAATAACGTAAACAGGCAACAGACATTGGTAGTTAGTAAACGTAAGCCTGAATAACGTAAACAGCAACAGACATTGAATAATAAACGTGGACCTGAATAACGTAAACAGGCAACAGACATTAGAAGTTAGTGAACGTAAGCCTGAATAACGTAAAGAGGCAACGGATATTGGTAGTTAGTAAACGTAAGCCTGAATAACGTAAACAGCAACAGACATTGAATAATAAACGTGGACCTGAATAACGTAAACAGGCAACAGACATTGGTAGTTGGCAAACGTAAGCCTGAATAACGTAAACAGGCAACAGTAATCAATTAACGTATGCCTGAATAATGTAAACAGGCAACAGACATTAGTAATTAACCACTTAAGGACCACAGGTTTATACCCCCCTAAAGACCAGGCCCTTTTTTACAAATCGGCACTACACTACTTTCTCCGTTTATTGCTCGGTCATGCAACTTACCACCCAAATGAATTTTACCTCCTTTTCTTCTCACTAATAGAGCTTTCATTTGGTGGTATTTCATTGCTGCTGACATTTTTACTTTTTTTGTTATTAATCGAAATTTAACGATTTTTTTGCAAAAAAATGACATTTTTCACTTTCAGTTGTAAAATTTTGCAAAAAAAACGAGATCCATATAGAAATTTTGCTCTAAATTTATAGTTCTACATGTCTTTGATAAAAAAAAAATGTTTGGGTAAAAAAAAAATGGTTTGGGTAAAAGTTATAGCGTTTACAAACTATGGTACAAAAATGTGAATTTCCGCTTTTTGAAGCAGCTCTGACTTTCTGAGCACCTGTCATGTTTCCTGAGGTTCTACAATGCCCAGACAGTACAAACACCCCACAAATGACCCCATTTCGGAAAGTACACACCCTAAGGTATTCGCTGATGGGCATAGTGAGTTCATAGAACTTTTTATTTTTTGTCACAAGTTAGCGGAAAATGATGATTTATTTATTTATTTTTTTTTTCTTACAAAGTCTCATATTCCACTAACTTGTGACAAAAAATAAAAACTTCTATGAACTCACTATGCCCATCACGAAATACCTTGGGGTCTCTTCTTTCCAAAATGGGGTCACTTGTGGGGTAGTTATACTGCCCTGGCATTCTAGGGGCCCAAATGTGTGGTAAGGAGTTTGAAATCATATTCTGTAAAAAATGACCTGTGAAATCCGAAAGGTGCTCTTTGGAATATGGGCCCCTTTGCCCACCTAGGCTGCAAAAAAGTGTCACACATCTGGTATCTCTGTATTCAGGAGAAGTTGAGGAATGTGTTTTGGGGTGTCTTTTTACATATACCCATGCTGGGTGAGATAAATATCTTGGTCAAATGCCAACTTTGTATAAAAAAAATGGGAAAAGTTGTCTTTTGCCAAGATATTTCTCTCACCCAGCATGGGTATATGTAAAAAGACACCCCAAAACACATTCCCCACCTTCTCCTGAGTACGGCAATACCAGACGTGTGACACTTTTTTGCAGCCTAGGTGGGCAAAGGGGCCCATATTCCAAAGAGCACCTTTCAGATTTCACTGGTCATTTTTTACAGAATTTGATTTCAAACTCCTTACCACACATTCGGGCCCCTAGAATGCCAGGGCAGTATAACTACCCCACAAGTGACCCCATTTTGGAAAGAAGACACCCCAAGGTATTCCGTGAGGGGCATGGCAAGTTCCTAGAATTTTTTATTTTTTGTCACAAGTTAGTGGAAAATTATGATTTTTATTTTTTATTTTTTTTTCATACAAAGTCTCATATTCCACTAACTTGTGACAAAAAATAAAAACTTCCATGAACTCACTATGCCCATCAGCGAATACCTTGGGGTCTCTTCTTTCCAAAATGGGGTCACTTGTGGGGTAGTTATACTGCCCTGGCATTCTAGGGGCCCAAATGTGTGGTAAGGAGTTTGAAATCAAATTCTGTAAAAAATGACGAGTGAAATCCGAAAGGTGCTCTTTGGAATATGGGCCCCTTTGCCCACCTAGGCTGCAAAAAAGTGTCACACATCTGGTATCTCTGTATTCAGGAGAAGTTGAGGAATGTGTTTTGGGGTGTCTTTTCACATATACCCATGCTGGGTGAGATAAATATCTTGGTCAAATGCCAACTTTGTATAAAAAAATGGGAAAAGTTGTCTTTTGCCAAGATATTTCTCTCACCCAGCATGGGTATATGTAAAATGACACCCCAAAACACATTCCCCAACTTCTCCTGAGTACGGGGATACCAGATGTGTGACACTTTTTTGCAGCCTAGGTGGGCAAAGGGGCCCATATTCCAAAGAGCACCTTTCGGATTTCACAGGTCATTTTTTACAGAATTTGATTTCAAACTCCTTACCACACATTTGGGCCCCTAGAATGCCAGGGCAGTATAACTACCCCACAAGTGACCCCATTTTGGAAAGAAGAGACCCCAAGGTATTCGCTGATGGGCATAGTGAGTTCATGGAAGTTTTTATTTTTTGTCACAAGTTAGTGGAATATGAGACTTTGTATGAAAAAAAAAACAAAAAAAAAAAAACAGCATTTTCCACTAACTTGTGACAAAAAATAAAAAATTCTAGGAACTCGCCATGCCCCTCACGGAATACCTTGGGGTGTCTTCTTTCCAAAATGGGGTAACTTGTGGGGTAGTTATACTGCCCTGGCATTTTCCAGGGGCCCTAATGTGTGGTAAGTAGGTAAATGACCTGTGAAATCCTAAAGGTGCTCTTTGGAATATGGGCCCCTTTGCCCACCTAGGCTGCAAAAAAGTGTCACACATGTGGTATCGCCGTATTCAGGAGAAGTTGGGGAATGTGTTTTGGGGTGTCATTTTACATATACCCTTGCTGGGTGAGAGAAATATCTTGGCAAAAGACAACTTTTCCCATTTTTTTATACAAAGTTGGCATTTGACCAAGATATTTCTCTCACCCAGCATGGGTATATGTAAAATGACACCCCAAAACACATTCCCCAACTTCTCCTGAGTACGGCGATACCAGATGTGTGGCACTTTTTTGCAGCCTAGATGCGCAAAGGTGCCCAAATTCCTTTTAGGAGGGCATTTTTAGACATTTGGATACCAGACTTCTTCTCACGCTTTGGGGCCCCTAGAATGCCAGGGCAGTATAAATACCCCACATGTGACCCCATTTTGGAAAGAAGACACCCCAAGGTATTCAATGAGGGGCATGGCGAGTTCATAGAAATTTTTTTTTTTTGGCACAAGTTAGCGGAAATTGATATTTTTAATTTTTTTCTCACAAAGTCTCCCGTTCCGCTAACTTGGGACAAAAATTTCAATCTTTCATGGACTCAATATGCCCCTCATGGAATACCTGGGGGTGTCTTCTTTCCGAAATGGGGTCACATGTGGGGTATTTATACTGCCCTGGCATTCTAGGGGCCCTAAAGCGTGAGAAGAAGTCTGGAATATAAATATCTAAAAAATTTTACGCATTTGGTTTCCGTGAGGGGTATGGTGAGTTCATGTGAGATTTTATTTTTTGACACAAGTTAGTGGAATATGAGACTTTGTAAGAAAAAAAAAAATAATAATTCCGCTAACTTGGGCCAAAAAAATGTCTGAATGGAGCCTTACAGGGGGGTGATCAATGACAGGGGGGTGATCAATGACAGGGGGGTGATCAATGACAGGGGGGTGATCAGGGAGTCTATATGGGGTGATAACCACAGTCATTGATCACGCCCGTGTAAGGCTTCATTCAGACGTCCGTATGCGTTTTGCGGATCCGATCCATCTATCAGTGCATCCGTAAAAATCATGCGGACATCTGAATGGAGCTTTACAGGGGGGTAATCAATGACAGGGGGGTGATCAATGACAGGGGGGGTGATCAATGACAGGGGGGTGATCAGGGAGTCTATATGGGGTGATCACCACAGTCATTGATCACGCCCCTGTAAGGCTTCATTCAGACGTCCGGATGCGTTTTGCGGATCCGATCCATCTATTAGTGGATCCGTAAAAATCATGCGGACGTCTGAATGGAGCTTTACAGGGGGGTAATCAATGACAGGGGGGTAATCAATGACAGGGGGGTGATCAGGGAGTCTATATGGGGTGATCACCACAGTCATTGATCACGCCCCTGTAAGGCTTCATTCAGACGTCCGGATGCGTTTTGCGGATCCGATCCATCTATCAGTGCATCCGTAAAAATCATGCGGACATCTGAATGGAGCTTTACAGGGGGGTGATCAGGGAGTCTATATGGGGTGATCACCACAGTCATTGATCATGCCCCTGTAAGGCTTCATTCAGACGTCCGGATGCGTTTTGCGGATCCGATCCATCTATCAGTGGATCCGTAAAAATCATGCGGACGTCTGAATGGAGCTTTACAGGGGGGTAATCAATGACAGGGGGGTGATCAGGGAGTCTATATGGGGTGATCACCACAGTCATTGATCACGCCCCTGTAAGGCTTCATTCAGACGTCCGGATGCGTTTTGCGGATCCGATCCATCTATCAGTGCATCCGTAAAAATCATGCGGACATCTGAATGGAGCTTTACAGGGGGGTAATCAATGACAGGGGGGTGATCACCACAGTCATTGATCATGCCCCTGTAAGGCTTCATTCAGACGTCCGGATGCGTTTTGCGGATCCGATCCATCTATCAGTGCATCCGTAAAAATCATGCGGACATCTGAATGGAGCTTTACAGGGGGGTAATCAATGACAGGGGGGTGATCACCACAGTCATTGATCATGCCCCTGTAAGGCTTCATTCAGACGTCCGGATGCGTTTTGCGGATCCGATCCATCTATCAGTGGATCCGTAAAAATCATGCGGACGTCTGAATGGAGCTTTACAGGGGGGTAATCAATGACAGGGGGGTAATCAATGACAGGGGGGGTAATCAGGGAGTCTATATGGGGTGATCACCACAGTCATTGATCATGCCCCTGTAAGGCTTCATTCAGACGTCCGGATGCGTTTTGCGGATCCGATCCATCTATCAGTGGATCCGTAAAAATCATGCGGACGTCTGAATGGAGCTTTACAGGGGGGTAATCAATGACAGGGGGGTAATCAATGACAGGGGGGTGATCAGGGAGTCTATATGGGGTGATCAGGGGCTAATAAGGGGTTAATAAGTGACGGGGGGGGGTGTAGTGTAGTGTAGTGGTGCTTGGTGCTACTTTACTGAGCTGCCTGTGTCCTCTGGTGGTCGATCCAAACAAAGGGGACCACCAGAGGACCAGGTAGCAGGTATATTAGACGCTGTTATCAAAACAGCGTCTAATATACCTGTTAGGGGTTAAAAAAAACACATCTCCAGCCTGCCAGCGAACGATCGCCGCTGGCAGGCTGGAGATCAACTCTCTTACCTTCCGTTCCTGTGAGCGCGCGCGCCTGTGTGCGCGCGTTCACAGGAAATCTCGGCTCACGCGAGATGACGCCTATTGGCGTTAGCGTAGCCTGAGGGAGCCGCCGCGATGACGCCTTTCGGCGTTAGGCGTGCGGCAAGTGGTTAATAACGTAAGCTTGAATAACGTAAACAGGAAACAGACATTGGAAGTTAGTAAACGTAAGCCTGAATAACGTAAACAGGCAACAGATATTGGTAGTTGGTAAACGTAAACGTAAATAAAGTAAACAGGCAACAGACATTAGTAGTTAGCAAACGTAAACCTGAATAACATAAAACAGGCAACAGATATTGGTAGTTGGCAAACGTAAGCCTGAATAACGTAAACAGGCAACACATATTGATAGTTAGTATACGAAAGCCTGAATAACGTAAACAGGCAACAGACATTGGTAGTTAGCAAACGTAAGCCTGAATAACGTAAAACAGGCAACAGACATTGGTAGTTAGTAAACGTAAGCCTGAATAACGTAAACAGCAACAGACATTGAATAATAAACGTGGACCTGAATAACGTAAACAGGCAACAGACATTAGAAGTTAGTGAACGTAAGCCTGAATAACGTAAACAGGCAATGGACATTAGAAGTTAGTGAACGTAAGCCTGAATAACGTAAACAGGCAACGGACATTAGAAGTTAGTGAACGTAAGCCTGAATAACGTAAACAGGCAACAGATATTGATAGTTAGTAAATGAAAGCCTGAATAACGTAAACAGGCAACGGACATTAGAAGTTAGTGAACATAAGCCTGAATAACGTAAACAGGCAACGGACATTAGAAGTTAGTGAACGTAAGCCTGAATAACGTAAACAGGCAACGGACATTAGAAGTTAGTGAACGTAAGCCTGAATAACGTAAACAGGCAACGGACATTAGAAGTTAGTGAACGTAAGCCTGAATAACGTAAAACAGGCAACAGACATTGGTAGTTAGTAAACGTAAGCCTGAATAACGTAAACAGGCAACAGACATTAGAAGTTAGTGAACGTAAGCCTGAATAACGTAAACAGGCAACGGACATTAGAAGTTAGTGAACGTAAGCCTGAATAACGTAAACAGGCAACAGATATTGATAGTTAGTAAACGAAAGCCTGAATAACGTAAACAGGCAACGGACATTAGAAGTTAGTGAACGTAAGCCTGAATAACGTAAACAGGCAACGGACATTAGAAGTTAGTGAACGTAAGCCTGAATAACGTAAACAGGCAACAGATATTGATAGTTAGTAAACGAAAGCCTGAATAACGTAAACAGGCAACAGACATTGGTAGTTGGCAAACGTAAGCGTGAATAACGTAAACAGGCAACAGTAATCAATTAACGTATGCCTGAATAATGTAAACAGGCAACAAACATTAGTAATTAATTATGTAAGCTTGAATAACGTAAACAGGCAACAGATATTGGAAGTTAGTAAACGTAAGCCTGAATAACGTAAACAGGCAACAGATATTGGTAGTTGGTAAACGTAAATAACGTAAACAGGCAACAGACATTAGTAGTTAGCAAACGTAAGCCTGAATAACGTAAAACAGGCAACAGACATTGGTAGTTAGTAAACGTAAGCCTGAATAACGTAAACAGGCAACAGACATTGGTAGTTGGTAAACAAAAGCCTGAATAACGTAAACAGGCAACAGACATTAGAAGTTAGTGAACGTAAGCCTGAATAACGTAAACAGGCAACAGATATTGATAGTTAGTAAACGAAAGCCTGAATAACGTAAACAGGCAACAGATATTGGTAGTTGGCAAACGTAAGCCTGAATAACGTAAACAGGCAACAGTAATCAATTAACGTATGCCTGAATAATGTAAACAGGCAACAGACATTGGAAGTTAGTAAACGTAAGCCTGAATAACGTAAACAGGCAACAGATATTGGTAGTTGGTAAACGTAAACGTGAATAACGTAAACAGGCGACAGACATTGGTAGTTGGTAAACGTAAGCCTGAATAACGTAAGCAGGCGACAGATATCAATGATCGATGAATGTAGGCCTGAATAACGTAAACAGGCAACAGACATTAGTAGTTAGAAAAACGTAAGCCTGAATAACATAAACAGGCAACAGACATTAATAGTTAGTAAACGTAAGCCTGAATAACATAAACAGGCAACGGTAATCAATTAATGTAAGCCTGAATAATGTAAATAGTCAACAGACATTAGAAGTTAGTGAACATAAGCCTAAATAATGCAAACAGGCAACAGACATTAGTAATTAATAAATGTAAGCCTGAATAACTTAAACAGGCAACGGACATTAAATAATAAACGTATGCCTGAATAGAGTAAACAGGCAGCAGATATCAATGACCAATGAATACAGCCTGAAAGACTTAAAACAGGTGACAGACATTAATGATCGATAAACGTAAAAACCTGAATAAACAACCGGGCAAGAGACATTGGACGGTGTGATGAGCGTGAGTCTAACAATGTGACAGGCGGCAACATTGATAATTTGAAAACATGAGCCAGATGAATCGACCAAGTGATGAGAACTCATCAACCGTGAGGGGAATGAAGACGACCCTCGTCAGAAACCCTGAGTGAAAAAAAAAAAATAGTAATTTTTTTTTATTTATTTTTTTAAGGCGACTGTACTCACATTCACGGACTGCCAGACTGCTGCCTCCGGCAGTGGCAAAACAATGTTATTGTGCCCTAGCACCTGCTCCAACTTGAGACCGACTGCAGACTAAAGTACCTGTCATTTCTGCTGGCCAGAGGATGATGGTCACTGGCTGGACTGGAGAGGTGACTGGGGGAGCCCTGAAGCTGGTTGCTCCTGCAGCCATCGTACCGGCGAGGGTCACCAGGGGAGCGGCACCGGCCTGAGTACCGTTAATGCGGGAACGGGGAGCGGGGGATCTGGAATGGCGGGTTCTAGAGCGAGAGTGCCGAGTCTGGAGCAGGAGCGGCTGGGACTGGAACAGGAGCGGGATTGGCCTCGACTCTCAGAGGAGTGGCCGTGGCGGCGGGGGGGGTGGTTGAGAGGAGGGAGCGGCTGCCTGGAGAACAGCGGCGTCTGCCAGGAAAGCGGTACGGGGGCGGGGAGTGCGAAATGCTCCTGTAAGAGATCGGGAAGTCCGGGGAAAAGCCGTGACGCATCGGTGTCCGATGCATGACCGACTCGGGGCAACAAATCAAGCACTTCGTAGCAGCGCCGCGCGTCACAGGTTCTACAACGTGACATCATCACGCCTAATGCCATCTTACCTGTATTTCCCCCTTTTTTTAAAAAAATTTTGTGAAAACTAAAATCCAGACGCGGAAAGAAGAAGACAAATTTCATTTTGCTAATCATGACCCTTCACCAAAACATACAAAGTGAATAGTAAAACTTCCTTATACCTAGTAGGAACTCATTCCTATTGAATTATTGGCTTCAGCTGAAGTAAATCAAAACAGATTGTTTTGACTAGCAAAGGCAAGGAGACCAAGCTGAGTGAATAAGAACCGAGGCATGAATGCAACAGTAACACAAAAACCAGCTCACCCAAGCACCACAGACCGCTTTTTTTTTGTTGTAACAGAACCGCTCTCCAGTAAAATAGCTATGCTTTAACAGAACTGTTGCTATCCCTCCATTATTCCTCCTGGCAATGCTGGTACAACATGGCAGCTGAGTGCCAGACAGATGGATTCAAGGGAGCATAGCCGATAGGGTAGAGAACGCTGGAGGCAGACACCCCGTAACTGCGACACTAGAAGCGGTGAACGAGAGACCAGGGGGCGAACTAACAGACAGACGAAACAGCCACACCGTGCGAGACCGTGAGTGTGCCGCACGTGCAAGGAAGCTGATGGCGTGGTCGCGAGTGCAGGTAAGGAAAGCGCAAGGCGGGAGGGAGATCAGAATGATCCGTGTGCTTGAGAGCTGCGGGAGCCCTACCCGACCTGCAAGCCCAGTGAGAAACAAACCGAGAGCGGCGGTTGTCCTTGAACCCGAGTTGCGCTTATACCGTAAGAAACTTTGGCTGGCTCAGGGCACCGGGGCCCATGCATACTTACGAGTCGAGCACACTTCAGCGTTGGTGTGAGCTGCTTGGGGCAGGGATGAAAATACGCCCCCCCCTGCACCTGAGAACGCATGCCTGTGAGTGAGGCTGTGGCTCGTATATGAAGGGCCTCTGCCCCTCCCACAAATGCAGGCTGACAAATCAGCCTTACCAACATTATATATATATATATATATATATATATACACATATATACAGTACAGACCAAAAGTTTGGACATACCTTCTCATTCAAAGAGTTATCTTTATTTTCATGACTATGAAGGCATCAAAACTATGAATTAACACATGTGGAATTATATACATAACAAACAAGTGGGAAACAACTGAAAATATGTCATATTCTAGGTTCTTCAAAGTAGCCACCTTTTGCTTTGATTACTGCTTTGCACACTCTTGGCATTCTCTTGATGAGCTTCAAGAGGTAGTCCCCTGAAATGGTCTTCCAACAGTCTTGAAGGAGTTCCCAGAGATGCTTAGCACTTGTTGGCCCTTTTGCCTTCACTCTGCGGTCCAGCTTACCCCAAACCATCTCGATTGGGTTCAGGTCCGGTGACTGTGGAGGCCAGGTCATCTGGCGCAGCACCCCATCACTCTCCTTCATGGTCAAATAGCCCTTACTTTCAAAGTTTTCCCAATTTTTCGTCTGACTGACCTTCATTTCTTAAAGTAATGATGGCCACTAGTTTTTCTTTACTTAGCTGCTTTTTTCTTGCCATAATACAAATTCTAACAGTCTATTCAGTAGGACTATCAGCTGTGTATCCACCTGACTTCTCCTCAACGCAACTGATGGTCCCAACCCCATTTATAAGGCAAGAAATCCCACTTATTAAACCTGACAGGGCACACCTGTGAAGTGAAAACCATTTCAGGGGACTACCTCTTGAAGCTCATCAAGAGAATGCCAAGAGTGTGCAAAGCAGTAATCAAAGCAAAAGGAGGCTACTTTGAAGAACCTAGAATATTACATATTTTCAGTTGTTTCACACTTGTTTGTTATGTATATAATTCCACATGTGTTAATTCATAGTTTTGATGCCTTCAGTGTGAATCTACAATTTTCATAGTCATGAAAATAAAGAAAACTTTTTGAATGAGAAGGTGTGTCCAAACTTTTGGTCTGTACTGTATGTATATGCCCCATTGTGTGTATGTATCTATATTTGTACATATATGCATATTGGGCCCTGTAGAGGGAAGTGTATTAAATATTCTCTAGATTCAATTCCCTATCAACTCTTCATCCCACTAGTTGATACAGGCCCATGTTTACAGATACACTGGTGTTGATAGCCTGTAGGCCATGGCTTGCATTGTTAAGGTTTATAACAGCTGATCAGTATCAGGTCCACTTTTGTGAAGACCCCAAACAAGCCGTTGGTGACATGCTAAACCTGTTTTTTATAGCATGGGTTATCCACACATCTGCTCCATGGCCAAACACCTTCCCTCTACTTATGATAGATAAATAGTCCAGAATTTGGGACTAGGGGAGGGCTCATCACCACAAAGAGAGGAATGGAAGAGGGAGGATGAAACAAGCAGCTCCATGAAGGAAGAAGGGTTGAGCCGTGCAGGCCCTGGATTACCCCCTGGAATGGCTAAGTAACCCTTTTTCTATACCACCAACAATTCCCTGATATCATTAACCCTATCATTCTCACTGCTACCAATAACCCCTGCTATACCCCCTGGCTTGCATTACCTCTATACATTAACCCCTATAATCCCTGCAATAACCCCTGCTCTGCATTGCCCTGATTCCACTACCTTTCACCAACCCTGGGTTAACCCTTTCCTCTGTGTTAACCCTTGCAGTGCCACACCCTGTAGCCCACAGCTACATCCCTGCCTATACCCCTGGCCTGCATTGTATTAACCCTTGCAGTGCCACTATCCCCCGGTTAACCCCTGTAACCCTGTATACACCATAAGGACAGCGTATAGGGTAAGAAGGGAGTGTAGTTTGTGCGGTGGAATTGGGATTGTACTGTGTTAGGGTAGTTTAGGTGTATCATAGTGTTGTTACTGTATTGCGGTGTGTGTCTATATGTATATATATTTACAGTCAGGTCCATAAATATTGGGACATCAACACAATTCTAACATTTTTGGCTCTATACACCACCACAATGGATTTTAAATGAAACGGACAAGATGTGCTTTAACTGCAGACTGTCAGCTTTAATTTGAGGGTATTTACATCCAAATCAGGTGAACAGTGCAGGAATTACAACAGTTTGCATATGTGCCTCCCACTTGTTAAGGGACCAAAACTAATGGGACAGAATAATAATCATAAATCAAACTTTCATTTTTTTATACTTGGTTGCAAATCCTTGCAGTTAATTACAGCCTGAAGTCTGGAACGTATAGACATCACCAGACGCTGGGTTTCATCCCTGGTGATGCTCTGCCAGGCCTCTACTGCAACTGTCTTCAGTTCCTGCTTATTCTTGGGGCATTTCCCCTTCAGTTTTGTCTTCAGCAAGTGAAAAGCATGCTCAATTGGATTCAGGTCAGGTGATTGACTTGGCTATTGCATAACATTCCACTTCTTTCCCTTAAAAAACTCTTTGGTTGCTTTTGCAGTATGCTTTGGGTCATTGTCCATCTGCACTGCGAAGCGCCGTCCAATGAGTTCTGAAGCATTTGGCTGAATATGAGCAGATAATATTGCCCGAAACACTTCAGAATTCATCATGCTGCTTTTGTCAGCAGTCACATCATCAATAAATACACAAGAACCAGTACCATTGGCAGCCATACATGCCCACGCCATGACACTACCACCACCATGCTTCACTGATGAGGTGGTATGCTTAGGATCATGAGCAGTTCCTTTCCTTCTCCATACTCTTCTCTTCCCATCACTCTGGTACAAGTTGATCTTGGTCTCATCTGTCCATAGGATGTTGTTCCAGAACTGTGAAGGCTTTTTTAGATGTCGTTTGGCAAACTCTAATCTGGCCTTCCTGTTTTTGAGGCTCACCAATGGTTTACATCTTGTGGTGAGCCCTCTGTATTCACTCTGGTGAAGTCTTCTCTTGATTGTTGACTTTGACACACATACACCTACCTCCTGGAGAGTGCTCTTGATCTGGCCAACTGTTGTGAAGGGTGTTTTCTTTACCAGGGAAAGAATTCTTCGGTCATTCACCACAGTTGTTTTCCGTGGTCTTCCGGGTCTTTTGGTGTTGCTGAGCTCACTGATGCGTTTCTTCTTTTTAAGAATGTTCCAAACAGTTGCTTTGGCCACGCTTAATGTTTTTGCTATTTCTCTGATGGGTTTGTTTTTTTTTTTTTTCAGCCTAATGATGGCTTGCTTCACTGATAGTGACAGCTCTTTGGATCTCATCTTGATTTGACAGCAACAGATTCCAAATGCAAATAGCACACTTGAAATGAACTCTGGACCTTTAATCTGCTCATTGTAATTGGGATAATGAGGGAATAACACACACCTGGCCATGGAACAGCTGAGAAGCCAATTGTCCCATTACTTTTGGTCCCTTAACAAGTGGGAGGCATATATGAAAACTGTTGTAATTCCTACACTGTTCACCTGATTTGGATGTAAATACCCTCAAATTAAAGCTGACAGTCTGCAGTTAAAGCACATCTTGTTAGTTTCATTTCAAATCTATTGTGGTGGTGTATAGAGCCAAAAATGTTAGAATTGTGTCAATGACCCAATATTTATGGACCTGACTGTATATAACCAGTGATATAAATATATATATAGATGTAGCAATATACGGTAATAAACTGTAGACTTGTATTGTTGTAATAAATTCCTTTATTGTTCAATACGCAGTTTATAGTCCATTTAATAGCCGTCGCAAGTCAACACACGTAGTTCAGGAAATAGGTAAAGCAACAAGGTAGTTAGTATTTTTTGTCATCAATAGACAACTTACACTTATTTATGAATATTAATTATTGATATTAACCCAAAATAATAATTCATATTCTCTTTTACATTGGCGAGCCAGGCCCACTGCTAAGAATTTGTTTTTGTCTTTGGCTTTGGTGAGGAAAACCGCTTACTCTGTGAACTAATCAGGCAAGAGAGACTTGGACAGTGGTTTCTGTGCGTCCGGGGCCTGATAGTTCGGACAGATAAAGTGTGTTTTTCTAATATCTACATTAGAGAACCTAAATCTTTTGATTTTTGTATTTTAACGATTTGTTGCTGACTTACACGAACCATGAAAACGTGCGAGCGTCTACGGAAGAAGTTGCATACCGTCGCTTTGAAAGAACCATAGCCGTTGGAGCTGATCAGAAGAAGTCTGGCTGGGCGGGAAAAGGCGTTTCGGGTACTAGAGACCTCCTCCAAGCAGCGAACCAAGGACAGGAAAGACAGCACCAGAGAAGATGGTTTCTCAACAAAACCTGATTATGGACTTCTCAATGCTACTACACTTAGCTAAACACAGTACATTTAACCACATCCTCCCCACCGCTTACAAGTCAGCAGAAATGCTGTGGTCCAATAGTGGTAGTTAGTATTTTTAGTATAAAATAGGCGGAGTCATCAATAGACAACTTACACCTATTTATGATTCATTATTGATATTAACCCCTAAATATTAATAATTAATATTTCCTTTTACACTTGCCAAGTTCATTGCAGAAATGTCTGAGACTAAAAAATTCCATTGTGCTAGTCTTGCAGCATGTGCATGAATTTCTGCAAGCACAATTTAGAGAAGTAGGACAAATCTGTTGCGTGTGAATACTTTTGGTTCTCTCCTTGGAATCAGTTTTTTACTCAAAAAATTGCATGTAAAATTATTACATCAAAACACAAAGCATGAATCAGACCTTTTAATGTATTCATTAAAATCGGTCTGAAATTATGCTGCTTTCATCTGACTTAGGCCACTTTCATATGGTCAGTATTTGGTCAGTACTCTACATCAGTATTTGTAAGCCAAAACCAGGTGTGGAGCCTACAGAGACAAAGGGGATCATTTACTAAAACTTTTACACCAGATTTTATTATAAAAATTCACAAGATCCCTTTTTGCAACTTTTCAAATGTCTGCTGGACAATATTTTAGTGAGGGAGTGGTGGGGGTGTAGCTTGGGTTGGAACATTGGCCTGGGCAAATTTACTAATACTTACACTTGGAAACAGTATATTTGGTGAAAAACTACTCCATTAAAGGGGTTCTGCAGTTTGTTTTCACGTATGATCTATCCTCTGGATAGATCATCAGCATCTGATCGGTGGGGGTCCGACACCCAAGACCCCCGCCGATCAGCAGCGCCGCAGCCTTCTCACTTTGTACTGCTCGCCCAGTGACGTCACGACAAGTGTCAACTGGCCTGGGCACGGCTAAGCTCTGTTCACTTGAATGGAGCTTAGCCCCGCCCAGGCCAGTTGATACTTGTCGTGACGTCACTGGGCCAGCGGGAAAAAAATGAGAAGGCCCGGCGCTGCTGGAGCACCGCTGACTTCTCAAACAGCTGATTGGCGGGTGTCGGACCCCAGTCGATGAGATGCTGTAGAACCCCTTTAAGGAAGTTGAGTAGTCTTTCACTCCAGGTGCACAGAGTGCTGTAAATGTTCCTAGTTTATGATGAGGTGCATGCCTCATCGTAAATTATGCACATCTTCTGCTAGCACAGGGGGAATCAAAGACCAGAGTAAAATGCTGTTTTTTGTAAATGATCCCCAGGAAGTGAGGGTAAAGCTGCTCATCTGGCTGTGTGGTGGTAGGATTTTCTGAAAAAGGAGGGTCTTTAGGTTGGTTTTGAATGTTGGGGGAGAGTCTGATGTGCTGGGGCAGTGAGTTCCAGTGTATGACTGATGCACGTTGGAAATGTTGTAGACAATTGTGCTAGGAAGAGACAAGAGGAGAACAAAGAAGGAAGTCTTGTGAAGATCGAAGATTTTCATGTGAGGATGCATTGGGAAAAGAGGTCAGAACTTATTGTGAATGGCCTTATATGTTGGTATTAGTGTTTTTAACTGAATTCACTTGGCAATGGGGAGCCAGTGAAGGGATTGGCAGAAGCAAAGGAGAAATAAAGGAAGTGATTGATTAACCGGCAGCAGAATTGGGGATAGATTGGAGGGGTGCAAGAGTGCTAGATGGGAGAACACAGAGGACTATGGTACAGTAATCCCAGTGGGAGATGACAATGGACAAGCACCAGCATATTAGTGTACGCAGGGTTGAGGAAGGAGCAAATACAAAAGATGTTCCTGAGTTAAAAGCTGCAGGAGGTGATAAGGGTTTGGATGTTGAAAGACAGGACAGAATCAAATGTTATCCCAAGACAACAGACCTTTCAGACTGGAGAAAGCATGGTTCCATTAGCTGTAATGGATGTAGGGGTGCTGAGTGATATGTGGAAGAGAAGATGAATTCTGTTTTCTTCATGCTGAGTTTTAAAAAATGGGAGAAGAAGAATGGAGATATAGCTGACAAACATGTTGGGATTCTGGATAGCATAGAAGTCACATCTGGGCCAGAGAGATAAATTTGAGTTTCAACAGAATAGAGGTGGAACTGAAAGCCATAGGACTATGAGCTATCTAAGGCCAAAGGTATAAATGGAGAAAAGTAGGGGTCCCAAGACAGAACCTTAAGGAACACAACAGAGAGAGGGTCTGATAAGAAGGTGGTGTGTGGATGGGAGACACTGAAAGTTCTGTTGTTGAGGCAGGAAGAGATCCAGGAGAGGGCCAAATCTCTGATGCTGCAAGATATGACAGTTTGTTGGTTGACTGTGTCAAAGGCAGGAGATAGGTCAAGAAGGAGGAGCACAGAGTAATGGTGTTTAGCTTTGGCAGCTAGAAGATCATTGGTGACTTTGATTATAGTGGTGTCAGTGAAAGTGAGTGTGACACAATAAAACAATTTTTACCACTAAATAAGTCTGTGTCTCAAATTTACTAATGTGAGTACACCAAGACATTGTCAAAATGCACACAATTTTGTGCAAATTGGTGCAATTTGGGAAATCTAGTCCACTGCACCTACAGAATCTCATAAAGGGGTGTGGATTAATGGTAAGGGGATGTGCCTTATTGGAAAAGAGCAATAGACCTAAGGTACAAATGTTTGCACTATAATTGTGCCATTACAGATAATTCTGTCTTAAAGTAGGCCAACCAATAGTTGGTAGAAAGTTAGACAAAAGTGTCTAATAATGCACCCACTTTATTTTCCAGCCTAAGCCACTGTGATAAATTTGTCACATCTTCCTAGGTTTTTCTGGTCTAGATAATTAAATGTGCCTCTATGTGTGAAGGAAGCCTAAATGTATATTGGTTCCTTTCCAACATGATCCTTCTCTTTTCCCACACATTTTCTGATGGAGAATTTTTGTCTTACTGTATATTGTATTTGGTAAATGGCATGTTTAATTATCTAGGGACATTTTGTTGTGGTTCCTTATCATTGTGTCAGTCTATATTAGTATTCACTGTATGTTAGTTCTGCACTAAAGCAAAAAGCACTGAACAATCGTTCTGCTTCCACTACGGAAAATTGTGCTCACTAAATCAATAGAAAACAGTTGTTTTGACAACATAATTATGAAAAGTATCATATCACATACATGTCAGGCGTGTCAGCTATGCTTTAAAAAAAATGTACGTCTGGTTATAAGAGACCAGCAAAGAACAAAAAAAAAAAAAAAAAGACGAAGAAAAGAATAGAAACAAATATTTAACCCTTTCATGAACAGGGGTGTTTGGGGCCTTTATCTCCAGAACTAAACTTCACCTTTTGGAATGTTGATTATTTTTTGTTTCTGATGCACATAGAACTTTATTATTATTTAAAAGTTGATAGCAATGATTTTGTCGTTCTACTAGGGAAAATGTTCATGAACAGGAAACATACAGTATCTTTTTTCATGTTCAGTGTTTACTTAAAGAATGTTTACCCCAACAACAAACCTTTTAATTCTTCTGTGATGTCAAATATGTGTACTGTAAAATGTTGCTATGGTTCCAAAATGAAATTTTCCTTAAAGACTGGAGTTGCAAAGTGATCTCTGCCACCAAACCACGTTGTGCTACCAAAGATTGCTGTGTAGCAGTAGAGTCACTGAAGCAGCATAGTGACATACACTCACCTAAAGAATTATTAGGAACACCATACTAATACGGTGTTGGACCCCCTTTTGCCTTCAAAACTGCCATAATTCTACGTGGCATTGATTCAACAAGGTGATAATAGCATTCTTTAGAAATGTTGGCCCATATTGATAGGATAGCATCTTGCAGTTGATGGAGATTTGAGGGATGCACATCCAGGGCACGAAGCTCCCGTTCCACCACATCCCAAAGATGGTCTATTGGGTTGAGATCTGGTGCCTGTGGGGGCCATTTTAGTACAGTGAACTCATTGTCATGTTCAAGAAACCCCTTTGAAATGATTCGAGCTTTGTGACATGGTGCATTATCCTGCTGGAAGTAGCCATCAGAGGATGGATACATGTTCTCATTCTGTTTACGCCAAATTCGGACTCTACCATTTGAATGTCTCAACAGAAATCGAGACTCATCAGACCAGGCAACATTTTTCCAGTCTTCAACAGTCCAATTTTGGTAGCACATCCGTCTCAAGGTTGTGCGTGTTGTGGCTTCACAAATGCTTTGCTGCATGCCTCGGTTGTAATGAGTGGTTATTTCAGTCAACGTTGCTCTTCTATCAGCTTGAATCAGTCGGCCCATTCTCCTCTGACCTCTAGCATCCACAAGGCATTTTTGCCCACAGGATTGCCGCATACTGGATGTTTTTCCCTTTTCACACCATTCTTTGTAAACCCTAGAAATGGTTGTGCGTGAAAGTCCCAGTAACTGAGCAGATTGTGAAATACTCAAGACCAGCCCGTCTGGCACCAGCAACCATGCCAAGCTCAAAATTGCTTAAATCACCTTTCTTTCCCATTCTGACATTCAGTTTGGAGTTCAGGAGATTGTCTTGACCAGGACCACACCCCTAAATGCATTAAAGCAACTGCCATGTGATTGGTTGACTAGATAATTGCATTAATGAGAAATAGAACAGGTGTTCCTAATAATTCTTTAGGTGAGTGTAGTTTGTAAAGCTAAAAAAAGACATCTGTCTATCCAGTTCAGCCTGTTGTCCTGCAAGTTGATCCAGAGGAAGGCAAAAAACCCCTGTGAGATAGAAGCCAATCCTTCCCGACTCCAATCAGAATACCGTATTTTTTGCCCTATAAGACGCACCGGCCCATAAGACACACCTAGGTTTTTGGGGAGGAAAATAAGAAAAAAAAAAATGTTTAACCAAAAGGTGTGCTTTTGGTGGGTTTGGAACTAATAGTGGTCTGTGGATGGCACTATTACTGGGGATCTGTGAAGGACACTGTTATGGGGGATCTGTGGATGACGGATACTGTTATGGGGGGATCTGTGGATGATGGACACTGTTATGGGGGGATCTGTGGATGACGGACACTGTTACAGGGGGGATCTGTGGATGACGGACACTGTTACAGGGGGGATCTGTGGATGACGGACACTGTTACAGGCGGGGATCTGTGGATGGCACTGTTACAGGGGGGGATCTGTGGATGGCACTGTTACATGGGGGATCTGTGGATGGCACTGTTACAGGGGGGATCTGTGGATGACGGACACTGTTACAGGGGGGATCTGTGGATGATGGACACTGTTACAGGGGGGATCTGTGGATGATGGACACTGTTATGGGGGGATCTGTGGATGGCAGTGTTACAGGGGGGATCTGTGGATGACGGACACTGTTACAGGGGGGATCTGTGGATGACGGACACTGTTACAGGGGGGATCTGTGGATGTCTGACACTGTTGCAGGGGGATCTGTGGCTGGCACTGTTACAGGCGGGGATCTGTGGATGGCACTGTTACAGGGGGGGGATCTGTGGATGGCACTGTTACAGGGGGGATCTGTGGATGACGGACACTGTTACAGGGGGGATCTGTGGATGATGGACACTGTTACAGGGGGGATCTGTGGATGATGGACACTGTTATGGGGGGATCTGTGGATGGCACTGTTACAGGGGGGATCTGTGGATGGCACTGTTACAGGGGGGGATCTGTGGATGGCACTGTTACAGGGGGGGATCTGTGAATGGCACTGTTACAGGGGGGATCTGTGGATGGCACTGTTACAGGGGGGATCTGTGGATGGCACTGTTATATATGTGCCATCCACAGACCCCCCCACCCCATAAGAGCGCCATCCACAGACCCCCAGCCCATAATATTACTATACCGTAGCGGCGGGGCGGGGCTATAGTACACTGACTGCACCGCCCCGCCGCTATTCCGGCCCCCAGCTCCTCCTCCCAGTCCCTCCCCCGCTCGCTCGTACATCGCATCCAGCGATGTTAAACTGTCAGCATTCCCCCCATAAGACGCAGGGGCAAAAGTGCATCTTATGGGGCGAAAAATACGGTAACTCCCTGGATTAACGACCCATCTCTAGTAGCTATAGCCTGTAATATTATTACACTGCACGAATACTGTATTTTTTGCTTTATAAGACGCACCTAATGATAAGACGCAATAAGGTTTTTGAGGAGGAAAATAAAAATAAAATATTTTGAACCAAAAAGTGTGCTTTTGGTGGGTTTTGAACTAATGGTTGTCTGCGGATGACACTATTATGGGGGATCTGTGGATTACACTGTTATGGAGGGCATCTGTGGATGACGCACTGATAGAGCCACTGGTTGAGGATTATACATGACTAGAATTTACATATGAAGACTGCTGTGAGCAGGGTCCGGTGTAATGGAGTACAGTGACTGCACCGGGAACCGGCCGCGAGTGCAACAGCAGTTGTTAGCCTCCAGGACCTCCTCCCACCCCATGTGATAGAGCTCTGATACATCGCAGGCCGCGCTGTGCAGCATAGCGGCCGGCAATGAATCAGTGTCAGCAATGTAAAAATTGCACTATTCGCTTTATAAGTTGCACTGCCATTCCCCCTCCACTTTTGGAGGAGAAAAGAGCGTTTTATACAGTGAAAAATACTGTAAATTAAAAAAACTGCACTATATAGTACATGGAAATACCTTTCTAACAGAGCCAGCCCTGTACAGCACATGGGTCCAGAGATCTCCACATTTACTGCTCTAATTGCTCTGTTAGATTGTCTTCAGCCTGTTAGCTTAGGGGGCGTGTCCTTTCTGTTGCGTCTCTCTCTCTCTCTCTCTGTAACGGTCGCGTACACACACACACAGGGGGAAGGGAAGTGACCACTGCGCTCCACCCTTACCCCTGGCCCTGCCTACTTGCCTCGCGAGTCCTAATGACAGGGGACAACTGGACGGCAATCCCTAACTTGGAATAAGTGCAGGGATGACAGACAGACAAACAACAGGACGTGAACGGACCGAGTCAATACCAGGAAAGCTACAAAGTACAAAGGGAGCAAGCAGAGAATTGTCAGGAGAAGCCGGGGTCATACATACCAGGAGAGCATCAAAGTACACAAGGAGCAGGCAGAGGATCGTCAGGAATTCGGCAGGAGGTAAGTATGCCAGGAAAGACCAAATCACAGGTGGAACCTAAATTAACAGGCAACCTGTGGCCAGCAGGCTGCCTGTATTTATAGTGGGGAGTGAGGGTCATGTGACGTGGCCAGCGTCACATGACCGACAGACCAACCAGTCGAGCACCGAGTGATCAGCTCGGCGCTCAAGGCAGACTTAGGAGCAGGGAGCCACCCAGCTAGTAACGCCGCCCTGGGAATGAGGTCAAACACAGATCCTCATTCCCAAAGCTAAGCAACAGGTCTGCGGGTAATGGGGGACCGAGTGCACCTTCGGAACCCCGTTACACTCTCCCTCTCTCTGTAACTGCCACAGCTTCTAACAGAACATATGTATGGTGACAGTAAAAGATTTAAACTGAGCTTGTTCAACTAGCTCAGTGAGACAGACAAAAAATAAGGAAAAGAAGAAACAGCAGTTGGCGCTATACAGAAACATTTTATTGAATAGCTCACTGGCTATAATACATTTTTAATTACATGCAATTACAGAAGTATTCAGATCCAGGTGCTGGTTTGAAAAATGTAGACAATGTTTTGTGATACAACCCCTTTAATTGTGCTGCAAAATATCGCTGCTGTGTTTTTGGCGTGGCAAAAAAACACACCAAAAAACACATGCATTTTTTACAAAAATATGCACCTAGCAAAGGGAAAACACACAGCAATCGTTAATTTCTAACGATAATATGTTTTCCCTTAGTCCTAACAGCAGCACAGATGGGGGGGTTAAGAAGACTCCTCTTGGCAAAAGAAGTAGCTACGGCCCTGGTAAAATGGGCCTTCACAAACCCCAGAGGGTCTAGAGATTGGGAAACAAAGGATTCCCTAATAGCCTCCTTAATACATCGACTGATGGACGGCTTAGATGCCTTATAGGCTTTAAACTTACCGGCAAACAGGATTAGAAGATTTTTATCTCTCCTGAACTCCTTTGATCTATCCACATCCAGAGGATGTCTAACAGGTTCCTCGGAGGAGGTAGAAGGTGTAGAAAGAACCGGAAGGGATATCACCTGGTTGATATTCTGGAACAAAGGAACCTTAGGCCTAAAGTACGGGAGAAATCTTAGAAGGACCCGGTCTTGCAAAAAGATGGTATAGGGCTCGTGTGCTGAGAGAGCTTGAAGCTCAGAGACCCTCTTGGCCGAAGTCACTGCAAGGAAAAAAAAAAAGTTTCCATGTGACGAACTTGAAATCTACCTCCTCCAAAGGCTCAAAGGGGAGAGATGCTAACTCCTTGAGAACTACTGACAAATCCCATTGAGGAATGGGTCTCAGTACTGTAGGCTTTAATCTTTTAGCTCATTTAAGAAACCGTTTGATGAGTGGGTCCTGAGAAAAAAACCTGTTGAGGCAAGGTGAGATGGCTGAAACTTGAACCCTCAGAGTAGATGGAGCAAGGCCCTTGTCAAGGCAGTCTTGCAGGAACTGAAGGATGGCGGAGAGGGGCGGATCTGCAGACGCCACCTACTTTGAAGTACACCAGGATGAGAATATCCTCATAATCCATGAGTATGCTCTCTTGGTAGAGTCCGCTCTTGAATGAGACAGCATTCTCAGGACCGACTCTGAAAGCCCTTATAGTCTGGGAAGGGACTGATCAACCTCCAGGCTGAACCTGTGCAGATCTGAGCAGAGGAAAGTGTCCCACGACACCAGGGTCTGCTGAGGGGGGAGCCTCCAATATTGCCCTTCACTCGTTTGGGTGAGCTGGGTAAACCAGGATCTCTTCAGCCAAAACGGTATGATGGCTATCACCAAGGCCTTATCCTGATGGATTTTCATCAATACCCTCGGAAACATGGAAAGCGGAGGGAAGATGTAAGCCAGCCTGAACCTCCAGGATATTGACAGAGCATCTATTGCCAAGGGGTTGTCCTCCCTGTAAAGGGAACAAAACCTCTCCACCTTGGCATAGAACCTTGTTGCCATAAGATCCACTTCTGGCATTCCCCACTTGAGAACTATCTGCTTGAATATCTCCGGATGTAAAGACCACTCCACCGTTGGAAGACCGCGGCTCAGCCGATCCGCTATCATATTGTGGGAGCCTCGAATCTGAATTGCAGATAAGTGGGAAAGGTTCGACTCTGTCCAATACAGAATCACTGCGATCTCTGACAAGAGGGGGAGTGATCTTGTGCCTCCCTGATTGTTGATATAAAGTACCACAGTCATTCTGTCCGACTGGACTTTCACATCTTTGCCCCGGATCTGAGGGGCGAAGTAAAGGAGGGCTAGCCGGATAGCACGAATCTTGCAGAGATTGGATGAGAGAAGCCGGTCCTGAGGAGACCAGGTACTGTGGACTGGAGTGTCATCTAGGTGAGTGCCCTAGCCTACATGGGACGCATCTGTTGGTAAAAGTGTGAGGGGCAGAATAAATGCCAAAAGGAAGGGCAACAAACTGAAGGTGTCTGATGACTCCCGAAACCTGGACCGCAAGATATTTCCTGGAAGCAGGATGAATCGGGATGTGCAGATACGCATCCTTGAGGTCCAGGGTTGCCATCACGTCTCCAGGATTGAGAACGTGAAACAACTGACCTGATGGTCTCCATAGAAACCTCACCTTTCTTATATATTGATTGAAATATCTTGATAATCATCCGGAGATCCACTGACGTCTTGGGAACCAGAAAAACTGGTGAGTAGATCCCTAAGCCCTGTTCCCCTGCCAGAATATCCTCCAGAGTCCCCTTGTGGATGTAGTCCTGAATGTAAGCCTAAAGAACCGACTGCTTGGCAGCCTGTAAGAGCTTGGTCCTGATGAACCTCTCCGGAGGAAGAGAAATAAGATTGATTAAATACCCCTCGGAGATGACGTTCAGGACCCAGGGATCCGAAATCTCTCGGATCCAAATGTGTTTGAAGTGGAAGAGACGACCCCCCAACAGTAAGATGAGGAAGAGGAGTGGGGAAGTTTTCTGGCAGGACGGCAGCAGTAACAGGAGTCATCCAAGAGCCTCGAGGAGGCCCGTAGTTAGGAGGTGGATATTTTATCCTTGGCTACTTCGCGAGAGCGCCTCGAACCTCTTCGCTGTGTTCCCCAGTCCCTTTGGGCTCTTGACTGCTAGCCAGACCTACCACCATGGTTTGGTCTGCCCCGCCCTCGAATGGACTGCTGGGGAAGACTCTTCCCCTTCTTATCCGACAGACCTTCCATGATCTTATCTAGCTCCGAGTCGAACAAACGGTTGGGCTCAAAGGGAAGGCCACATAAATTATATTTAGAGGAGTTGTCAGCGAGCCAAGGCTTAAGCCATAAAGGCCTACGGGCCGCTGACACAAGGGCCATAGATTTGGCCGCCAATTTCAGCTGCAGCTGCGCGGTATCACACAGGAAATATGTCGCCAGGTTAATAGTCTTGAAAGCAGCCAGAATGTCGTCCCGAGACACCTTCTGATCCACGTCCGTCTGAATCTGGTTCAGGCGAGTCCGGAGGAACGTAGATACCTCTGTAGCAGCAATGGCTGTAGGCTGCCGTATAACTTCTTCTCAGAATGCACTCCACTCTCCTGTCAAGGGGACCCATCATCTACTGGAACCAGAGTGCATTTGGACAATTTGGCAATAGCCATGTCCACCTTGGGAATGGAACCCCACGACCCACAACAAGGATTTAGCCATCGGGAACATGGTTTTAAACCTTTTGGTTAGAACCGGACCTTTCTCAGGTTTCTTCCACTCTGTACGCATGACAGAGAGGAGGGTCTCATCCGCTTTAAAGACACGAAGTGCCCGACTAGCGGGATCGGAGGGCTCCCCCGGGTCAACATCATGGTCCCCCGACCTGATGGACTTAAGCAATCTTTGTATCTTTTCAGGAGGAAAGAAACATGAAGTAAGCTCTTCCTCATCCGAGGAGGAAGAAACTAAGGAGACCATAGAAGGTCTCTCCACAGGAGCAGAGGACTCCATAGGGGTCTGAGCAGAAAGCTTTTAATCAAGCATGCTTACGACTCCCTTGATAGACCCATCCACATAGGTCTTCACCCATTGATACATGTCCTGCCTCGTAGGTTCACTAGCAGGTTGAACCCTCGGACGGAGGTAGTAGGGACAGCTATCCTCAAAAAGAGCACTACAGTTGTAGCAGGATAAATGCTTCCTCTTGGAATTCACCTTTCTGCCTTCCGAATCTCGTGGAGAAGACATAACTGCGGGAAAAAAAGACAAGTAAAACATTTGTAAAAAACCCAAAATGTTAAGGAGAAAAGGTAAAAAGGTAGACCAGCGGAAGCTGAAAATGAGGACCAGAAGAAAAAGGCACTAATAAGTGGAGAAACACAGACTTATAGGATTCTGGCAGCTAGCTTGAAAACATGTGCAGTCAGAGACCTACCTGGTGCACAATGCTTCCTTAAATAGGGGAGGGTATGGGCCCAGAAACGAACCCCTGCCCCCAGAGGGAGAAACTCCACATTAACAAAATAAAAGTTTCCCCCCAAAGAAGGCAAACACTAGAAATCCTCCAACAGGAGGAAAGATCGCCGAATATAATACAAAATCGCAAGAGGACACGAAACCGTGTCGCAAGGAAGCTCCAGAAGTGACGTCAGAGCACTCCAACGTCACTTCCGGAAGATGGCGGCGCCCAGCGGCCGCAGGAAAACTGGACCGAGGACGCCGCAAAACCCACCGCAGCGAAGCGCCGCTGAGCAGAGCTGGCAACAGGTAAGCTGCCGGCAAATCACTCAGCAAAAGGAGGGCATAACCCGCTGACAAAATGAAAAAAAGATCGCCCTAGAAAAGAGGGGGAATCACTGCCTAATCCACAGTGGGCTGGAGGTGATTCCCTTCTTTATAGGGGATACTTAAAGTGTTTTATTGTTTTATTGCTTGGGCTCATTAAAAATTCAGCTGGTCCTACCAGTCCACGGGGGGTGGTTAACCCCTCATCTGTGCTGCTGGTAGGACGTAAGGGAAAACTTTAATCACAAAATCGATTTAAATTAACCCCTTCAAAAGGTTAAGGTAATTTAAAGTGACTTAGTTTTAGGGCTCATGCACACGGCAGTTGCCATTTTACAGTCTGCAAATTGTGGATAAGCAAAACACTGATACCTGCCGCATGTGTTCCGCATTATGCAGAACAGAACATCCTGCCAGCTATAGAACTGTCCTAGCCTCCTACTCCGTAAAACGAACAAGAATAAGACATGTTCCATTTTTTATTTTTTTTTGCAGCGCCGCAGAATGGACATACGGATGTGGACAGCATACAGGTGTGTCATCCGCATGTTTTGCTGCCCTATTGAAGTGAATGGGTCTGCATCCGACCCGCATTTGTGTGCATGAGCCTTAGACCTTCTCACAAATTAACTTCTGCTTTTTTGCTGGGGACAGTGTGAGGATACATTCCAGCCTCCTCCAGTGCACTGGTACGCTTATATGGACTGCTCCAGTGTGCTTCTGCATCCAGAAGTTCTCTTCAAGCCTTGGGATGTGTCATAATACAGGCAGCCTGCCAGTACTAACTGCTGTAGACTTTTTTTCCCATACGTATATTCATAGCACACATATCTAGGACTCAGAATACACATTTTCATAACAGCAAAGAGAGGCGGATTGTAGATCACAGAAAACAGTTTATGGGGGAGAGTGAGGGCTTATGAGGGGAAAGATCCAGGACACCAAGACAAATTGATTCCAGCACAGATGGGGCAAGTGCTATGCAGAATTGGTCCATTCAGGGGTGCTGACTAATAAGCTAAAACATACAGAGGCACTCAATCATGTCATAAATGAATGAGTAAGAAATGTCATTACAATGTACTGGAGGGAAGATGTAGCTGTCATACAACGAAAACTGCAGATTGAGATGCTGAGCATTCAGCAATGGTTAAGCTCTGTGTTCTGGATGGGAAAGGGGCCTCTGCACACTGAGCTCTGCAGTCAGCCAGTGAAGAAAGGCACACCCACTTCCTTTAGTCCGTCTATGCTGCTGAGGTCAGGATTCACACAGTAAGGCCTCTTGCACACGAATGTATTTTATTTCCGTGTCCATTCCGTTTTTGCGGACCGTATACGGAACCATTCTATTTTTTTTGCACAACGGAAATACACACATATGGAAATGGAATGCACGTTTTTGTTTTTTTTGCGGACCCATTGAAATGAATGGTTCCGTATGCGGTCTGCAAAAAAAACTAAAAAACTGAAGGTACTCCATGTGCATTCCATTTCCATATGTCCGTATTTCCGTTCCGCAAAAAAATAGAACATGTGCGGACCCATTCATTTAAAAAAATTTTATAAGTAGAACATGTCCTATTCTTGTCCGCAGCCACGGACAAGAAATGGCATTTCTATCATAGTGCCGGCTATGTGCTGTACCCAAAATGCTGAACGCACATGGCCAGTGTCCGTGCTTTGTGGATCGCAAAACAGTTGTGACGTGTGAATGGACCCTTATCCAAACATTTGTCTTCTCCCCCTCCCCCATATGACACTCACAAGGGTGCAGGAATATGTGCTATGAGGTGTTGTTTACAGGGCCAATCAGTAGAGCTGATGGGGCATTTTGGCTACTGTAAAGTAAAGGCTGGAGTCGCACATAGAATTTTGTATCATTTTATGTTTTCTTGTTAAAACTCTGTGGCTGCCACACGACTTTTTTTTCTTGGCTTTTTTGGCTTGTAAAAATGCCATAAAATGAATGCATTACTTACAAGCATTTATTTGGGGGCGGTCCTTTTTAGTCACTCAACATTTTTATTTTTATTTTTTTGAGATGTTTATAGTCTATGGGAAAATACACTACACCAAGAGCATGGTGGGATAAAAAAAAAAAAAAGGGCAAAAAAGGCCTGGAAACTATCATATAATTTACACGCTTTATGCAAGTTGTTTTATTGTAAGTACAATAAATTATACCTTTTAACAAAAGATTCGGGTATTGCACTATGATCTGTTCCTCTTGAAGGAAGTCGCTTTGCTGGTGGGTATCGAGACCATATACTGGTGATGCATCTGTGAAGCTGCAAAATCTCCATGAAGACTTATTGTTTGTGAAACACTCACCATTCAAGTCTAGCGCGGACCCATATGTACAGTCAGGTCCATAAATATTGGAACATCGACACAATTCTAACATTTTTGGCTCTATACACCACCACAATGGATTTGAAATGAAACAAACAAGATGTGCTTTAACTGCAGACTGTCAGCTTTAATTTGAGGGTATTTACATCCAAATCAGGTGAACGGTGTAGGAATTACAACAGTTTGCATATGTGCCTCCCACTTGTTAAGGGATCAAAAGTAATGGGACAATTGGCTTCTCAGCTGTTCCATGGCCAGGTGTGTGTTATTCCCTCATTATCCCAATTACAATGAGCAGATAAAAGGTCCAGAGGTCATTTCAAGTGTGCTATTTCCATTTGGAATCTGTTGCTGTCAACTCTCAAGATGAGATCCAAAGACCTGTCACTATCAGTGAAGCAAGCCATCATTTGGCTTAAAAAAAAACAAAAAAACATCAGAGAGATAGCAAAAACATTCGGCGTGGCCAAAACAACTGTTTGGAACATTCTTAAAAAGAAGGAACGCACCGGTGAGCTCAGCAACACCAAAAGACCCGGAAGACCACGAAAAAACAACTGTGGTGGATGACCGAGGAATTCTTTCCCTGGTGAAAAAAACACCCTTCACAACAGTTGGCCAGATCAAGAACACTCTCCAGGAGGTAGGTGTATGTGTGTCAAAGTCAGCAATCAAGAGAAGACTTCACCAGAGTGAATACAGGGGGTTCACCACAACATGTAAACCATTGATGAGCCTCAAAAACAGGAAGGCCAGATTAGAGTTTGCCAAACGACATCTAAAAAAGCCTTCACAGTTCTGGTACAACATCCTATGGACAGATGAGACCAAGATCAACTTGTACCAGAGTGATGGGAAGAGAAGAGTATGGAGAAGGAAAGGAACTGCTCATAATCCTAAGCATACCACCTCATCAGTGACACATGGTGGTGGTAGTTTCATGGCGTGGGCATGTATGGCTGCCAATGGAACTGGTTCTCTTGTATTTATTGATGATGTGACTGCTGACAAAAGCAGCAGGATGAATTCTGAAGTGTTTTGGGCAATATTATCTGCTCATATTCAGCCAAATGCTTCAGAACTCATTGGATGGCGCTTCACAGTGCAGATGGACAATGACCCAAAGCATACTGCAAAAGCAACCAAAGAGTTTTTTAAGGGAAAGAAGTGGAATGGTATGCAATGGCCAAGTCAATCACCTGACCTGAATCCAATTGAGCATGTATTTCACTTGCTGAAGACAAAACTGAAGGGAAAATGCTCCAAGAACAAGCAGGAACTGAAGACAGTTGCAGTAGAGGCCTGGCAGAGCATCACCAGGGATGAAACCCAGCGTCTGGTGATGTCTATAGGTTCCATACTTCAGGCTGTAATTGACTGCAAAGGATTTGCAACCAAGTATTAAAAAGTGAAAGTTTGATTTATGATTATTATTATGTCCCATTACATTTGGTCTCTTAACAAGTGGGAGGCACATATGCAAACTGTTGTAATTCCTACACCGTTCACCTGATTTGGATGTAAATACCCTCAAATTAAAGCTGCAGTTAAAACACATCTTGTTAGTTTCATTTCAAATCCATTGTGGTGATGTATAGAGCCAAAAATGTTAGAATTGTGTCGATGTCCCAATATTTATGGACCTGACTGTATGTACTCTTTTATCTAATAATGACACACATTGGGCCTCATTTATCAAAACTGTCACTGTTCACTTTTCATTTTTTTCAAAACACTTTAAGGAATAAAAGGTAAGTTCTGATTGGTTGCTATGGGCAACTAAGACAATTTTCCTGTTGGACAGTTTTGTATAGATTATGATATAAATTGTGCCAAAAATTCTGGAGTTAAATTCGGTCTCAAACTAAGCCTACTAATAGGGGGTCACTTACAAAGACTAGATTTTACTCCAGTCTTTGGGGTGCATTTATCAAAACTGGTGTAAAGGAAAACTAGCTTAGTTGCCCATAGCAACCAATCAGAATCCACCTTTCATTTTTAAGAGCTTCTTTTGAAAATGAAAGTTGGAATCTGATTGGTTGCTATGCGGAACTATGCCAGTTTTCCTTTACACCAGTTCGATAAATCTCCACCTTTGTTTCCCCATTGCCTGCCTAATTTTAGACGAGACATGTGCTTCATCATAAATTAGGCAGTCTCTGCGCCAGTAGTCAAAACTACTCCAGTCCCTGGCTGTTGTAGTTTCTCACCAACATTAATGCCAGGTGTAAATGTTTGTAAATCTATTGGGGCCAATATCCCAGCCCCCGCCACGCTACTGTCTTTCCCTCAACACTCCCAAATGTTGAATGCAGCGCAACTATTGTCTAATGGGTGTTTAAAAAGTCACAAAAAGGCCCTTATGACTTTTTTACACCAAAAACAGGCATAGCACCATTTGTAAATGACCCCCATAGTTCACATAGCGTTAGACAAAAAGGACCAGTAATGCACCAAATTTTTTATCCACAGACTGAGACACGGGGGGTCATCTAAATACGCAAAACTGGAAATAAAAACGTTGCAAGACCCCTTTTTGCTATTTTTTTTTTATGCCCATGCCACAATATTTTGTTGCACGTTGCATTTTTACACCATCCTCACCACTTGGAAGGGGGCAGCACCAGGGCCATATCATCTGCCCTGGTGTAGCTGGCCAGCTAAGACCTGTCCTAGGTTGCTAATATAGCTTATATGTTTATACAGCTAAACCTGCCAATAACCTTAATACAGTTCCTATGTTTGTGTGTTAAAGAAAAACGAAGAGTTATTTACAGTGACTTAATGTTTGCATGTCATATAACTGTTATATATTGTGTTCACAGAAGCAGAAAAGATAAGATTCATTATATGGATGTGAGGTAAGCTCAATGACACAGCAGAAACAACAGGAAGCATAGAGTTAAATTGTTGATGCTGGGTAGGAGTCTAGACCAATCACAGCCAGCCTCACACACAGCAGGAGTCTTGGCCAATCACAGACAGCCTCACACACAGCCTCTGTGGGAAATTCCCTAGCAGGAGCTGCTAGAAATTATTATTCACCAAAGAGAGAAGCTGAACAGACATTCACTCCACTAAGAGCTGTGTTTTATGGAAGCAGAGAGGCCAAAATAGGTATTTAAAACAGTTATACAGGGTGGGCCATTTATATGGATACACCTTAATAAAATGGGAATGGTTGGTGATATTAACTTCCTGTTTGTGGCACATTAGTATATGTGAGGGGGAAAACTTTTCAAGATGGGTGGTGACCATGGCGGCCATTTTGAAGTCGGCCATTTTGAATCCAACTTTTGTTTTTTCAATAGGAAGAGGGTCATGTGACACATCAAACTTATTGAGAATTTCACAAGAAAAACAATGGTGTGCTTGGTTTCAACGTAACTTTATTCTTTCATGAGTTATTTACAAGTTTCTGACCACTTATAAAATGTGTTCAATGTGCTGCCCATTGTGTTGGATTGTCAATGCAACCCTCTTCTCCCACTCTTCACACACTGATAGCAACACCACAAGATAAATGCTAGCACAGGCTTCCAGTATCCGTAGTTTCAGGTGCTGCACATCTTGTATCTTCACAGCATAGACAATTGCCTTCAGATGACCCCAAAGATAAAAGTCTAAGGGGGTCAGATTGGGAGACCTTGGGGGCCATTCAACTGGCCCAAGATGACCAATCCACTTTCCAGGAAACTGTTCATCTAGCTGGCACGTTCCCTGAGTTTTTCCAGCAAGATGGTGCACCACCACATTATGGGTGTCAGGTCCAAGCATTCCTAGATGAACAGTTTCCTGGAAAGTGGATTGGTCGTCGTGGGCCAGTTGAATGGCCCCCAAGGTCTCCCGATCTGACCCCCTTAGACTTTTATCTTTGGGGTCATCTGAAGGCAATTGTCTATGCTGTGAAGATACGAGATGTGCAGCACCTGAAACTACGGATACTGGAAGCCTGTGCTAGCATTTATCTTGTGGTGTTGCTATCAGTGTGTGAAGAGTGGGAGAAGAGGGTTGCATTGACAATCCAACACAATGGGCAGCACATTGAACACATTTTATAAGTGGTCAGAAACTTGTAAATAACTCATGAAAGAATAAAGTTACGTTGAAATTCTCAATAAGTTTGATGTGTCACATGACCCTCTTACTATTGAAAAAACAAAAGTTGGATTCAAAATGGTCGACTTCAAAATGGCCGCCATGGTCACCACCCATCTTGAAAAGTTTCCCCACTCACATATACTAATGTGCCACAAACAGGAAGTTAATATCACCAACCATTCCCATTTTATTAAGGTGTATACATATAAATGGCCCACCCTGTATAATGTTCCTACTGTTAATATAGTGATTAGAACTGTATACTGAACCAGTTATATGTGTGTTTACTTACAGTTTCACCAATTGCAAACTACAAATTCAATTGCAAACTACAAAGTTCACAATCCAAATTCCATATTGCAATCCAAATTACATACAACCATACCAGATCATACTCAACCAATCTGCAAATAGTTACTGCTAACTGCAAATTGCGACTATATTCAGCAAGTAGAACTATAAGTTAGACCTCAGATATACCTCTCAGAGAGATCATAAAGTGCTTAAATAACTTAAAGTGAGAGTGCAGATACTGAAGAGAGAAATATATCCACCATTTTATGTTGAATGACAAGATTGAACAGTTAAACCACCATCTTATGCATACCGCCATTTTGTGATATCTTTTCAACACGTGTTATGTACATGGACTATCTGCTGCGAAGACGGCAGTGTTATATATGAAGAAAACTTCAAGTTAATAGAGAAGTTATTTCAAGCATTTGGTGTGCTCTTTAAACCAACTGTTTCCATAGAACGGCACTAGAGGAATTACAGAGTAATAGACAGTCTGGTTAGACTAAAAGTCAGAGATATCAGAATTCTTCTAATGCCACAGTGCAAAAGGCAGTTTATAGTGCTGCGCCTGCCACACCTGGCATATTCTGTTACATTTACGCCAGCTTTAGGAGTAGGGAGTGGAGTAGACTTTCACTCCTGGTGCATGGAAGAAGCTGTTAAATGGTGGCCTTTGTAAATGACCACCAGCGTGATGAAAATATTTTTTGAAAAACACATAGGGGAAGATTTATCAACCCCTATGCCATGGATTGATGCTAAAAAGTCGCACAGCCTAGTTTTCTGACACTTTAATGACATTGTGACTAGATTTAATCACAACTGCCATTTTTACACCACCCCAGCCAGTATTTAAAAAAAGGGTGTGTGGCAAGGGTGAAGTGTGGGTGAGGTCATCAGCCCTGACACATGGCGTAAATGATTGAAATCTACACCAGCTCATAGCTTTTAGTCTCGTGCACAGACTGAAAAAAACCCCGAAAATTGTCTATCCCTGCACTGTGTTCTGCTGCGGAATTTACATTTCGCGGTTGTGTTGGGGGATTTCCTTTTGAGACTCTATCCTTTCAATTCAAAAGAAAAATATGCAACAAAATATGTTTGGATTTTGTAGCGAATCTTTCCACAGTGTTTTCCACTACAGAATAAATTTCCCTTTGAATTGAATGGAGAGATTCTCATACAGTAAATCCACAACAAAATCTGCACCATTATTTACACCAAAAAATCTCCAACTTTGTAAAAATCTGCACTTGAAAATTTTCTGGTGGAATTTTACACCACACGTGAAGATTCCCTAAGGCCTCTTTCACATGAGCGAGTTTTCTGCGCGGGTGCAATGCATGAAGTGAACGCATAGCACCCGCACTGAATCTTGACCCATTCATTTCAATGGGTCTGTGCACATGAGCATGTTTTTCACGCATCATTTCTGCGTTGCGTAAGAATCGCAGCATGTTTTATATTCTGCATTTTTCAGTGAATGAGGCTTCAATGAAAAATGCATTGCATCTAAATGCGGTTTTCACTGATAGTTGCTAGGAGATGTTATTTGTAAGGCCTCTTTCACACGGGCGTTGCGGGAAAAGGTGCGGGTGCGTTGCGGAAACATGCACGATTTTTCAGCGCGAGTGCAAAACATTGTAATGCGTTTTGCACTCGCGTGAGAAAAATTGTGCATGTTTGGTACCCAAACCCGAACTTCTTCACAGAAGTTCGGGCTTGGGATCTGTGTTCTGTAGATTGTATTATTTTCCCTTACAGCATATATATAAGGGAAAATAATAGCATTCTTAATACCAAATGCATAGTACAATAGCGCTGGAGGGGTTAAAAAAAATAAAAAATGATCTTTTACCATGGTGATGGATCATGTGATGGACCATGTGATGACCGGAGTGACGTCACCACAGGTCCTTTTCCTGCACACAGCAAAAAAGAAAACAGAAGAGAAGCCAGGCTGCGCGAGCAAGTGGATTAAGGTGAGTTTAATTATTTTTTTATTTTTTTTACCCCTCCAGCCCTATTTTACTATGCATTCTGTATTCAGAATGCTATTATTTTCCCTTATAACCATGTTATAAGGGAAAATAATAATGATCGGGTCCCCATTGTCTCCTAGCAACCGTGTGTGAAAATCGCACCACATCCGCACTTGCTTGCGGATGCTTGCAATTTTCACGCAACCCCATTCATTTCTATGGGGCCTGCGTTACGTGAAAAACGCACAAAATGCTGCGATTTACACGCAACGCAAAAGTGATGCGTGAAAATCACCGCTCGTGTGCACAGCCCCATAGAAATGAATGAGTCAGGATTCAGGGCGGGTTCAACTCACGCATCGCATCCGCGCGGAATACTCGCCCGTGTGAAAGGGGCCTAAGTCTTCAGGTTTTTTTCACACGTTTTTTTGTCTGGTCTTTTTGGCCGAACCTGAGACGGAGCCTCCAACACAGAAGTGAAATAGTGAATGGGACATTGAAAATGAAAAACTTCAGTGACAACTTTGTTCATACTGGGGGTCATTTACTAATCTGAAATACACCTAAAGTAGGCGTATTTCAAGCTCAGATTGCGGGGCAATGGTTAGTTGCGCCACTATCTGCAACTTTTCCCTGCTCACGGCAGGTCTGAAATTCTGGGTGTGACAAGGGCAGGAAAGGGGAGGGGCCAGCAGGCCAGTCTCATTCATCATTTTCTAAGCCTGTTTTGGGCATAGAAAATTGTCTAAATGTAAGACAGCTCAGAGGCTGGCTTACATTTAGAATTGGCGCTGGATGTGCCGAAGTTATGTTGATGCCGATGCCTCTTCATAACTTTGGCGGATCCACCACCAGCACAGGGTCTTTATTAATAAATGTGTCCCAGTGCTTTTATGACAAAGCACAGCAGGGAAGTCAAATTCAGCTCTATTTCACCTGTATATGGATATATGTGCCCCAAAGTCTCTGCCCTCACCATTATTTAATGATTTATTCTTTAAAAATATAAAAATAAAAGCAGGACAGAATCATCAGCCTTCATATTCATCACTAAGGCTAGGTTCACACCTGAGCGTTTTACAGCGCGTTCCTACGTGCTGTAAAACGCTCAACAGGCAAAAACCAATGTTTCCCTATGAGCATGGTTCTCATCTGAGTGTTTTACAGCGCGTACGAACGTGCTGTAAAACGCCCTACGCCCCAAGAAGTACAGGAGCTTCTTTGGGGAATATTGTCGCGCGTAACACCTCTGTTTTTCATTGTACGCCTCTGTGGTCAATAGCAAGAACGCGCGTACGATGCGCGTTTCCAAAATACAAAAACGCCCCAAAATACGCTTCAAAGACGCCCAATAAAAATGCCTGTATCGAATACGCTCAGGTGTGAACCCAGCCTAAGACCTCATTCACACAACCATATTTTTAGTCCGCATCTGATCTGCAGATTTTTTGTGGATCGCACATTAAACTCATTAGTTTCTAAGTGACCTCATAAAATGAAGACGCTGTCCGCATCTGTGCGGCTATGCTGTAAACTATAGAGCATATCCTATTCTTGTCCGTTTTGTGACATGCGGAAAGTTGGGGATGGAAAGTTGGGGATGCACAAGACCGGTATCTGCATTTTACGAATCTGCGGTTTGTGGACTGGATACGGCGGTGTTAATATAGCCTTACCATGTAGAGCAGCATGTGGGTGCATATACACACTATGAAACTTGGATCAATAACAATGTAATCACTATTTTTACTGTTAGACCTATTTTGAAAAAAAAAATAAGCTGGATTCTGATTGGTTGCTATGGGCATAGCCTCCAATTCTGTCCACACTAGCTTTTTATACATGCGGTCCCAAAAGTCTAATTTAAGCTAGACATATTATTTTTAAGTTTTGGCATATGGAGTATTTTACTTGCTATCTTCTACTGGGATGGGAACTTGAAGCATAAAAACAGTTGTGTAAACAAGCACAGAGAGCGTCAATAGATAGGCCTTGGCCTAACAGTCACTAGTGCCGGCGTCTCGTACATTCCTTGTAGTTTAATGGGAAAAAATTTAAAATGTGTAAAAATAAAGTAGGCATATCTGTGGGAAATACATTGCTTCCATGAGAGGCAGTGGGAGACGAGAGGCTATCTGTAAGTGTCACAACAATGCAGCTTAGTCCTGGGCTGGGTCTGCTTGCTCAAGAGGAATGTAAACTATTTGGAGCTGGGATTTTACACCACATACAGAAATGTGACACAAGGCCAATTTTTTCCTAACCTTTGCCAGATAAAAAAAAAGGGCCCACACAAATATTTGTAACTAGTTATATATGCACAATGGACTGCTACATTTATAAGGATATAGATATCCATCATATCTGGACCCATCCTTTAACTGCTGCAGGTTGTCAAGGCAGACATTTAATGAAAATGTACCAGTGTTGCATGTAACATCTAATTGCAGAGCGGTCCTATGCTACAAGGAGCTAACTGACTTGAGTATGATTTACATCTGTATAGACATCCAATATCTGAGTGTTCTAGATTTGCAATCATTCTGGAATTTCAGTAGAAATCAGTTGTCAAATGCTGCTCTCTATAGTTGCTCTCTTGGAGATGAAGAAAATCCCATCTTCCCCAACTGATCCTCAACCACTCTCACTACCCAGCAGGAAATGCCATGCCCAGGCTGTACGCCCATCTCCACCAGATGTCAGGCAGTGGAGGGTAGAGGTAAGCTGGGGACAGTGCAGCCTCAAGAACATTTCATCGGCTAACCTTTCATGATATAACAGTAGTTAGGCTTTCTTTGCTTAGTGTTCTGCTTTATGATTATATTGTTACAGTTTACAGTAGTTAATGGTGGGTAGTATGTTTATAGACTTTGTCTCTCTTGTTAAGTAACTTTATGTTAGTTATAAGATGTGTAGACAGTCCTGAAAAGCATAGCACCTTAAAGACATGACAAACAGTATACGCTTTATTCATTTCTTCAGGGAGTGTAAAGACCATAAGGAGCTTCAGACAGCTGGACACTTGCATTTTACCCTAGTTCTCTGCATTCAACTGTGCCCAGTCTGAGCAGGAAAACTGTCACAGCACAGGGTTAAATTAAGAAACGCTGCACAGCATTGGACACATGGTAAAATAGTTGAAGATTCAACTTTTCCATTTTTGGTCTGAATTACTCATGATTAACTTGAGCACATGGTATTCACTGTTAGTGAAAAGGAAAAACTCAAACATAATAAAGTGGTCCTTTATACTATGTCGGAGACTGCAGTTTAGTTTGTGATGTTTATAAATGTTTAAAATATTCTTGAGTAATATATGAATAGATGCATGAAGAAGCATGAACAGCACCCCAGCCCTTCTGAACACTACAGTAGGGGTGGGAAGGAAACTATCCCATATAGTTTATGCATACAATTTACAGCCAACCACCTAAATGCATCTACTTTGCTGTGTAGGCCACAGTGTCCAGTGGTGCTGGTGCAATGTACCAGTCTGTGCCCCAGTCAGTACTAGCAGCGTGGAGTGGCCATCATGTCACCTGCTAGCAGAGGTTTCCACTGTCATCTAACAGCCCAAACATACTATTTCAACTGAGAGGACAAATAAATAAATAAATCAGCATTAAGGAGTCTGAAGGATACTGGAATAGATAATTACAATGCAAACTTTGGGGGAGATTTATCAAAACTGGTCTAATGGAAAACTGGCTTAGTTGCCCAAAGCAACGAATCAGATTTCACTTTACAAAAGAGTTCTGAAAAATAAAGGGTTGGATCTGATTGGTCAACCAAGCCAGTTTTCCTTTACACCAGTTTTGATAATTCTCACCCACAGTTTTTCTTGTTTCTGTTTGCAAATCTTTAACGCAATTACAAATATCTTTCAGCTTGCCCTGATGATTTGCTTATCAACTTTTGCAGGATGGTGCAAATATGGTTGTCCAGGGGTGACTGGGAATTTAAAGTGGCCCTGGAACAGTAAACCTAAAAGTGGCTCCAAGTTGTAGGCAAGTCCAAATTGGCAGAAGGAGGGGCAACACACGCCACAAGTAGGCAATAATAACAGCAGTAGGCGGGGCCAGCAATACTTTAGTGTAGCCCAAAATACGGCCCCAGGAAAACCATATATCATAGCATAAGACACTGCCGTATTACCATTCTGAGGACAGTGATACAGTTGAATTCAGGATGGACCTGGCCAGGTGCATGAGTACCTGATGGTCCTAGCATTAAATAATGCTGAGAACATCAGATCATTATGTATCTGTCCAGCAGCCGTGAGGAGGGCTCGGGCGGCCCTCTGAGCATCGGCCCACTGGGAAATTTCCCTGTAGAGTATATGGCCAGTCCGCCTCTGTGGTAGTCACCCCTATATGTAAAATAAAGCTTCTTAGAGATTCTAGAGACAATTGTCATATGCTCATTTCTCTGTACATACCACTAATGTATACGGCCGGTTTACAGCAGGTGAAAGATGGAAGTTGGAGTAATTCACACTAGATGTATTAAAAGTTACACCTCTCTTATGAAATTTAGTGCATTTTTATCCATCTAAAGTTGCTTTCACATAGTCAGTGTTTGAACAGTGATTTCCATCTGTAATTATTAGCCAAAACCACGACTGGAGGCTACACAGAGATAATGGAAAGATTTGCTCCCGTTCTGTATTCTTAAACCCACACCTGGTTTTGGCTGACAATCACTGATGGAGATCACTAATCAAACACTGACCAAACACTGACTGTGAAAGCTGCCTGACAGTCAGGAAATTAAATCTACAGCAGGATTAATTAGAATATAAAAGGGGTGCAGTTTCCTCCAAATTAGGGTCCATTCACACGTCCGCAATTCTGTTCCGCATTTTGCGGAACGGAGTTGCGGACCCATTCATTTCTATTAGTATTCATATTCTATTAGTGCCGGCGATGTGCGGTCCGCAAAATGCGGAACGCACATCGCCAGTGTCCGTGTTTTGAATGGAGCCTAAATCATCAAGCTCCCTTTAATACCACATCCACTTTTCTTCACAGGTAATAAATATTGGATTTGTGATGGGTCAGACTCTGGGACCCACAGCAATTCCGAGAACAAGGGTCCCCAGATTCCCCTCTCTGAATTGAGCGGTAGTGCACACTCTTGTGTAGCTCTCATTCACTACAATGGGAGTTATGGAAACAGCGGAGCTCAACTGTTTCTTGCCGTGGAAATGGAGAGATGGGACAACGCTTTTCATTTCTGTGGGACCGATGAAGCTTTGTCTATGTGAGTGCCGCACAATTGAATAGAGCAGTGGACCGATATGCACACTACCTCTCCATTCAAAGAGGGCACTAGAGTAACACTTGTTCTTGGGATTTCCAGCAGTCTTGGCAGTCTGACACCATCTCCTGACATGATCTTTAAACACATTTTTTGTGGGAAAATCCCTTTAATATATGTTAGACAACAAGTGAAATCTTTGTTACTTTAGTATAAGATCAAAGTGAAAAACCATTAACTGTGGATCATTCATTTCTTCCACATGGTTTATGGTTTCATCCAAAATTGCCACACCCATTCTTTTCAACCATATATGGTACTTATTTTAAGCATTGCAATCGTGGAACTTCTTGCAGTGAGCATTTTTGTTGAGACTGGTGTATGTGTGTATATATACAGTACATATATATTGTGACACAGTGAGAGGTGTCAGGGAAAACAGTTATTTTCATCCCAGCATGTGCTGCCGGGCTGATTTACAACCAGGTGAGGTCAAATACCGGACCGGATTTTAAATGCCAGTCCGGGTTTTGGCAGCACCTGGCTGTCCTTAAATAGGCAGCTGGGCTCAGAAGCCATGTCTCTGTGTTGGGATCTGGGAGCCTTGTGTCTGGATGAAAGTTTGCTACCTGTTTGGCGTGAAAACAGGTTGGTGCTGCTATCAGCAAGGGCTCTTTGAGGCAGAATTGCCGCATGGTGTGAATTACCACCAACACCGCAAGGTGACTTTTTGTTTGAATATTACTGCTTGTTTTGTCACTTGCCTAAAGTGTGAATAAAACACTGAATTGTTTGATCCAAAGAACTTGTTGCCTCTATACAGCGTCCGCTAATCCTGTCTACCAGAGCAAGTCCCCACAATATATATATATATATATATATTATATATATATATTATATATATATATATATACACACACACACACACACACACAGCTATAACAGCTATACATATGTGTGTGTTTGTATTTTATATGATATTCATATTTGCCTTAAATATACAAAAGGAGAACAATAGAAACACAATAACTATCTATAACAACTTGCATATATCCTCATGAGATACAATGATAGCTAAAATGTAAGTACCACTGGCTCCACAGTGATAAGGGAGTGGCTGTCCAGGTTAGCAGTCGGTACATGTTATGCAAAAAAGAAACACTATAAAAATAATATATACATGACAGAAAAAGTAATATTTTGTACAAATCCTGTGTAACTCACCTGGAAGATCAATACTTTGAAATTGTTTCTTCTCAAGAGCTGATTGTGGTTGCTCTCCAGCTTCTTCACCTGCACAGTCTGCTTATCCATACGATCCTTGACGTCTCTCATGTTGGCGCTGACTTTGCGAGATTTCTCCAAAAGTTTACTGACTGTGTTGCTGGTCGATGTATGACTTTTTGATAGTTTGGTAATATCATTTTGGATACCTTTTACTGAATTTTCTATGTCAATCTGCCTCTTTTCCATTTTGTGCTGGTTTTCTTTCACTGAATCCAGCATGTTCACCAGTTTATCCAGCAGGGTGAGAACTGTGATGGCGTTGACTTGATTACTGTCTTTGATGGAGTCTGCTGCTAGTTGCTGTGGTGTTGGACTAGAGCTGGGTGACTCTGCAGGGCTGTGGCTGGGCACCACCAACTCCTGGCTCTCATGATCACCACTTTTCTGAAACTCTTCGTTGTTCTTCTCTATTTGAATTGTATCTTCTTCCATGTTCACAGATGTTCACAATTTCTGCCGAGCAGCTGCCTCACTTTTCTCTTGTGTTTTCTTATGATATTTCTTATGAACTTTTTGTTAAAGTAGCAGTTGTTCTCTCTTCTCCTTTGATTAGTGTTTGCTTTGATAGGGTACTATAACACACAAGTCTGCAGCAAAACACTGCCAGAAACTACATTCCAGCTTCTCTTTTAAGCCCTGCTCCACCCAGTGGGAGGTGAAATGTGAATTTTCCAAACTTTTCAGATCCAGGGGTGTGTTTCAGAGAATACACTCCATGTCACGGCACTCCTAGATGTGCAGGTTTAGATTTTTTTTTTTTTCAACATGCCATAGTTCAATAATGACTTCATGCAGGCACAGAAAACACCCTATGTTGGACAGGAGCCATCTCTGCTTCTCTTGGCTGCAGGGGAAAACTTTTGGCTGGCTGCTACGATACACTGGAACACTGAGCATGTTTTTTTCCTGGATGAAGTTATTTTCAGAGAGAAGTATTGTTTGCATCTGCCAAGGGAATAACCCATGATGCGGTTCACATCTACATATCTTTTTCTTTACAAATATAGAGATCTCAGTATGTGCAGAGCCAGAGGGGATAGCTGCAGTTATTGTAAGTTTATCTTTTGCTTATTGTGAATGGTTTCTCTGTGACCGTTTCCTGTTTTAACTGGTAAGATGCCAGAAAGTATTATATGCCTTTTAATGGCATTACCACTGTCATGACATTGAGATACAGGTATCTGTAGGATAACAGAGTTAGAATAGATGCAGCAGAGCTAACATTGTACAACTCCTTTCCCCAAAAAAACTTGTTTGTGGGTGTGGTAAAACATTCTCTAATCTTCTCAATTGCTAGAGAAGAGAACAGTCAGCAGCTTTCCTCCAATTGTGCTCGGATCGGCTCATGCTGAGAGGGTACCCTACCTAAGCCTATACTCCACCCCCCCCAACCTAGAAGCAGCAGAGTTATGCCGGAACTGCTTATCGAAGGGTAGCCTAAAGGGGGCTACCCCAATGATGAGACCTGAAAGAAGGGAGGGCTCCTGGGTGGGTTGAAATCGTTCGAACCGACAAGTGGGGGGAGGAGGGCCAGGTTTAAATAGTGAACGCCCCGCCTCCCCTCACACAAATGCGGCACTCTTAATTGCCTACCACTTGTGCTCGGATCGGCTCATGCTGAGAGGGTACCCTACCTAAGCCTATACTCCACCCCCCCCAACCTAGAAGCAGCAGAGTTATGCCGGAACTGCTTATCGAAGGGTAGCCTAAAGGGGCCAAAAGAACCATGCATAGGAGTTAGAAAACTTGATAACAGAAACTACAGACCAAAACTCGAAAGCCAATGATATTTCGTATAAGGATCCGGGATATTAAGCATGGAACACGCGGAACTGCGACGACCCAACCGTTTGATGACATGTACTGGCACCTAATGCATGGACGCCGCCGCTGCCGCGTCCATGCGGAAGGAATGTCCTGTGATCCAGCGAGGACCGACCCCTGAACCTGTCAACTAACCTGAATGTACGTAAGAAAGGCCGCGGAGGTTAGCCGGGCATTGCCTAGTTCGAGTACGGGAGAACATGCCGCTTGGACTAAATACTACGCAGCCAAGCCTCCAAGGCCTGCACCGGACACCATCTGCTGTCCGTGGGAAAGTATCTGACCGCCACTGGTTGCCCCGGCCGTGAAGTCTTGGACGAGGCCAAGGTGAGGGCATTGAAGGTACCCGCGCCGGATGAGCTGACCTTTCCGCAGGCACCCAGCCAGCGTATTGGTGCCCATGAGCTCGCCTGACCTGAGGAATCCATGGAAGGCCAGGTACAAGGCTGTTTCTACCAGAGCGCTAACCTGTGGCCCGAACGGTTTGCCCCTGCAGTTTGCCTGTCACGGCCTGAACAAGCTACCGGTAAATGGCTGACGCCCATGTCGTTTCACAACAGACATATTGCGCAAACCCTTCAACGCCGCTTTGATCGGGTGGGCGGAGAAGAGTGACGGTAGGTCCGGATGTAGGATGTACCAATGGTGCTGAATACCTGCCAGGTATAGTTAACAATGCTATAGGACAGGTTTAATTGAGAGTGGCAAAAACCCCGACAAAGCCCAATAGGTGAGTGATAGGCCCCCCTTTTTTTTTTTTTTTTTTTTTAATCTCCATGCGTGAGAGACTCTAATGGCGGAGTCCTGTGTGTAAACCTAAAGCGGAGAAGCCATGCGTGAGAGACTAATGGCGGAGCCATGCGTGAGAGACTAATGGCGGAGTCATATGTGTAAAACTAAAACGGAGAAGCTCTGCGTGAGGGACTCTAATGGCGGAGTCATATGTGTAACCTAAAACGGAGAAGCCATGCGTGAGAGATTCTAATGATGGAGTCATATGTGTAAACCTAAAACGGAGAAGCCATGCGTGAGAGACTCTAATGGCGGAGTCATATGTGTAACCTAAAACGGAGAAGCTCTGCGTGAGGGACTCTAATGGTGGAGTCATATGTGTAACCTAAAACGGGGAAGCCATGCGTGAGAGATTCTAATGACGGAGTCATATGTGTAAACCTAAAACGGAGAAGCCATGCGTGAGACTCAGATGGCGGAGTCATATGTGTAACCTAAAACGGAGAAGCCATGCATGAGAGATTCTAATGACGGAGTCATATGTGTAACCTAAAACGGAGAAGCCATGCGTGAGAGACTCTAATGGCGGAGTCATATGTGTAACCTAAAACGGGGAAGCCATGCGTGAGAGACTCTAATGGCGGAGTCATATGTGTAAACCTAAAACGGAGAAGCCATGCGTGAGACTCAGATGGCGGAGTCATATGTGTAACCTAAAACGGGGAAGCCATGCGTGAGAGACTCTAATGGCGGAGTCATATGTGTAACCTAAAACGGGGAAGCCATGCGTGAGAGACTCTAATGGCGGAGTCATATGTGTAAACCTAAAACGGAGAAGCCATGCGTGAGACTCAGATGGCGGAGTCATATGTGTAACCTAAAACGGGGAAGCCATGCGTGAGAGACTCTAATGGCGGAGTCATATGTGTAACCTAAAACGGGGAAGCCATGCGTGAGAGACTCTAATGGCGGAGTCATATGTGTAAACCTAAAACGGAGAAGCCATGCGTGAGACTCAGATGGCGGAGTCATATGTGTAACCTAAAACGGAGAAGCCATGCGTGAGAGACTCTAATGGCGGAGTCATATGTGTAACCTAAAACGGGGAAGCCATGCGTGAGAGACTCTAATGGCGGAGTCATATGTGTAAACCTAAAACGGAGAAGCCATGCGTGAGACTCAGATGGCGGAGTCATATGTGTAACCTAAAGCGGGGAAGCCATGCGTGAGACTCTAATGGCGGAGACATATGTGTAAACCTAAAACGGAGCAGCCATGCGTGAGAGATTCTAATGGCGGAGTCATATGTTTAAACCTAAAACGGAGCAGCCATGCGTGAGAGATTCTAATGACGGAGTCACATGTGTAACCTAAAACGGAGAAGCCATGCGTGAGAGACTCTAATGGCGGAGTCATAAGTGTAAACCTAAAACGGAGAAGCCATGCGTGAGAGACTCTAATGGCGGAGTCATATGTGTAACCTAAAACGGAAAAGCCATGCGTGAGAGACTCTAATGGCGGAGTCATATGTGTAACCTAAAACGGAAAAGCCATGCGTGAGAGACTCTAATGGCGGAGTCATATGTGTAACCTAAAACAGGGAAGCCATGCGTGAGAGACTCTAATGGCGGAGTCATATGTGTAAACCTAAAACGGAGAAGCTCTGCGTGAGAGACTCAAAAATGTATTTTTTTTTTTTTTTTTTCACTATCAACCACTTAAGCAGCTCCCGTATGGGCACAGCTCTGAGTACGAGCATGAATAGCATGGTATAACGCAGATCACCTGCACGGACTAACTAACATCCTGTGCCTAAATAACCCCCTTGGAAACTAATGTACGGCCGGCAGCAGGAAGCCACCGCCTATGATCTGCTCCCTCTGACCGAGCCAAGTACTCCTTCCCCTGATCCCTGCCTACCTAACGGCACGGCGGCCCGTGCCAGACTTTATTGAAGATGAGGAGCCTTTACCCCCAGCCGCGTGGGGAGCTCACGCTGCTCCCTGGCAGAATGCACCAGTGCGGGGGAGCCCCCCTCCTCAGCTAGGGCCGACCCACCGCCGGCTGGACACTCGTACCGCGTGGGGAGCAGCGCCACTCCCTGGCAATGTGCACCGGATCAGAGGGAGCCCTTCCTTTACCGTGCCCCGGCCCCCGCTGGTTTGAACCGTGTGCCGCGTGAGGAGCCGCACAGCTCCCTGGCATTGTGCGCCGGTGCGGGAGTGCCCCCCCTCACCTAGGGGCTGGTTATTGTGACTGGAACCCGCTGGGAGACTGAAGCCTAACTGGACCTACCTGTGACCGTGAAGGCTGACCTCCCAGGCCGTGGCTGACCCACGTGCGTAGTCGTGACGCAACTACCCGTAGATGCCCACCCAGTGCCTGTAGTTAACGGGAGTGCGACCGAGTCTGTGGATGTGACCGACTAGCCCCTGTAGTCGTGAGGGGACCCTACATCGAGAGTAGCAGTAACGGACCATCGCCTGTAGACGTGGTAGTATTACCTCATGAGTCTGTTGACATGAGACTAATGCCTGCAGTCGTGGCCGGTCTTAATAATGAGTCTGTAGTCGTAACGGATTTGTGCCTGCAGTCGTGGCAGGGCTTTAGAGCGGGTCTGTAGTCGTGACAGACTGATGCCTGCAGTCGTGGCAGGACTTTATAACGAGTCTGTAGTCGTGACAGACTGATGCCTGCAGTCGTGGCAGGGCTTTATAACGGGTCTGTAGTCGTGACAGACTGTTGCCTGCAGTCGTGGCAGGGCTTTAGAGCGGGTCTGTAGTCGTGACAGACTGATGCCTGCAGTCGTGGCAGGGCTTTATAAGGAGTCTGTAGTCGTGACAGACCTGGCAAAGCAACATTCCTATCTATACCATTATTATTATTTTTTTATTTTTTTTTTCTTTTCCCCCCCACCAAAGGCCACGACTGTAGGCGCCACCCTGTAAGAGATGCGCCAGAGGCCTGGACATAATAGTCCACCATCCCCCGTCCCCCAAGCCTATGCAGGAGAAAAGAGGGGGTTGGCCCCCGCATGCACCACCCCTGACTCACCTGGCGGCCATGACAGCCACGAACCCCACAGTATCGTAAGTTAGCCCACCACCTGTGGACCTGAACAACCAAGAACAGACGTGTGAGTGAGCGCACGCCAGCTGGGCGACACTTCACTCATGCCACCGCTACCTAGCTAACCACCGGATTATTGTGACTGCGCCCGAACCAACCCCCTGACTGACCGTATGGGCTTACGGGCGGCCCGGCTGCGTGCGCAAAGTGACGTGGCCAGCCCCCCTCCTTGAAGCCCTCTTTATATTTGATCCTTGAACATATTCCAAATTTTATTTAAATATTTTTTTTATTTTTTTATTTTTTATACTCCTGCCTTAGTACCTAGCCACTGTGCCTGAGCAGAGGAGCCCTGCACCTGGACTGCAGTACCAGTATGGGCCTGTAGGTGTCGACCATCCCCCGCCCTCTCTCAAGCCAGGACCTGCTGGAGCGCAGCAAGCCAGTGATTCCCTTCTAGGTTAGAATTAACCATTGAAATCCTAACTTGTTATACAGTGCACATGTCTGAGTATCTGCTTATCTTGTCTTGCCTGAGTTTGGCGCAGTAAAGAAGATGAGTTTATTCTGCAGCGGATTCCTAGACATGACTGAAAGTCACATAAGCATGTCCACCTTAACAGCCTCGCTAATTGTAATTACCAGGAGAACGTGCATCAGGATCGGCTGTGAGGGATTTGCGCTCCGCCATGTGGAACATTGCATCCCGTGCCCACCGCTATCGACTATTTGTACAGGGAAAGCCGCGGCGTATTAATCGCCTATAGGTTTCGGCTTCCGTCCCCTGATCCTGCAGCTGGACCTCCGCTTACTGATTGCAGCTAATGAATAGATCCCTGTATGAGCGGACGGCGTTTTCCTCTACTGCGGAACGTTCTGATACGGGAGTGAGTGATATATAACGCTGCGTCGTGGAGCCGACGGCCGGCGTGACCGATGCTCAGGGTATGCGAGCGGACGTCGTGACCCGACGCTGCTGAGCCACAGGTGAGGGGTGCCTGCCTGGGGGACGCTGCATGTGGGAGCGGGGGTGCTTAGCGCAGGGCCTGGAGCGGATCGGGGTGCCTGTCTCGGGGTGCCGGAAGCGATCGGGAGTGCGGGCAGTCTCCAGCGCAGCTGGGGACCGGCGGCACGCTCGGCAGACCCACATGTTATACATAGCGAGACGGGTGTGCAAGCCACCCTGCCTACCTAATCACCGTAGCGACGAGCTCGACGCAGCCGATCCCCCAGTGACGCATGCCCTTCTCTGGCACCAACCCACAAGCCGATTTGAAATCGTTCGAACCGACAAGTGGGGGGAGGAGGGCCAGGTTTAAATAGTGAACGCCCCGCCTCCCCTCACACAAATGCGGCACTCTTAATTGCCTACCACTTAGCTCTTATGCACATCACCATATGAATTTAGTAGCCTGCAAACCACGGATACCGTTCATGTATACCCCTCGGGCTCCATTGTCAATATGCCTATACTTGTTTGCAAAACAGGCAAAGATGCAGACATATGGGTGCATTTTTTCAGCCCTACTGAAATGAATGGGTCCCCATCCAATCCACAAAAAAATGTAAATCGGATGCAGAAAAAAATACGGTCGTGTGCATGAGACCCAAGTGACAGGCTAGAAATTGCTCTGCACCACTGATTATAGGAGAGACTCTGGCTGACAAAGCTTTCATCTAAAAGCATTGCTCACATTCCCTGCCCAGCAGGTGCATAAAGCACCCCTAATTTTGTTTTGAGGGAAGGAGGACTTCAGTTCAGGTTCACTTAGGGCTCTTGCAAATGACTGTATGTCTCGGAGGGCAGCGGGCCATATGTCCCAGAGCGCCATTGATCGTGCACACGGGAGCACACAGCATCATAGATTACAATGATGCTGTGCACGTCGGGCACATATGATCATATGAGTGCAGGACAATAGCACCGCGGGCGGCCCAACGTGCACAGCATCATTGTAATCTATGATGCTGTGTGCTCCCGTGTGCACGATCAATGCTGCTCTGGGACATATGGCCCGCTCACTGACCATATGTCTCGGAGGGCATACGGTCGTGTGAAAGAACCCTTAGTCTGCTACTCTTAAGGCTCATGCACAACCATGCCTGTATTGCGGCCCGCAAACAGCAGGTCCGCAATATGTGGGCACCGGCCGTGTGCACCCCGCATCACTGGAATAGGTCCGCAATCCTGAAAATCAGTGCAGAACGGAGGCACGGAACCCCATGGAAGCACTAATGAGTGCTTCCGTGGGGTTTCTGTCTGTGCTTGTGCACCGCAAAAAATAGAATATGTTCAAGTTGGGTCTGGATCCGTCACGGCAGCTGCTCAGATAGTTTCCGTGCATTGGGGACAATGCAGTTATTTGGTCAGTTATTTCCATCAGTTAGGCCTCATGCACATGGCCGTGTTCCACGGCCGAGAGCGGTCCGTGGTAACACGGCCTGGGTTCCTGTTGAGAGCAGGAGCGCACGGCGTCATTGGTTGCTATGACGCCGTGTGCTTCATGCCGCCGCTGAACTACAGTAATACACTCGTATAGTGTATTACTGGAGTGCAGCAGTGGCATGAAGCACACGGCGTCATAGCAACCAATGACGCCGTGCGCTCCTGCTCTCTACAGGAATCCAGGCCGTGTTACCACGGACCGCTCTCGGCCGCGGAACACGGCCGTGTGCATGAGGCCTTACTGTGAGCCAAAACCAGCAGTGAAGCTACTCAGAGATCAGGAGTAATGATTTGATCTGCACCTGTTCTGTGTTTTTGACCCACACCTGGTTATAACTCACAATAAGGGCTCATGCACACGAACATATTTTCTTTCCACGTCTGTTCCGTTTTTTTGGGCGGACCGTATATTGGACCATTCATTTCCATGGGTCCACAAAAAAATCTGAAATTACTCCGTGTGCATTCTGTTTCCATATGTCCACATGTCCATTCTGCAAAAAAAATAGAACATGTCCTATTGTTGTCCGCATAACGGACAAGGATCGGACTGTTCTATTAGGGGCCAGCTGTTCCGTTTCACAAAATATGGAATGCACACGGACGACATCGGCATCCATGTTTTGTGGACCGCAAAATACATACGGTCTTATGCACAAGCCCTAACTGATGGAAGTAACTGACCAAATAACTGAAGTGTGAACTCAGCCTTACTTATTGAACTTTATAAATTTTATAGATGCTGTATGTGAAGCAGCACTGTTTTATTGTAGTATCGCTTGCTACAGGAAATACTTAAAGTCTAAGGACGTCTTTGTCATGAAAAAATGATTGTTCGATATGTTTGTGGTCACCTTGAGTAAAAAAGTTACACTGAGGTACAGTCTGCAACCTTCATTCCTTTCCAGACTCCCTTATATTCAGTTGGTAACCAGACTAGTTTCACATCTACGTTTGGTTTTCCGGAGGATCAGAATATCTAAAACATTTTTATTGGCCCAAAATTACTTCAGGGTGCATCTGTTCTGTCACAAATCCAGTATTGGGGCCCTTGCACATGACCGTATGCCCTCCGTGATATAGGGTCCGTGAGCGGGCCATATGTCCCGGAGTGGCATTGATCGTGTGCACAGGAGCACACAGCATCATAGATTGCAATGGTGCTGTGCATGTCGGGTCGCCCGCTGGACTATTGTCCTGCTCCCATAAGATCGCATGAGTGCGGGACAATAGCCCTGCGGTTAGCCCGATGTGCACAGCATCATTGTAATCTATGATGCTGTGTGATCCCGTGCGCACGATCAATGCCGCTCCGGGACATATGGCCCACTCACGGACTGTATATCTCGGAGGGCATACGGTCATGTGCAAGGGCTCTTAGACAGATTTGAAACTGTAGCATGCAGTGGCTTTTTGTCTGGCCAAAATACTGGATCACAAACAAAGCTGACAGATTTTGCTTCTGGATAACTTTCTGGCAGCATTTGGTATTGCTGAATCAGGTATGATACCTAATTTTATTTCCGTGGGTGCTATTTTCTAGAAATGCAGTTTAAATGGATCTTATATAATAAAAAAAACCAAAAAAAAACTGATATACCAGATATAACGGATCTGGTGGTTTGTAAGATCTGAGAAACTGATCCGGTAAAATATTATTCAAGTTGTATCCGGTATTTTCCTTTATCTTTATTTTTTTTCTCTTAAACCTAATCCTTTACTTACCGATCACCGGACGCAGGTGTGAAACTAGCCTTAGCCCCTCACTGGACAGCAGAGACACAGAGCTATAACATGACTGATAATGCTCCGTGCCTCTCTGTGACCTTTTTACTACAAAATCACAGTGACAACTTTATCTCACTGTGATTTTGTAGTAAAAAGATCACAGAGAGGCACGGAGCATTATCATTCATGTTACTGCTCCGTGTCTCTGCTGTCCGGAGCGCGGTTTGGCTCTCTCTCACGCTGCAGATGACACGCACAGCATCTGCTCGTATGAAATAGCCCTTACTCTTTTCAAACTTTTCTAATGTGGGTGTATTCCTCCTCATAATTCATGCTGGATCTATGTGTTAGGCCTCTTGCACATGAACATTGTGTGGTCGTGTTGCGGCCTTCATACGGCGGGTCCGCAATACACAGACACTGGCCCGTGTGCTCTCTGCACTTGAATGGATCCGCAATCATGGAGATGCAGAACGGAAGCACTGATCGGAAGCACTATACAAATTGCGGTCCCCAATGCAAGGAACGGATGCACAATGTTCATGTGCAAGAGGCCTTAAGGATGCTACAGTGTTCCCCTGCAAACTTCCTTGTGTGTGCTTTCCTCCCTGTCTGTAGCCTGTGTAAGGTTCCATCTGTAGATTTTCTGCCCCTTATAACACTGAGAGGTGGAAGGTGGAGGGCAGGAACATAGCTCTGATGGATTCAACACATCAGGATGCATCTGTTCTGTTAGGATACGTTTGTATTAAATAAAAATGGAACAAACCAGATCTGTCATTAGAATCACAGAAAGAAAGGTACATCTGGAAATTAGGTATTATGTGCTGTTAAGCAATATATTTGCAAGAATACCGATGATCCAGGTGACAATTTGACAAAATAGTTATTTGAAATGTCACAGATTTTATTTCAGTGGTAGATTTAAAACATATAGCACAAGTAGAAAGCACCAAATATAAAGTCCAGCTGATCTGTGGATAACACCTGGATCGAGTGTACCAATCTTGACACAAAAATAAGGAGAAATCCAGCTTCTATTAAAATCCATAGTTTATTTATGCAACTAGATAAAAAGCCAAACACACAGATTACAGCGTCTACATGTTTCGGGTCATTGCATACAGGCCCTTACTCATGACATAATGCTGTACAAGACAAAAAAATATAAAAAAAAAAATATATATATATATATATATATATATACACACTCACCTAAAAAAGAATTATTAGGAACACCTGTTCTATTTCTCATTAATGCAATTATCTAGTCAACCAATCACATGGCAGTTGCTTCAATGCATTTAGGGGTGTGGTCCTGGTCAAGACAATCTCCTGAACTCCAAACTGAATGTCAGAATGGGAAAGAAAGGTGATTTAAGCAATTTTGAGTGTGGCATGGTTGTTGGTGCCAGACGGGCCGGTCTGAGTATTTCACAATCTGCTCAGTTACTGGGATTTTCACGCACAACCATTTCTAGGGTTTATAAAGAATGGTGTGAAAAGGGAAAAACGTCCAGTATGCGGCAGTCCTGTGGGCAAAAATGCCTTGTGGATGCTAGAGGTCAGAGGAGAATAGGCCGACTGATTCAAGCTGATAGAAGAGCAACGTGGACTGAAATAACCACTCGTTACAACCGAGGTATGCAGCAAAGCATTTGTGAAGCCACAACACGTACAACCTTGAGGCGGATGGGCTACAACAGCAGAAGACCCCACCGGGTACCACTCATCTCCACTACAAATAGGAAAAAGAGGCTACAATTTGCACGAGCTCACCAAAATTGGACTGTTGAAGACTGGAAAAATGTTGCCTAGTCTGATGAGTCTCGATTTCTGTTGAGACATTCAAATGGTAGAGTCCGAATTTGGCGTAAACAGAATGAGAACATGTATCCATCCTCTGATGGCTACTTCCAGCAGGATAATGCACCATGTCACAAAGCTCGAATCATTTCAAATTGGTTTCTTGAACATGACAATGAGTTCACTGTACTAAAATGCCCCCCCCCCAGTCACCAGATCTCAACCCAATAGAGCATCTTTGGGATGTGGTGGAACGGGAGCTTCGTGCCCTGGATGTGCATCCCTCAAATCTCCATCAACTGCAAGATGCTATCCTATCAATATGGGCCAACATTTCTAAAGAATGCTATCAGCACCTTGTTGAATCAATGCCATGTAGAATTAAGGCAGTTCTGACGGCAAAAGGGGGTCCAACACCGTATTAGTATGGTGTTCCTAATAATTCTTTAGGTGAGTGTATATATAGTCTGAAGGAGCCAATCCCACTCGTGTTTCTTGTATCTTTACAAATTCAAGGAAAACCCGGACTGGATTATATAAAGCATATAAAAATATTTAGTAAATAAAAACTAGTACATTAACAGTCAATAATCAACTCACACCATTTATTTAGGCCAGGAGGAGTGCAAGTTCTGAGCTGAAACATCCAGATGGTTTCACTGTTCAACAGTTTCCTTTTGTGATCTCTCTGACTAGAGCATTAACCCTTCCAAGGCTCTGAATAGGGAGAAATGTAATATCGCCAAAATGCACTGTAGCAAAGAGCAAGGAGACTGCTTAGAAGTTTCTGTTTTTGTAGTGCTGATATGCTTCCTCGCTTGTTTTTTTATTTCATTTGTGGTGCCACCTACATATTGTAACCTGCAAGTAATGCTCAGACCCCCATATCAAACCTCAGATGAGACCCCCCATCAGACCTCCATGTTAGACCCCTGTGGGGATTCGCTCTGGTAGACCGGGTGTGCGGACACAGTACAGAGGCAAGTTACCAGTTCTTAAATCAAACTTCCATGTTTATTCACACATAAAGCAAAAACAAAACGTCACTTTGCAGTCTTAGTGTTAGTTCACACACAATGGAATGTCCACATAACAAAAATCACCTTGTTCGCTGTTCTGCCTCCAGCCGTTTATAGCAGGCTTTTAGGGGGCCCGTTTCCCTTACAGACGGGTCTCAGGCCTCCAGCATGGCACAAGCCTCATATCCCAGCACACACACCTCCTAAACTCCACTGTCAGACTGAGACAATCCCTGGCAGTGCTGGCTGGTTTTTAGGCCTGGCAAAACCCTGCCTGGAACATGGGGAGTAGTCACCCACCCAGCACTTTGACTACTCCTAGTAAGAGCCGTCCTGGATCAGCTTTACAGCCATACTAAGTATTAAGGTGTCAAACAGCAACTGCTGCTGACACATAAAAACCGTCTCTTACGCCACCGAGGCCAGGAACCTCGGTGACACGTACCTATCATCCACGATTATTCCTTGTACCTTCCTACATACCTCCCCCCTTTTTTCAACCCTGAGGGGGTGAACACATGCCATACAGTATACTCGGGACAGGGCATCCGCGTTTCCCTGCAACCGGCCTGCTCTATGTTCTACCGACAACTTAAAGTTTTGTAAGGACAGGAACCACCTGGTGACTCGGACAATTCTCTCTTTGGCCTGGCTCATCCACTTGAGAGGGGAGTGGTCAGTCACCAGACGGAATGTTCTCCCTAACAAATAATAGTGGAGAGACTCGAGTGCCCACTTGATAGCCAGGCAATCTCTCCCCGCTATACTGTACCTGGTCTCGGCTGGGCTGAGCTTGCGGCTTAGAAAGACAATGGGATGCTCCTCCCCATTGACTTCCTGAGACAGTACAACACTGAGGCCTACTTCGGAAGCGTCTGTCTGCACTATGAATTCCTGCTTGAATTGGGGCGTCACCAAAACCGGGGACCCACACAGTGCCCACATCAAAGCGGAGAAAGACTCTTCCGGTCTGGTCATTCCAGTCAACCATCACTGACTTGCGCCCCTTCAATAACCCTGTCAATGGCGCGGCTACAGTAGCAAAGTGGGGAATAAATCTCATGTAATAGCCAATCGTTCCTAGGAATGACTTTACTTGTTTAGTGGTGACAGGTCGGGGCCAATTTCTTATCGCCTCTATTTTGTTTACTTGGGGTTTGATCACGCCACGCCCAATGACATACCCCAGGTATTTAGTCTCCTCTAACCCTATCACACTTTTTTGGGGTGGGTTAGTTCCGCCTTCCGAAGGGAGTCTACTACAGCCTGCATTTTGATTAGGTGACTTTCCCAATCGGTACCGTAGATGACAATATCGCCCAGGTAAGCCGAAGCGTACTGACGATGTGGACGCAGCACAATGTCCATAAGTCATTGAAAAGTGGCAGGGGCACCATGCAGACCAAACGGTAGCACCTTGTACTGATACAGCCCTTCAGGTGTGATTAAAGCAGTTTTCTCTGATGAAGGCAGTTTTCTCTTTGGCAGTCTCCATTAAGGGCACCTGCCAGTACCCTTTTGTGAGGTCCAAAACAGAAAAATACCATGCTTGTCCTAACCTCTCGATAAGCTCATCCACCCAGTGCATGGGATACACATCGAATTTGGAAATCTCGTTCAGTTTATGAAAATCGTTACAGAACCAGAGTGTCCCGTCCGGCTTGGGTATTAGCACTATAGGGTTAGCCCACTGACTTTTAGACTCTTTCAATAACGTCTAGCCTCAGCATCATCTGCAATTCCTCTGAGATGGCTTGTCATGCCGAATTGTGGAAGTGCGTCCAGGGAGATCCGAAAACACATCCGTGTTCCGGCTAATAAACTCCCTGGCCTCCTGAGCCTGCTTAGAGGAGAGGCTGTCAGCAATTCTTACTGTGGCAGCCGCTTCCTATGCTTCAGACAGAGGAGCCAAATCCGCTTCCCCTAGAAAACATGGCTGCAGACTGTCTTCAGTGCAGGTTTCCCTATTTTTCCAGGTTTGAGTAGATTCACCTGGTACACCTGCTACACCTGCTCCATCTTTCGCCTCCCTGGCTGGTGTACCTTGTAATTTACCTCTCCAATTTTTTCATGCACCTCGTAGGGCCCCTGCCACCTGGCCAGGAACTAACTGTCCACGGTCGGCACCAGAACCAAAACCCGATCACCCTGGTTAAAGATCCTGACCAGAGATCCGACTCTGCTCTCACATAGCGGCCTCCATAAGCTCCCTGACAAGAGACAAAATAGTCTCTATCCACTGTTGCATCTTGGTAACATACTCAAGGACACTTCTATGTGGAGTGGGTTGCTGTTCCCACACCTCTTTGGCAAAAGGGCCAACAAGTGCTAAGCATCTCTGGGAACTCCTTCAAGACTATTGGAAGACCATTTCAGGGGACTACCTCTTGAAGCTCATCAAGAGAATGCCAAGAGTGTGCAAAGCAGTAATCAAAGCAAAAGGTGGCTACTTTGAAGAACCTAGAATATGACATATTTTCAGTTGTTTCACACTTGTTTGTCATGTATATAATTCCACATGTGTTAATTCATAGTTTTGATGCCTTCAGTGTGAATCTACAATTTTCATAGTCATGAAAATAAAGAAAACTCTTTGAATGAGAAGGTGTGTCCAAACTCTTGGTCTGTACTGTATGTCTCAGTGGCACCGCCTCCGGGTACCGAGTGGCGTAATCTAGGATGACCAGGATGTGTTGGTGTCCTCTAGCGGACTTTGGTACTGGGCCTACGAGGTTTATCGCGACTCGCTCAAACAGTACCTCAATGATCGGGAGAGGTACCAAGGAACTGCGGAAAAGGTGCTGGGGGCTAGTTGCTTGGCAGGTCGGGCAAGACTTACAGAATTCGTCTATCTCTTTAAACACAATGGGCCAGTAAAACCGCTATATTATCTGGTCCTGTGTTTTCTGCATTCCCAGATGCCCCCCGAGAAAATTTTGGTGGGCTAACTCTAAGACGAGTTTGCGATAAGCCTGGGGCACCACTAACTGTTCAATATGTTCACCCTGCAGTTGGTTTACCCAATACAACATATCCTTATGAACCACAAAACGACTCTGCCCCTGGTTGTTGTGGCTTACCAGCTACTATTAATACATTTCCCCAAGCTCGGGATAGGGTTGGGTCTAGGTGTTGTGCAGTACCAAAATTATACCCAGAGACATTAAGGTCAGCCAGCTCAGGCTCAGGCAAGTCCTCTACATCTCCCACCATTACATTCTGTGGGGTTGTCACCCCCCCTCTTCCACTGAAATGGCGGTCATCCCTACCGCTAGCCCTTCGGCCTCGGGTTCCCAGAGTTCTGGCCTCTCCCTGGAGCCAGACCACTCTGATGGGGTTACCCCTGTCTCATAGGTATCAGTCACTCTCGTAGCAGGCCACAGTGCTGGGAAGCCTCTCCCTATTATAATTTTGTAGTGTAAATTTGTGGCAACTGATACTTTGTGAATCCACATGCCAGCCCCTGTGGTTAGAGACACCAGGGCGGTGGGCTAGTCTTTTAATTCTCCATGGATTCACATGACCTCGACTTTCCGGCCAGTATACTCCGTGAGTCCAGTAGAGCCTCCGCTGGAGTGTCTCCCACTTCCACCCGACACAAGTGGTTTAGAGTTTCTGGGGTACCAGCTGCACACATCTTCCTGGCATATAATGATGACTGACGGTAGCCATAGTTAGTATCCATGGGTTCCACCTGATGTGGACAGTCAGCTCTTACATGGCCAGGCTCCTGACACCGCCAGCAGATTATCGGAGCCAGGTTTGTAGGGGTTACATCCCTGGTGGGTTTGGTTGGTACAGTTCGCCGGGTCTGGGATGGAAATTTACGGGATTTGACTGCCCCCCTCCCAAAAGAACCCCCCATAAGATTCTTAGTAGCCTTGTAGGGCTCCACCAGGTCCACCATTTCCAGGGCATTGCCAGGAGACACCTGGCCGATCCAGAGCCCTCTAGAACATATCAGCCAATAGTCTATCCAGCATAGCCGTGGGACTCAGCACATCAGGTTGTAGCCACTTTTACAAGAGGTGGAATAAGTCATAATACTGGGGTCTCGCAGGCTCCGCCGACTTAAACCCCCACTGATGTACCCACTGTGCCCGGACCAACACATTCACCCCAGTCTTGCCAAAATCTCACCCTTTACTTTTTGGTAGTCGGCCGTTTGATCGTCCGGCAAGTCGAAATACACTGGCTGGGAATCGAATGCCAGGAACGGAGCATCGACCTCATTCCACTGGTCTCGGGGTAGCTTCTCCCTGATGGCCATTTTTTCGTACATCTCCAGGTACGTTTCGATGTCGTCTGCGGGGGTCATCGAAAGAATCGCAGCACGGACTGCTTTCCGGGCATTGTGGATGTTCGGTGTTGCTCCTGCTGTCTGCAAAGCCATCACATGTTGTAGCAGCAACTGGTTAGTTTCCTGCTGCTGCTTATTAGCCTCGCGTTGGTGCAGGTTTGTCTCTCGCTGCTGCAGATTAGCCTCCATGAGGGCCTTCACAACAGCCTCCATTTTGTCATGGGCCACTGATTGTAATACAGCTGGTTTAATGTACAACATACAACCATATCTGGAAAAATGCAGAACCCCAAAATATCGGCGTTCACGCCAGCCTCACTGCTCTTGCACGCATCCTCCACCAATTGTGGGATTCGCTCTGGTATACAGGGTGTAAGGACGCAGTACAGAGGCAAGTTACCAGTTCTTTAATTAAACTTCCGTGTTTATTCACCCATAAAGCAAAAACAAAACATCACTTTGCTGTCTTGGTGTTAGTTCACACCCAATGGAAGGTCCACATAACAAAAATAACCTTGTTGGCAGTTCTGCCTCCAGCAGTCCATAGCATGATTTTAGGGGGCCCGTTTCCCTTACAGACGGGTCTCAGCCCCACAGCACGGCACAAGCCTCAGATCCCAGCACACACACCTCCTGAGCTCCACTGTCAGACTGAGGTAATCAATCTCACCTGGCAGTGCTGGCTGTTTTTTTGGCCTGGCAAAACCTGGCCTGGAACATGGGGAGTAGTCACCCACCCAGCACTTTGACTACTCCCAGAAAGAGCCGTCCTGGATCAGCTATACAGCCATATTAGGTATTAAGGTGTCAAACAGCAACTACTGCTGACACATAAAAACCGGCTCTTACTACACCGAGGCCAGAAACATTGGTGACACGCACTTATCATCCATGATGATTCCTTGTACCTTCTTACACCCCCATATCAGACCTCAGATCAGACCCCCTTTAGAACCCCATGTCAGACCTCCATATCAGACCTTAGATCAGACCCCAATATACCTCTGATAAGACCCCCATATCAGATCCTAAGACCCCCATTTCAGATCCTCATAACCCCATATCAGATCATAAGAACCCTAAATCAGATCCTCAGACCCCCATACCAGATCCTTAGACCCCCATATCAGATCCTCAGACCCCCATATCAGATCTTCAAACCCCCATATCAGATCTTCAGACCCCCTTATAAGATCCTTAGTAGGGATCAGCGAACCCGAACTGTATAGTTCGGGTTCGTACCGAATTTTGGGGTGTCCATGACACGGACCCGAACCCGAACATTTTCGGAAAAGTCCGGGTTCGGTGTTCGGCGCTTTCTTGGCGCTTTTGAAAGGCTGAAAAGCAGCCAATCAACAAGCGTCATACTACTTGCCCCAAGAGGCCATCACAGCCATGACTACTATTGGCATGGCTGTGATTGGCCAGTGCAGCATGTGACCCAGCCTCTATTTAAGCTGGAGTCACGTAGCGCCGCACATCACTCTGCTCTGATTTACTTTATGAAGTGATCGATATACAGCTGTGTATCATACAACCTCTGCTATTCAATTGCTCACGGTTTTAAGGCTGCCCAGAGCGTTTTACAGTCACTTTTTTCTGGGGTGATCGGCGGCCATTTTGTGTCTTGTGGTGCGCCAGCACAAGCTGCCACCAAGTCCATTTTTAACCATCAATAGTGTTTTTTTTTTTTTTTTGCTATATCCTACATCAGGGGCTTGGCTGTGCTTGCTATTTTATTCAGGGGTAAAATACAATTGCCAAAATAGCAGTACCCTAAATCTGGTGTTTCAGCTGTGGCTAGCCAATTGTAATACTGTCTGCTGTCTGCCGAAGCACAGTTTTTGTTCTGGGTTGAAATACAATTCCCAACTTAGCAATTCCCTAAATCAGTGGTTTCTACTGTATCAGGCCAAGTTTAAATCTATCCATAAAAGGGTATATTACATTGAAGGTGCGGATAGGGTCATCCTCAATATCTTCACACGCTACCGTGCATTTCCAAGTCTAATTCTGTCCGTAAAAGGGATACCTGTCATCCAGGGCCTAAATAATAGGCCTACAATTTATATTCAGCTAAATCTGTCGTTACTGTTGTGCCTGTATTAGTGTAATACAGTACCTAAATAGATAGCCAGATAGTGTTAGGTGCCTGCAAAAAAAGGCCTGAATTTGAATTCAATACATTGGGCCAAATAATTTTTTTCTTATTGTGGTGAACGGTAACAATGAGGAAAAGTAAGGGACGCGGACATGGTCTTGGTGGTGTTAGTGAACCCTCTGGTGCTGGGAGAGGACGTGGCCGTTCTGCCACAGCCACACGTCCTAGTGAACAAACTCCCTCAGGTCCCAGTAGCAGCCAGAATTTACAGCGATATTTGGTGGGGCCCAATGCCGTTCTAAGGATGGTAAGGCCAGAGCAGGTACAGGCATTAATCAATTGGGTGGCCGACAGTGGATCCAGCGTGTTCACAATATCTCCCACCCAGTCTTCTGCAGAAAGCGCACAGATGGCGCCTGAAAACCAAGCCCATCAGTCTGTCACATCACCCCCTTGCATATCAGGGAAACTGTCTGAGCCTCAAGTTATGCAGCAGTCTCTTATGCTGTTTGAAGACTCTGCTGGCAGGGTTTCCCAAGGGCATCCACCTAGCCCTTCCCCAGTGGTGGAAGACATAGAATGCACTGACGCACAACCACTTATGTTTCCTGATGATGAGGACATGGGAATACCACCTCAGCACGTCTCTGATGATGACGAAACACATGTGATAACTGCTGCGTCTTTCTGCAGTGTGCAGACTGAACAGGAGGTCAGGGAGGAAGACTGGGTGGAAGACGATGGAGGGGACAATGAGATCCTAGACCCCACATGGAATTAAGGTCGTGCCACTGACTTTCAGAATTCGGAGGAAGAGGCAGTGGTGAGACCGAGCCAACAGCGTAGCAAAAGAGGGAGCAGTGGCAAAATCAGAACACCTGCCGCCAAGAGAGTCCGTCTGCTACTGGCCATCGCCATCTGGGACCAAGCACCCCAAAGGCAGCTTCAAGGAGTTCCCTGGCGTGGCAGTACATCAAATAATGTGCTGACGACAAGACCCGAGTGGTTTGCACGCTGTGCCATCAGAGCCTGAAGCGAGGCATTAACGTTCTGAACCTTAGCACAACCTGCATGACCAGGCACCTGCATGCAAAGCATGAACTGCAGTGGAGTAAACACCTTAAAAACAAGGAAGTCACTCAGGATCCCCCTGCTGCCTCTTCTGCTGCTGCCGCCTCGGCCTCTTCCTCCGCCTCTGGAGGAACTTTGGCACCTGCCACCCAGCAAACAGAGGATGTACCACCAACACCACCACCTGCGTCACCAAGCATCTCAACCATCTCACACTGCAGCGTTCAGCTCTCCATCTCACAAACATTTGAGAGAAAGCGTAAATTCCCACCTAGCCACCTTCGATCCCTGGCCCTGAATGCCAGCATTTCTAAACTACTGGCCTATGAAATGCTGTCATTTAGGCTGGTGGACACATACAGCTTCAAACAGCTCATGTCGCTTGCTGTCCCACAGTATGTTGTTCCCAGCCGCCACTACTTCTCCAAGAGAGCCGTGCCTTCCCTGCACAACCAAGTATCCGATAAAATCAAGTGTGCACTGCGCAACGCCATCTGTGGCAAGGTCCACCTAACCACAGATACGTGGACCAGTAAGCACGGCCAAGGACGCTATATCTCCCTAACTGCACACTGGGTAAATGTAGTGGCGGCTGGGCCCCAGGCGGAGAGCTGTTTGGCGCACGTCCTTCCCCCACCAAGGATCGCAGGGCAACATTCTTTGCCTCCTGTTGCCTCCTCCTCCTACTCGGTTTCCTCCTCCTCTTCTTCTACCTGCTCATCCAGTCAGCCCCACACCTTCACCACCAACTTCAGCACAGCCCGGGGTAAATGTCAGCAGGCCATTCTGAAACTCATATGTTTGGGGGACAGGCCCCACACCGCACAGGAGTTGTGGCGGGGTATAGAACAACAGACCGACGAGTGGTTGCTGCCAGTGAGCCTCAAGCCCGGCCTGGTGGTGTGCGATAATGGGCGAAATCTCGTTGCAGCTCTGGGACTAGCCGGTTTGACGCACATCCCTTGCCTGGCGCATGTGCTGAATTTGGTGGTGCAGAAGTTCATTCACAACTACCCCGACATGTCAGAGCTGCTGCATAAAGTGCCGGCCGTCAATGCGCTTCCGGCGTTCACATCCTGCCGCTGCTCGCCTGTCTGCGCTACAGCGTAACTTCGGCCTTCCCGCTTCCCACCAGGTGGAGCTCCACCTTGCACATGCTGGACAGACTGTGCGAGCAGCAACAGGCCATAGTGGAGTTTCAGCTGCAGCACGCACGGGTCAGTCGCACTGCGGAACAGCACCACTTCACCACCAATGACTGGGCCTCCATGCGAGACCTGTGTGCCCTGTTGCGCTGTTTCGAGTACTCCACCAACATGGCCAGTGGCGATGACGCCGTTATCAGCGTTACAATACCACTTCTATGTCTCCTTGAGAAAACACTTAGGGCGCTGATGGAAGAGGAGGGGGCCCAGGAGGAGGAGGAGGAAGAGGGGTCATTTTTAGCACTTTCAGGCCAGTCTCTTCGAAGTGACTCAGAGGGAGGTTTTTTGCAACAGCAGAGGCCAGGTACAAATGTGGCCAGACAGGGCCCACTACTGGAGGACGAGGAGGACGAGGATGAGGTGGATGAGGATGAAGCATGTTCACAGCGGGGTGGCATCCAACGCAGCTCGGGCCCATCACTGGTGCGTGGCTGGGGGAAAACGCAGGACGATGACGATACGCCTCCCACAGAGGACAGCTGGTCCTTACCTCTGGGCAGCCTGGCACACATGAGCGACTACATGCTGCAGTGCCTGCGCAACGACAGCAGAGTTGCCCACATTTTAAGGTGTGCGGACTACTGGGTTGCCACCCTGCTGGATCCACTGTACAAAGATAATGTGCCCACCTTACTTCCTGCACTGGAGCGTGATAGGAAGATGCGCGAGTACAAGCGCACGTTGGTAGAAGCGCTACTGAGAGCATTCCCAAATGTCACAGGGGAACAAGTGGAAGCCCAAGGCGAAGGCAGAGGAGGAGCAAGAGGTCGCCAACGCAGCTGTGTCACGGCCAGCTCGTCTGAGGGCAGGGTTAGCATGGCAGAGATGTGGAAAAGTTTTGTCACCACGCCACAGCTAACTGCACCACCACCTGATACGGAACGTGTTAGCAGGAGGCAGCATTTCACTAACATGGTGGAACAGTACGTGTGCACACCCCTCCACGTACTGACTGATGGTTCGGCCCCATTCAACTTCTGGGTCTCCAAATTGTCCACGTGGCCAGAGCTAGCCTTTTATGCCTTGGAGGTGCTGGCCTGCCCGGCGGCCAGCGTTTTGTCTGAACGTGTATTCAGCATGGCAGGGGGCGTCATTACAGACAAACGCAGCCGCCTGTCTACAGCCAATGTGGACAAGCTGACGTTCATAAAAATGAACCAGGCATGGATCCCACAGGACCTGTCCATCCCTTGTGCAGATTAGACATTTATAACTACCTCCCCTTAACCATATATTATTGTACTCCAGGGCACTTCCTCGTTCAATCCTTTTTTTATTTTCATTTTACCATTATATTGCGGGGCAACCCAAAGTTGAATGAACCTCTCCTCTGTCTGGGTGCCGGGGCCTAAAAATATCTGACAGTGGCCTGTTCCAGTGTTGGGTGACATGAAGCCTGATTCTCTGCTATGACATGAAGCCTGAATCTCTGCTATGGGACCTCTCTCCTCTGTCTGGGTGCCGGGGCCTAAAAATATCTGACAGTGGCCTGTTCCAGTATTGGGTGACATGAAGCCTGATTCTCTGCTATGACATGAACCCTGAATCTCTGCTATGTGACCTCTCTCCTCTGTCTGGGTGTCGGGGCCTAAAAATATCTGACAGTGGCCTGTTCCAGTGTTGGGTGACATGAAGCCTGATTCTCTGCTATGACATGAAGCCTGAATCTCTGCTATGGGACCTCTCTCCTCTGTCTGGGTGCCAGGGCCTAAATATCTGACAATGGCCTGTTCCAGTGTTGGGTGACATGAAGCCTGATTCTCTGCTATGACTTGAAGCCTGATTCTCTGCTATGACTTGAAGCCTGATTCTCTGCTATGACTTGAAGCCTGATTCTCTGCTATGACTTGAAGCCTGATTCTCTGCTATGACTTGAAGCCTGATTCTCTGCTATGACATGAAGCCTGATTCTCTGCTATGGGACCTCTCTCCTCTGTCTGGGTGCCGGGGCCTAAATATCTGACAATGGCCTGTTCCAGTGGTGGGTGACGTGAAGCCTGATTCTCTGCTATGCCATGAAGCCTGATTCTCTGCAATGGGACCTCTCTCCTCTGTCTGGGTGTCGGGGCCTAAATATCTGACAATGGCCTGTTCCAGTGTTGGGTGACGTGAAGCCTGATTCTCTGCTATGACTTGAAGCCTGATTCTCTGCTATGACATGAAGCCTGATTCTCTGCTATGGGACCTCTCTCCTCTGTCTGGGTGCCGGGGCCTAAATATCTGACAATGGCCTGTTCCATTGTTGGGTGAGGTGAAGCCTGATTCTCTGCTATGACATGAAGCCTGATTCTCTGCTATGACTTGAAGCCTGATTCTCTGCTATGACTTGAAGCCTGATTCTCTGCTATGACTTGAAGCCTGATTCTCTGCTATGACTTGAAGCCTGATTCTCTGCTATGACATGAAGCCTGATTCTCTGCTATGCCATGAAGCATGATTCTCTGCCATGAGACCTCTCTCCAATTGTTATTGGTTAATTTTAATTTATTTTATTTTTATTTTAATTCATTTCCCTATCCACATTTGTTTGCAGGGGATTTACCTACATTTTGCTGCCTTTTGCAGCCCTCTAGCCCTTTCCTGGGCTATTTTACAGCCTTTTTAGAGCCGAAAAGTTCGGGTCCCCTTTGACTTCGGGGCGAAGTTCGGGTCGAGTTCGGATCCCGAACCCGAACATTTCCGGGAAGTTCGGCCGAACTTCTCAAACCCGAAAATCCAGGTGTTCGCTCAACTCTAATCCTTAGACCACCATATCAGATTCTCAGACTTCCATATCAGACGTCAGATAAGAGTCAGACCTCCATATCAGATTCTCAGACCCCCATATCAGATCTCAGATCAGATCAGACCCCCATAATCATATCCTCAGACCCCATATCAGAAACAGATCAGACCCACATATCAGATCTTCAGACCCAGGGATCTCAAGTCTCCCGGACGTTCAGGGAGTCTCCCGCTATTAGATAGCGGCTCCCTTACACCCTCATGTGAAACAATATATCCCGGAAAGGTTTACTGATAGCAGAGCAGAGATATAAGAGAAGTGACAGGACAGAGTTTACATTACAGGTTGAATTAACCCTTTAGGGTCAAATTGGCTTCTTAAGGAGATATATACTGTATGTTAAAAGCATCCATTCTTTTGTCTCATTCAGTAGCTATATAACTATTGAGAGAGATGTATTTTTTTTAAACACATTTACACATTTAACCCTCCATTTTAATTATATTATTTACCCCAGTGTTAAATTCACACCCCCTGGATGCTTGTTTTTTTCCTACAGTGGGGTAGATAATTACACACAGGGTTTTAAAGAATAAACTTCCTGACTCAGACCAAGAGCCGACTCAGTGAGTCAGAAAGTGAATTGAAGCACCCGCGCATGCGCATTGCGCAACCTAAGCTTCGGTTTACTTGCTTCTTGTCAACTCAGCGAATGAACCGAAGATGAACTGATTCAAATGAACCGATTCATGTGAAAGATTCGAACTTCCCATCTCTAGTTTACTTGCAGTAAACCTTTCCGGCAACCTGTAGCAGTGTACCCTTCTCGGCGCGTGCGCACAGTGCAAGAAGAAGCCGATGCCAGCAGTCCGCAACGGCACATCAGGCTGAGCCTGTGCGCACGCGAGGGATCTCAAAGTGGGAAGAGTGGGAGGAGGGGGAGGGAGGGAGAGGCGGCACTGAGGAGTAGAAGGCGGCACTGGGTACGAACGGCGATGCATGCGGCCGGGGACCATGCATCCACAGACCTCCCCTGCTTGGGCACCTTAATTCAATTATTGACAGGTTAGTAAAACCTGTTTTTCCGCAGAATAAAGCCACAAATAGCTTTTATAAGGCCACCTTAGAAATCAGAATGCTACCCTGGACATGAGCATATGTTTAGCTCTTAGGGCTTATAGGTGTCACGACGGACGTGCACTCAGTATAAAAGATAACAAACCAACCAGGCTCTGGACGAGAGACAGGGGAAGGGTCACCTCCTAGTTTCTCCCTGACCTCTTTCCCTGCACTGCTCAGCCCACAGGCAGACCTTGAAGGTAGGTGTGCTGTGTCCTCCAGCCTGGACTGACAAAACCCTGAACTCCCTGAGATGGTGAAGTGGGGAGAGAGGAGCAGCCTGCTCGCACAGAACCTGGATGGGATAGATGACACAAACAACCAAACTAGAAATGACACATCTCTTGAGAGCAGGAACTGACAGCCAACCTTCCCTCCAAACTTCCCAGACCAAAATGATCAGTATAATCCGCTCAGAGCACTTAGCTGGAGGCCAATTAAACTAATGACTCCACCCAGTGCACCTGATGAGAGGCGGATCCAGCACGGCACCAAAACAAATACTAAACTCGTGCTGCTACCCTGGCTGACCTCCGCACATTGTCAGAGTGGGGCATGACAGTACCCCCCCTTCTACGGGTGACCTCCGGACACCCTGGACCAACCTTATCCGAATGGGACCTATGAAAGGCCCTCACCAGTCGGCTGGCCTTGACATCTGACGCCGGGACCCACATCCTCTCCTCAGGACCGTATCCCCTCCAGTGCTCCAGGTACTGGAGGGAACCCCGCAGAACTCTCGAGTCGAGAATCCTGGAGATCTCGAACTCCAAGTTTCCCTCGACTAGAACAGGAGGAGGAGGCAATGGCGATGGTACCACCGGTTTAACATATTTTTTTAGTAAAGACTTGTGGAAGACATCATGGATCCTCCAAGTCTGCGGCAGATCCAGTCGAAACGCCACAGGATTGATCACCGCAGAAATTTTATACGGACCAACAAATCTTGGACCCAGTTTCCAAAAAGGCACTCTCAACTTGATATTCTTACAGGTCCGGACCAGTCACACGTCTCCTGTCAGCCATTCGTTTATACCTCTCACCCATCCTCTCCAATTTCCCTTGAATCCTCCGCCAGATAGAGGACAAGGCAGAAGAGAATCTCTCCTCCTCTGGCATCCCGGAGGAACCAGACCCAGAAAAGGTACCAAACTGAGGATGGAAACCGTATGCGCCAAAAAATTGCTACTTACCCGTGGACTCCTGCCTACGGTTATTCAATGCAAATTCTGCTAAGGACAAGAATGAGGACCAGTCCTCCTGATTCTCAGCCACAAAGCACCTCAAGTAGGTCTCCAGGTTTTGATTGGTACGCTCCGTCTGACCATTCGACTGTGGATGAAAAGCTGACGAGAAAGAAAGTTGAATGCCAAGTCGAGAGCAGAACGCCCTCCAAAACCTGGAGACAAACTGCGTGCCCCTATCAGAGACCACATCCGAAGGAATACCGTGCAATTTCACAATATTATCCACAAAAATCTGCGCCAGAGTCTTAGCGTTAGGCAGACTAGTTAGTGGTATGAAGTGAGCCATTTTACTGAAACGGTCGACTACCACCAAAATTACTGTTCTCCCGGAGGAACTCGGCAGGTCCGTAATAAAGTCCATGGACAAATGCGTCCAAGGACGAGATGGAATAGACAATGGAAGAAGTGAACCAGGCGGTCGAGTATGAGCAACCTTTGACCGAGCGCAGGTTTCACAAGCTGTCACGTAATTCTCAATACTCTTACGCAACCCTGGCCACCAGAACCTCC